>NC_091624.1:54902266-55208338 GCF_027580195.1 Bos mutus | reverse complement strand
CAGCAATACTTCATTAGGTGGCTGCTCCAGCCAGAGGGAAAGACTTAAACAAAAGGGATCTGGGAGGGACTGAGAATACTACTTTATCTTTGCGGGAATAAAATAAATTATTTCCTAGATTTTGTTTTATTAATAAGTGCCTCTGTAATTGCTAGCTCGTGGCATATCTGCTTTTTTTCACATTTGAACAGCCTTAGTCATTAAAAGAGAGAGGGGGAGGAGAAAAATGATCAGAACACACCGTTGGCTCTATGAACTCGGATAGTGGGCTTAACCCATCAAGCTTAGTTCCAATTCTGTCTTCAAACTACAAATTTACTGCCTTCTATATTTTAGCCACCTCTATCACCACTTAACCTAATCTTACCCCCCTCCCCGAAAAAAAAGTTTCCCTTAAGTAGGACAGCTTCAGTTACTCAATAAGATCGATTGTCATCTTTCTCCAGGTATTGAAAAAACAAACTTGTTTTTTCAATTGTCCATCACTATGGCTGCTGGGATAAAGGGACTGGTTACAGAGGAGTGCCAAGCCCTCTGGTGAGCTGCTGAATTCAGGGCCTCATCATTGGCTCTCACAGCAAGCAGATCAAACCAGCTAATCCTAAAAGAAATCAAACTGAATATTCATTGGAAGGACTGATGTTGAAGCTCCAATACTTTGGCCACCTGATGCGAAGAGCTGACTCACTGGAAAAGACCTTGATGCTGGGAAAGATTGAGGGCAAGAGGAGACAGGGGCAGCAGAGGATGAGATGATTAGATAGCATCACTGACTTAATGGACATGAGTCTGAGCAAACTCCAGGAGATAGTGAAGGAAGGGAAGCCTGGCGTGCTGCAGTTCATGGGGTCGCAAAGAGTCAGACATTACTGAGCGACTGAACAGCAATGATGCAAGAGAGCAACATGGTGCAGGAAATGAAATCAGCAACCAAAAGGTTAACAAAAACATTCTTCACTATATTGTAGGAGTTGCATCTCCGCAACCCGCAACCTTTGCTGGTTTTATTTGCATTTAGGAGATGGTCTCCTGTTATGAGGCAGTCTGACCCCATGATCTTTCATTTGACCTTTTGTTGCTAATTCTAGCAATGTGCAATAAGACTTTCCACCAAGGGGCGGCCAAAGGTGGAACGGCCAAGTAGAAATTTCATTTCCCAACCAAGGGAACATTTCAATTTCTAGGAAATCAATTGAGTTCCTATTAAAAACAATGACACATATCTGTGCTTTCCACAAATAGGTTGCTTCCTGTTGGAAGGTAGAAAGCCACCCTCCCCCAGGCCTCCAGATGAGCCCTGATTTATTCTTCCTGCACCGAAAGCCATGTGAGCTGAAAGGTCAGGCAGTTAAAGATTTATGCTTTGTTTTATAAGATTGCTCAGAGAGAGAGTCTTTTCCCTCTCCTGTTTATTTTTTATCCTCCCCCAGCCTGCCGTCCATTTTTCTGGCTAAACTAGACCATGGAAAAGGAAATGGGAAAATGTCCTGTAACATGAGCCCAGGAGCTGGCAGGATGTGTGAACCAGTGAGGGTAACCTCCTGTGGCCAGCCATCGCCATCCACCCAGAGAGAGGCACATGCATCACTGTATCTTGTAAATTTTTTAACCTCGGTTCCTAATGAATTTATTTGTTTTCCTAGGCAGATGGATCTGGCTCACCCTGGGCCCTACAAAATGATCTGTCACTGTCTCCCCTGGTAACCTACAGCAGTCCCTAATAAAGTCAGCTTGCCAGGTCCAAGAAACGATGCCATATCCTAGATCATGTTAAGTCTTTTCATGTATTAGATTCCCATCACGGGCTGCCCAGACATTTATTTAAAGTAGATACCCCCATCTCCACCCAGGACATCTATCTGAATAGGGCACTGTAGAAAATGAAGCCCAGGTGCCTTTATCACTTGTTCACTCGCTATTCTCTTTTAATTTCCATTCTGATCAACATAGTAGCATAGAGGGAAACAACCAGTCCATAGATGATATGCAAAAATGAAGGGAAAAAAAAACTTCAGAGCCTATACATTTTTAACCTGTATGTGTCTTATCAACTTTGTTTCTTCCCAAACCTATTTTTTCCTATTTTATTTAATGCCACCATGACCATGTGAAACCCTTCAGTGTGCTTTAATATTTTTTCCCTCCCTTATCCTCATGTGAAGTCAGTATCCATATATTACTGATTGAACTTCACAATGTCCCCTGCCTCACTGTACATCTCCACCATCTCTTACTGGGATTACTGGGATAAGCTTGGATCTGACCTCCCTGACTCTGCCCATTCCCCCTAGAGTTTAGACCCCCTTCTCCACAGGCCAAGAATCTCACCCCATTACACTCCTCTCTTGAGTGTCTACCTTTTTATTTCTCAGATAAAGTCCAAATGCTTAGAATGGCATCCCTTGTTTTACACACCCATCTGCTGCCTTCACCCACACACCTATGGGCTTGCTCTGGTGCCCCCACACCCACAATGGCCTTCCATATCTCCATACATTTATTTCAATAGCTCCCTCTATCCATATTCCTTTCCTTAACTCAGAAAGAAAATTAAAGATAAACAACAACAACAACAAAAAGCCATCTCTTCTTCAGGATATACTTAAAATGCCATCTTCTCCATGAAGCACCCTGAAGACCTCACCTCAGTTCATCTCTCCTGCTCTCTTTTTCCCTGTGATGCCTCTTTATTCATTCTGCCGGGGGAGAACATACCTCTGCATGATGGCAACTTGCAGTTTCCTATATTGTTTACTTGCAACCTGTGTATTTTCCCCGTGTTAAACGATGAACTAAACCTCAGGGCATGTCTCATTTATGTCTCCACGCCTACCAATGGACTCAGGGTTTAGCCAGTGAGGCTAGAATTACTCCGATCAGCTTCAGGATCATAACAAATAATTTAATTAGGGTCTGAAGTGTTTGGCTTTGTGAAAGATTGGTTGAGAAGAATTATATAGCTAGAGTCTACAACATTTTCTAAAGGCTTATCCTAATCAAGTTTGGGCACTAAAATTTAGTACTTAAATTTTGACATTATACTATGTAAGTATAACTATTATGTAAACATAATATAATCTTACAAGATTATAAGGCTAAAAGAGAAGTTATAGACAGGAACCCACTTCAGTCTAACTTTAGTCCAGATACCTTGTCAAGGTCAGCTGTTGCTTTTTTTGGCTTCCCTATATCCACTGTGCCTTCTCTAGAGGAAGGTTCTCTGAGCTTTTTAGGGCACTTACCAGTCATTCACTGTGTACATTCTACTTGAAAGTAGTTCTTTTGCACCTTTCCTGCTTGCTCATTTCTATTCCCCTCTAACCTTAAAATAACCTAATTATAGGAATTAGATCACTAGGCAATGTAACCTAACTCTTGACTTACGCTCTCCTGAATGCATACCGTGCCTTGCCTAATCTGTTGATTCTTTTCCTCTATATAAATAAGTAAGAATAAAGAATTAAGCATTCTCTATTGATGGACATTTGGGTTGCTGCCATATCTTACTGGTTGTAAATAACTACTATAAATAATTCATGTTGTAAATATGAATGTTGGGGGTATGTGTGCAGTCGCTCAGTCATGTCCAACTCTTTGCAACCCCATGGACTGTAGCTCACCATACTCCTCTATCCATGGAATTTCCCAGGCAAGAATACTAGAGTGGGTTGTCATTTCCTCCTCCAGGGGGTTTTTCTGACCCAGGGATTGAACCCATGTCTCTTGCATCTCCTGCCCTGGCAGGTAGATTTTTTTACCACCATGCCACCTGGGAAGCCCATATTGGAGTATAGCTGAATTACAATCCACAACATATTTTTTTAAAAACTCATATACAACTTAATAGAAAAGCAAACAACCCAATTAAAAAATGGGGCAAGGCTCTGAATAGACATTTTTCCAAAGAAGACATACAAAGAGTCAACAGGTACAGGAAAGTGTGATCAATATCATAATCATCAGGGAAATGCAAACCAGAACTACACTAAATTATCACTTCACACCGTAAGAATGGCTATTACCAAAAAGACAAGAAATAACAAGTTTTTGCAAGGACATGGAGAAAAGGGAACCCTTATGTACTGCTGGAAGGAATACAAATTAGTACATCTACTATGGAAAACAGCATGGAGGTTCCTCAAGAAATTAAAACTAGAACTACCATATAAGTCCCTAGTTTTACTTCTTGGTATTTATCCAAAGGAAACAAAGTAACTATCTTGAAAACATATCTGTCCCACCCCCAGTGTTCAATGCAGAGTTATTTACAAAAGCCAAGACATGGAAAGGACAAGAATTTATCAAGAGATGAATGAATTTTCAAAAAATGTGGCATACATACAGAACAGAATACTATTCAATCATAAAAAGAAGGAAATCCTGCCATTTGTGACAACATGGATGGTCTTGAGGGCATTAGACTAAGTCAAATCAGACAGAGAAAGACAAACACCAATCCTACATGATCTCACTTATATGTGAAATCCCAAAAAACCCCCAAAAACCCAAGACAGAGAACAGATTCATGGCTGCCAGAGGCAGTGGGTGTAAAGATTTGTTGTTTTTCAGTAACTCACTCCTGTCTGATCTTCTGACCCCATAGACTGCAGCACGCCAGGCTTCCCTGTCTTTCACCATCTCCTGCATCTTGCTCAAGCTCATATCCATTGAGTCGGCAGTATACATGTATGGCATACATGTATGCCGTTTAACCATATTTTCCTCTGTTGTCCCTTTCTCCTCCTGCCTTCAACCTTTCCCAGCATCAGGGTCTTTTCTAATGAGTCAGTTCTTCGTAACAGGTGGCCAAAGTATTGGAGCATCAGCTTCAGCGTCAGCCCTTCCAATGAATATTTGGGATTGATTTCCTTTATGATTGACTGGTTTGATCTCCTTGCAGTATGAGGGACTCTCAAGAGTCTTCTCCAACACCACAGTTCAAAAGCATTGATTCTTTGGCACTCCGCCTTCTTGATGGTCCAACTCTCACATCCATACATGACTACTAGAAAAACCATAGCTTTGACTAGATGGACCTTTGTCAGCAAAGTAATGTCTCTGTTTTTTATCATGCTGTTTAGGTATGTCATAGCTTTTTTTCCAAGAAGCAAGTGTCTTTTAATTTCATGGCTGCAGCCACCATCTGCAGTGACTTTGGAGCCCAAGAAAATAAAGTCTGCCACTGTTTCCACTGTTTCCCCTATCTGTCATGAAGTGATGGGACCAGATGCCATGATCTTAGTTTTTTGAATGTTGAGCTTTAAGCCAGCTTTTTCACTTTCCTCTTTCGCCTTCAAGAGGCTCTTTAGTTCCTCTTCACCTTCTGCCATAAGGGTGGTGTCATCTGCATATTTGATGTTATTGAGATGTCTACCTGCAATCATGATTCTAGCTTGTGCTTCATCTAGCCTGGCATTTTGCATGCTGTACTCTTCATATAAGTTAAATAAGCAGGGTGACAATATACAGCCTTGACGTACTCCTTTCCCGTTTTGGACCCAGTCCATTGTTCCATATCCAGTTCTAACTGTTGCTTCTTGACCTGCAAACAGATTTCTCAGGAGGTAGGTAAGGTGGTCAGGTTTTCCCATCTTTTTCAAAATTTTCCACAGTTTATTGTGATCCACACAGTCAAAGGCTTTGGCATAGTCAATAAAGCAGAAATAGATGTTTTTCTAGAACTCTCTTCCTTTTTCAATGATCTAGCAGATGTTGGCAATTTGATCGCTGGTTCCTCTACCTTTTCTAAATCCCGCTTGAACATCTGGAAGTTCATGGTTCACGAATTGTTGAAGCCTGGCTTGGAGAATTTTGAAGATTACTTTGCTAGCGTGTGAAATGAGTGCAATTATGCAGTAGTTTGAGCATTCTCTGGCATTGCCTTTCTTTGGGACTGGAATGAAAACTGACCTTTTCCAGTCCCATGGCCACTGCTGAGTTTTCCAAATTTGCTGGCATATTGAGTGCAGCACTTTCATAGCATCATCTTTTAGGATTTGAAATAGCTCAACTGGAATTCCATCATCTCCACTAACTTTGTACATAGTTATGCTTCCCTAAGGCCCACTTGACTTCCCATTCCAAGAACTCTGACTCTAGGTGAGTGATCACACCATCATGATTATCTGCATCACGAAGATCTTTTTTGTACAGTTCTTCTGTGTATGCTTGCTACCTCTTAATATATTCTGCTTCTGTTAGGTCCATACCTCTCCTTTATATCTGTCCTTTATTGAGCCCATCTTTGCATTAAATGTTCCCTTGGTATCTCTAATTTTCTTGAAGAGATCTCTAGTCTTTCCCATTCTATGGTTTTCCTCTATTTGTTTGCATTGATCACTGAGGAAGGCTTTCTTATCTCTCCTTGCTATTCTCTGGAACTCTGCATTCAAATGGGTATATCTTTCCTTTTCTCCTATGCTTTTTGCTTCTCTTCTTTTCACAGCTATTTGTAAGGCCTCCTCAAACAGCCATTTTGCTTTTTTGCATTTCTTTTTTCTTGGGGATGGTCTTGATCCCTGTCTCCTGTACAATGTGTCCAGAGTAGAGGATCTCATTAATGGGACGTATGTGTCAAGAAATTCTTCACATTAGAGTCGGTTTTGAAGGATGAATAGAAGTTTGCCAAACGGAGAAGAATGGGGCTTCCAGGTAGGAGAAGCAAGGACAGGACATTTTATAACAGGGCAGGGATCTGGGGACCACACTATGCCAGGTGCTTTCCTGGTTATCTTATTCAATGCTCACAAACGCTATGAAAAAGGTGCTGTTAATTTTGGGGGAAAATGATTGTATTGTCTTCACAAAATTGCTAAATGCTTTTCTAAAGAATTCAAGCTAGATAGCAAAATGCTGCAAAAATTGGGGTGGGGTGGGGTAATCATATCAAATTCTAGTACCCCAAATGTCCAAAATTAATATTAGCCACATCATCACATTAGGTATATATATGGAAATAGACTCTTGGAGGGCACAGACAGAATCTTGTGCACCAGGACCAAGGAGCAAGGAGCAGAGAACCCACAAGAGACTGACCCAGACTTGCCTGTGAGTGTCCAGGAGTCTCCAGCAGAGGTGTGGGTCAGTGGGGGCCTGCTGCAGGGTTTGGTGCACTGAGTATAGCAGTACATGTGTGGGACCTTTTGAAGGAGGTTGCCATTATCTTCTTTACCTCCACCAGAGCTTGGTTCCAGGTAAAGAGCAGGGAGGAAACACAGCTCCACCCACCAACAGAAATTTGGATTAAAGATTTACTGAGCATGCCCCCTCCCCCCACCCCATCAGAACAAAACCTAGTTTCCCCCTCAGTCAGTCTCTCTCATCAGGAGGCTTCTGTAAGTCTCTTAACTTCTCCATCAGAGAGCAGACAGACTGAAAAGCACAATCACAGAAAACTAACCAATCTAATCACATGGACCACAGCCTTGTCTAACTCAATGAAACTATGAGCCATGCCATGTAGTACCACCCAAGACGGATGGGTCATGGGGGAGAGTTCTGACAAAATGTGGTCCCTTGGAGAAGGGAATGGCAAACCACTTCAGTATTCTTGCCTTGAGAACCCCATGAACAGTATGAAAAGGCAAAATGATAGGATACTGAAAGAGGAACTCCCCAGGTCAGTAGGTGCCCAATAGGCTACTGGAGATCAGTGGAGAAATAAGTCCAGAAAGAATGAAGAGATGCTGCTGCTACTGCTAAGTCACTTCAGTCATGTCCAACTCTGTGTGACCCCATATGGCAGCCCACCAGGCTCCCCCATCCCTGGGATTCTCCAGGCAAGAACACTGGAGTGGGCTGCCATTTCTTTCTCCAATGCATGAAAGTGAAGTTGCTCAGTCATGTCCGACTCTTAGCGACCTCATGGACTGCAGCCTACCAGGCTCCTCCGTCCGTGGAATTTTCCAGGCAAGGGTACTGGAGTGGGGTGCCATTGCTTTCTCCAAATAAAGAGATGGAGCCAAAGCAAAAATAACACCCAGTTGTGGATGGGACTGGTGATGGTAGCAAGATCTGATGCTCTAAAGAGCAATATTGCATAGGAACCTGGAATGTTAGGCCCATGAATCAAGGCAAATTGGAAGTGGTCAAACAGGAGATGGCAAGAGTGAACGTCGACATTCTAGGAATCAGCGAACTAAGATGGACTGGAATGGGTGAATTTAACTCAGATGACCATTATATCTACTACTGTGGGCAAGAATCCCTTAGGAGAAATGGAGTAGCCATCATAGTCAACAAGAGTCCAAAATACAGTTCTTGGATGCAGTCTCAATAACGACAGAATGATCTCTGTTTCCAAACCAAACCATTCAATATCACGGTAATCCAAGTCTATTCCCCTACAAGTAATGCTGAAGAAGCTGAAGTTGAAAGGTTCTATGAAGACCTAGAAGACCTTCTAGAACTAACACCCAAAAAAGATGTCCTTTTCATTATAGAGAACTGGAATGCAAAAATAGGAAGTCAAGAATTTACCTGGAGTAACAGGCAAATTTGGCCTTGGAGTACAGAATGAAGCAGGGCAAAGGCTAAATTTTGTCAAGAGAATGCACTAGTCATAGCAAACACCCTCTTCCAACAACACAAGAGAAGACTCTACACATGGACATCACCAGATGGTCAACACTGAAATCAGATTGATTATATTCTTTTTAGCCAAAGATGGAGAAGCTCTATATAGTCAACGAAAACAAGACTGGGAGCTAACTGTGGCTCAGATCATGAACTCCCTATTGCCAAATTCAGAATTAAATTGAAGAAAGTAGGGAAAACCACTAGACCATTCAGGTATGACCTAAATTAAATCCCTTACGATTATACAGTGGAAGTGAGAAATAGATTTAAGGGACTAGATCTCATAGACTGAGTGCCTGATGAACTATGGACAGAGGTTTGTGACATTCTACAGGAGAGAGGGATCAAGACCATCCTGTTGTGGTTATCTGGGTCATTAAAACCTCTTTTGTACAGGTCTTTTATGTATTCTTGCCACCTCTTGTTAATATCTTCTTCTTCTGTTAGGTCCATACCATTTCTGTCCTTTATTGTGCCCATCTTTGCATGAAATGTTCCCTTGGTATCTCTAATTTTCTTGAAGAGATCTCTAGTCTTTCCCACTCTACTGTTTTCCTATTTATTTGCATTGATCACTTAGGAACAATTCAAGTGATTGATCGCTTTCTTAGGATCACTTTCTTGTCTCTCCTTGCTGTTCTTTGGAACTCTGCATTCAGATGGATATATCTTTCCTTTTCTCCTTTGCTTTTCGCGTCTTTTCTTTTCGTTATTTGTAGGCCTCCTCAGACAGCCATTTTGCCTTTTTTTTTCTTAGGGATGGTTTTGATCACTGCCTCCTATACAGTGTTGCAAACCTCCACCCATACTTCTTCAGGCACTCTATCAGATCTAATCCCTTGACTCTACTTGTCACTTCCACTGTATAATCATAAGGGATTTGATTTAGGTCATACCTGAATGGGCTAGTGGTTTTCTTTATTTCTTCAATTTAAGTCTGAATTTTGCAATAAGGAGTTCATAAATTTTGCAAGAAGGGTGAAAAGGATGAAGGTCTTCAAAAGCTACAAATTTCCAGTTATAAAATAGATAACTCATGGGATGTAATTTAGTAATACCTGACTTGAAAGTTGCTGTAAGAGATTTTTTTAAACCAGTCATCTTTTGTTGGATGTTATTCTCCATTAAGATATGAAAGGATTCAGGAATGTCTGGCAAAGGTCTTGTTCAGGAATGCGGAGTGTGCCCTCTTCAGTGGTACTCGCTTGGTTGCTCCTGTTTAAGTTCCTTGTAAGAACGGCAACGGTTGAAAAGTACATAAGCTGCCAGCACCATAGAAAGCCCAGCGACATTCCCTTTTTTCATGCTGAGATACTTGTAATACTGGTAATAACCTTTTTGAAACACTACAGCAATGCCTTTAGGGATGAAATCCTGCATTAGTATCCAGATTGGCAACTCTCTTAATTTGACATCCAGGAGTTTTCTTCTCTTTCAGAGGTACAATTGACACCATCTTGGAGTCGTGGCTGTCTGCTCCAGTATGAACTCTCCTGTGTTGAGCAAGGTTTGAGGCACAACAAACAGCCTTCCCATATTTTTCAGAGGGTTTCTCACCACTATGAGTTATCTGATGCAGAAAAAGTGATGACTGCTTTCCAGATACAAACATTTTTCTATGGTTGACTACAACCAATTTTACAACTTGAATCCAAATTGTCCCTTGTGGGCTTGGGTTACCGCTGCACAACTGTTTCCATGGCAACCTATTGTTTTCTCCCCATGATGGATGCCACTCACAAGCTACTGGCATCAAGGAACAGGGAAAAAACTTGAGGTGGAAGTCACCCACTTCATTATTCCATTTTGTTAAATTTTCTTTGGATATGATTTACTTTCTTTGGATAGTAATTCCACCCAGGAGTGGAATTGCTGCATCATAAGATAACTCTGTTTTTAGTCTTTGAAGAACTTTCATACTGTTTCCCATAGAGGCAACACCAGTTTGCATTCCCAGCAACAGTGTGCATGTGCTCCCTTAGCTCTATATCTCACCAACGTTTGTCATGTGTGGTCTTTTAGATACTTGCCATTCTGATAGGTGTGAAATGATATCTCACTGCGATTTTGATTTGCATTTCTCTGATGATTAGCAATATTGAGCACATGAGCATGTTTCTATTGGCAGTTTGTATATCTTCTTTGAAAAAATGTCTATCCAGGTCTTCAGCCCATGTTCTTAATCAAATTGCTTAGTTTTCGATATTGAGTTATAGGAGCTGTTCTATATTTTGGATATTAACCCCTACCAATCATATCACTTGCAAATATTTTCTCCCACTCAGTAAGTTGTCTTTTCATTTTGTCAGTAGTTTCCTCTGCTGTACAAAAGTTTTTGAGTTTAATTAGGTTTATTTTTGCTTTTACTTATATGCCTCAGGTGGAGAAGGCAATGGCACCCCACTCTAGTACTCCTGCCTGGAAAATCCCATGGATGGAGGAGCCTGGTAGGCTGCAGTTCATGGGGTCACTGAGGGTCAGACACGACTGAGCGACTTCACTTTCACTTTTCACTTTCATGCATTGGAGAAGGAAATGGCAACCCATTTCAGTGTCCTTGCCTGGAGAATCCCAGGGATGGGGGAGCCTGGTGGGCTGCCGTCTATGGGGTCACACAGAATCAGACACAACTAAAGTGACTTAGCAGCAGCATATGCCTCAGGAAACAGATCCAAAAAAATACATTGCTACAACTTATCTCAAAGAATGTTCTGTTTGTGTTCTCTTCTAGGAGTTTTATGGTTTCAGGTCTTATATTTAGGTTGTTAATCTATTTTGAGTTTATTTTTGTATATGATGTGAGGAAAGGTTCTAATCACATTATTTCACATGTAGCTGTCCCGTTTTCACAGCACCACTTATTGAAGAGACTATCTTTCTCCATTGTATACTCTTGCCTCCTTTGTTGTAGAGTAATTGACCATAAATGCATGGGTTTCTTTCTGGGCCTTCTGTTCTATTAATCTATGTATCTGTTTTTGTGCCAGAATCAAACTGTTTTGATTATTGTGGCTTTGCAGTGTAGTCTGAAGTCAAAGAGCATGATACCTCCAACTTTCTTCTTTTTTCTCAGGATTGGAAATTTGAGACTTTTGTGGTTCCATATAAAATATAGGCTTATTTGTTCTACTTCTGTGAAAAAATGTCATGGGTTTTTTGACAGGGATTGCATTAAATTTGTAGATTGCTTTGGGTAGAATGAATATTTTTAAAATATTAATTCTTCAATTCCCAGGACATGGATTATCTTCCCATTTCCTTGTATCTGATTACCATTTACTTGGGTAATAGCCTACTTAGAAAATGGGAATATTCAGATCTTTGAAGGCCTGGTAGATATAGGGTTCAAATTCAATCTAACACCATGAGATAAAAAGTTCTACCTTGGCACTCTCTCCATTAAATTGGAGGTAGAAGAGGTTCAGGTAATAAAGGTAATCAGCAGAATTTTGACCCAGGTTCATCTTGTAGGGGGGATGCTGTCTGTATGAACCCCCTTGATTGTCATTTCCCTGATCCCCAAATGTATAAATCAAATAAATATATTTAGCAGTTGGCAGAAACTTCTCATTGTCTCTTTAACCTATAGGATAGGAGTGTTTAGTAGTAGGAAAGCCAAGTCATAGCCCCTGAAACTGTCCCTTCCCACTCAGAAATTAGAATAAACAAAAATAATTATCACAACACAGCACAATAACAAAATCAATGCTACACTCAAAGACTTAAAACATGCAGGAGTGGTATTCCCCACCATATTTTCATTTCATTTATCAGTCTGGTCCCTACAAAATCTGTTGGTTCCACTGTACCAAATGTGATATCTTTATTAGAGAAAATTAACACAGCCTCCAGTACACAGTATGTGGATACTGAACCAGCACACCATAACCACAAAAAATAAAATGAGAGCAGTGTACATTCACATGGGCTATATACTCACTATCATACCCTCATGTTATTTTCTCATGTTCTCTGTCATTTGATAGATTGATGGGACCTGGACTGTGGAAGAAAGAGAGATGAATAACTCAACGGTTACTCATCTAACATCATCTAACAAGTGGTTAGAACTTGTGTTTATATGAGATCTTAACAAAAGAACAATAGTTTTGTTTTGTTTTTTAAACAAGTGACAGGACAATGGTAAAGGACTGAGTTTCTAGGGGCAGCATGCTTTGGGAAGGCAAATGTGTGGGGAAACTAATGCGAAATAAAAGCTAGTTGCATATTTTGGAGAGTCCTACGTACCACCCCTGGGCTGATAAGGGCTTAATGTTTCCTCTGGTGACTAACTTCTGTTTTTCTTGATAAAGGGGAAGAGGATACCTTTATAAATTTATGCCCTGCTTTTAGGCAAGTGGTAGACTGGCAGAGAGCTTTTCTTATATTTGTCTCTTCTCAGTTGCCTTCAGGTCAAAGTAATCCTATGACAAAGGGGTGTGTTTTGAGATGGCATATTCTGCTTTCAACTGTCTGGATACCTTTTGGAAATTAATATTGTATTAATTGAAACTGATGATCAAAACAGTGGCAAATGCTATGGATGTCTTGGAAAGGTACATGTAATCCATAAAGTGGGGAAATGTCTCATGTCTCCTACCACAAAGAATGAAACCCAACCCTTAATAGGGTTCTTTGGGTTTTGTGGGCTATTTTGCCTTTAAGAATACTGAAACTACTGATTTACCATGTTTGGCTTGAAAGCTGTTAGCTTGATTGAGGCCCCCAAAGAGAAATTCTCTATAGCAATTCAGGCTGTGGTTTCTAGAGGTGCTGATATTTGATTTCTGTGACTCAGCAGATTCCATAAGACTAGACAGATCAGTGGTAGAGAAAGATGTTGTATGGAAGCTTTGGCAGGTCCAATAGGCTAGTCACAACAGAAATGCCTATGATTTGGAAGCAAGTCATGCCACATGTAGTTAAAAAAAAAACAACACTATACATGATTTAAAAAAAAAAAAGTTCTTGGAATGCTGCTACTGGGTCCTTTTTAAAAACTGCATGTCTGACCTTGAGAATTAAATGTCTCTATGGTCAGAACTACTTACAATGAATTGGATACTTTCAGACCCACCAAATCACAATTTGGGGCAATTCCAGCAGCAATCCATTAAAAATGGGTGTGGTATATCCAAAATCAGGCACAAGCTGTTCCAAAGGGCACAAGTAAGGTGCATGAACAGATTGCTCATAGCCCATATTTCTCTGTGGCCTTTTCCTCAGCTCCCACTTTGACCACATAGCATTTTTTATGACTAAATGATGGGAGAGGAAATACACAAAGCTTGATTCACAGATGAGTCAATTAGCAAGTGAATGCAAAAAAAAAAAAAAAGAACTGTCACTGTATCACATCCTCACTCATGAAAAGCACTGAAAAAATGTCAAGGGAAAAGCTTCCCACTGGGCAGAGCTTTGGACACTACACAGGATGATACACTTGGAATACAGAGAGTAGACCCAGGTTAAAATTATACACAGACTCATAAGCCAGCAGAAATATCTTATCTGTTTTGTCAGTCAGTTCAGTTCAGTTCAGTTGCTCAGTCATGTACAACTCTTTGCAACCTCATGGAGTGTAGCACACCAGGCCTCCCTGTCCATCACCAACTCCCGGAGTTTACTCAAACTCATGTCCGTTGAATTGGTGATGCCATCCAACCACCTCATCCTCTGTCATCCCCTTTTCCCCTCTCCTTCAATCTTTCCTAGCATCAGGGTCTCTTCAAATGAGTCAGCTCTTTGCATCAGGTGGCCAAAGTATTGGGGTTTCAGCTTCAATATCAGTCCTTCCAATGAATATTCAGGACTGATTTCCTTTAGGATGGACTGGTTGGCTCTCCTTATAGTCCAAGGGACTCTGAAGAGTCTTCTCCAACACCACAGTTCAAAAGCATCAATTCTTTGGTGCTCAGCTTTCTTTATAGTCCAACTCTCACATCACATACATCCATACTGGAAAAACCATATCCTTGACTAGACGGACCTTTGTTGGTCTGTTTGGTAAATGACTTAGAAAAAAACACTAGACTAGAAAACAAGGAGGTCTGGGGAATTGGCAGGTGAATGGATCTTTGAAAGTAAGCACAAAGTATTAGAATCTTTGTATCACACACTAGTGCTGAGCAGAGAGCACCTACTATAGAAGAGGCATTAAAGTGCCCATCAGACAGGATGACTCAGCAACTCTTTTAACTTTTGTCCTTCATCACCCACTATCCCTCATACTCAGTTGGTAAAGAATCTACCTGCAGTGCAGGAGACCCAGGTTCGATCCCTGGGTCAGGAAGATCCCCTGGAGAAGACAATGGCTATCCACTTCAGTATTATTTCTTGGAGAATTCCATGGACAGAGGAGCCTGGTGGGCTACAGTCCATGGGGTTGCAAAGAGTTGGACATGACTTAATGACTAAACCACCACCGCTGCCCACTATCAGCGTTTCTTGCATAATGGACTCATAAAGAGCTCTATGGTGGCAGAGAAAGAGAGGATATTCATAAGTCAGACAACAGGATATGTTTCTCACTAATGTTAATATAGCTCCTGCCCATCTGAACATCCCACCCAACAACAAAAGGAAATAAAACTAAGACCTCAGAAGACTACTACTCCTCAAGGAAACCAAACAGCCACTTGCAGCAAGTTGACATTATGGGACTTCTTCCCCTCTGGTAGTAGCAGCCATTCACCATTGGCCAGAATCAGCATATATTCCAAGTGTGGGTTTGCCTTTCCCATCCACACACTCTTAGCTAGCACCACTACCCAAGGACTGACGGTGTCTGAGCTACCAAAACAGACAAATGTGTCAGATAAACACATTTCACCTAAGAATGCTCAGCAGCAGACACAATGGTTTATTCCACTAACCCTTTTCTTATAAGCTTTCTCCCAAGTATGGCCAACCAAAATAGTACACAAGTTGTGTTCAGAAGGCATGAACATAATACAGACAGTAAGTGTAAGAATGCAAAGAACTGATAGTAATGAATACTTGTGGTTTCCCATCCAGATGGCCTCTATTAAGCAGCACACATGTGAATTTTGTATGATGGCAATTCACAGCTGCCTTCATCTCCAGAGAATTGTCTTTGTCCAAACTGGAGGGTCTAAACATTGGTGTGACTAAAGGTTGGATAGGACATCCCTAAATTGTACCAATAGCACCAACATTTGGCAGACATACATGATTCCTCAAAATATTTGTATGATTATGTTTTACAATGATTATTGGTAAAGATTAATTCATCAGAAATATATGTATTTATCACCAACTTCAGGGAAATTACGCATCTCAGAGATTGTACCTGTTCCATTTTATAAGTGCCTATACACACCTAAGTAGCCACACATTTTTTTTTTTCTTTTAATAAATGGCAACATTTTGATCTTCTCTCCTTGGGCTTCCCTGGTGGCTCAGATGGTAAAGCATCTGACTGCAAAGCAGGAGACCTGGGTTCAATCCCTGGGTCAGGAAGATCCCCTGGAGAAGGAAATGGCAACCCACTCCAGTACTCTTGCCTGGAAAATTCCATGGACGGAAGAGCCTAGTAGGCTACAGTCCATGGGGTCACAAAGATTTGGACAGATTGAGCGACTTCACTTAATCACTTGGTAAGTGATACATTGTTGCCACCTGACACTACATTTCCAGATAATACCAACTTATAAAAAATTATAAAAAGAAAAAAAAGAAAAACCAGTATCAATGGTAGAGTGATATCTTTGTTTTCCATGGGAAAACATGCTTTTGAGAATTGTAAACAGTATACCATGTCAGAGGGCTCATCAGAACATGAGCACTGGGTAAAAGGTTTAACGCTAAGCATTAATAGCTTTTATGTCAAATAAAATCTTCCCATGGAAGATTCTGCAGTGACAGAATATTCTGATTAAAGATGACTAGAAGACACAAAAGAAAAAATCAATAGTGCTTATAAAAGATGGTTAGTTTCAGCAGCACACACATTAAGGAGTCAGTAAGGGAGAAGCTTAGGCAGTAAAACAAAATACCAGGGCTTAAAATAAATACACCTATTTCCTTCTTAGGAGAGAGTTACTTCTATAAGAAAGTTAGGAAGCTTCAGTGTTCCTCCTGAATGATTACCACAGCACTTTGTAAATATTCTACTGGTCTGATCTGGGCACATCTCAATGTCCATTTGTCTGCAAGACAGAAAATGTAAACCCTAATTAATACTGATTGCAAAATAGCTGCACAAGAAACATTCTGAGCAATTGCAGAGAGAATGACTCAGCACCTGTGGCTTTGGTTTATCTGAAGAAGGCTGGTGATAGGTGCATGCATGCATGTGCACACACGCCCGCACGCGCACACACACACACATGCTTTATCTGCAGCCAAGGAGAACAGTTAGGGTGGGTCTAGTGGGAAACCGCATTAAATATGTTTCTTCTGGACAGCACTCGAGCCGCAATAGAATTCTCAACGCTCTTCCTCCCTTTGCTCCCTCCCACCCTCCTTGCTCTCTCTTTCTCAGACACAGACACACTCACACATACAGTTTTATAATTTGATGTTCTACATTTAAAAGATTGCATCAATGTCTGAGTGGACTCTCTTCTGCTATACTCTGGTTTTGACTTCTGTGAATCAATCTTATACCTGTAAACCTAATCCAATGGTAGTGACCCAAAGTGTCCAACAATAGGACTCCCTATGCTGAATCTTTTGTAGTCAGTTTTCTTATAACATAAGACCCATAATGGTTTTCTGGTAAAGCATTTTTCCTTAAAGCTCTTTTAAGGAAAAGAGAAGTAACTCTAAGGATTTTGTAGTGCAAAGTCAGACTGCTTTATATGTCATTTTTTTGAGAAAAGTGGCAAACCAGAGAGTGAAGACAGAGAAATGGCTAGTGGAGGACTTGGCCAATTGAAGAGGTCCGGTCTGGTGTACACAGAGAAGAGAGAAGGCTGATATGTAATAAACACATCCCATGCCCTGTGCTGGTCACTGAACAATTTGTAGGTTTTAATTTTCATGTTTTCAAGAAGACACTGCAGCTCAGAGAGATTGAGTGACTTGTCCAAAACATGCAGCTAGGAAATGGCATATCCCTGGTTTGGCCCCAGAACTATCTCTTCTTATGCATCATGTTTCATAAGGAGAAGTCTCACAGGGAGGAAATGAGACATAGCACACACCAATAGTTCCACCAGATAATTAAGACAAGACAAAGAAGTGCAAACGAACCTATTCCCTGTAACCCTCTGCCACCGGGAGGCTGGGTTGTAGGCCTGGAGGGAAAGCAGGGGTGATGGGACACGCTTGCTCTGTGCTGTGGCTGCCAAAGGAAAGACCCCTGTGAAGAAAAGACTATTAACAGTCTCAGCTCCATTAAATTTAAAGCAGCTGCTAACAGTAGGAGCCTTTACATTGTCAATTATATGAATTTTCCTATTACTATGTCATGCCAAAGAGCAATTATAGTACATTCATCAAACCCTGCTTTCGCCTCTCTGGTTCTGTCCATTAATACCACAGTGGCAGGCTTTAGAAATCCTGGAAGACAAATCTGACTTGCAGACTTTAATTGTTTCAAGGATTTGTGGTCAGAAACAACACTAGGTGAGTAGTAGGGGGTCAATTACACAATTAGACAGCGATAGGCAGAGAGCAGGTGAACTCACTCAACACACCAAATATTTATACATCAGTTCACTTCACAAAGTGCTTTGACACCCACTATTTCACTTCAAGTTTTCATCTGTCCCATTAACCAGTCTGGGAGGTGTTTAATCATTCTGCCTCTTTTATAGTTGAAGAAATGAAGACCGGAAGTTCTCTGCTAGCAGAGCCTGAACCAGAGCCTGAGAGAAGAGTCCCAGGCAGTTCCAGCCTCACTGAGGAAGCAGGGCAGCAGCCAAGGACCAGTCTTATCTCCTTGTGTGCCATTTTGAAAAAAAGTAGTAAAATGAGAAAAATGATCCTGTGAGACAAGAGAAGTGAGAAGAGGAAGAAGGGGAAACAGGCCAGGAGTGTGGCACACTGAGCTTGCTGAAATTACAGAGGATGGCTCCTAGTTGGATTAGCAATACATTATTCTCCCTCTTGGCTGATGGTGTGCTATGCCATAGCCCCACAAAGATAGAGACAAACTTCCAGAAAATGAAGGACTGAGGAGTAAGATCTGACTTCAGAGCAAGCCTGCCTACTCTCAAAAGGCAGGTCTCCCATGGTCTCAACAGTATTAGTTTTAAAAACACAAGAGAAACTACCTCTGCCCAAGGTGGTCCCTTTCAGTTCCATGCCATGAACTATTCATTAACCACCAAGAGTCCAAGTTCCTTTCTATACCCTGTAGATCCTGAAATGATTAGAAAAGTTTTCCTGTCTTTTGTAAATCTGACTTTCCTGGAAGTGACCAAAACATTGGTTGATGATTCAGTATGGGATTTTAAATGATAGAGATGAGTTCAGGTTACCATGGGAGCATAGAAGAGGGAGAGCTCCCACACAAGCCTGGAGGTGATGTCTCAGAGCTGTCTCACATGATAGGTAAGGGCTGATTGCTTGTTTTTTTTTTTTTTTTTGTAAGGAGTAGGAAGATTTTTCCAATAGAAAAAAATAGCTTCAGATACAGATTCTGCTCTACCAGTTGGCAAGCACATGAAGGAAGGAGACAGGGGTACTAGCCACTTTCAGTGAACAAATGTTTCTGATCTTACTCCATATACCTCAAGTAATAGGATGTGATGTCAGGAGAACCCACAATAGAGAATATTTACCAATAGAACTGGACTCAGGCCCAGTCTTCTTCACTTCACCTTGTCATTTTCTCCCCAGATTCTGCAGTTGCCCTAGTCTTCCTGCTGCCACTTCAGGTCCCTGGAGACACACTGACCCGTGACTGCATGGAACAAGGTGTTAGGAAATCCAGTATTCTCTTAGTTCAAGTAGGATAACCATGCTCAAGGAATGAAGGGTAAAAACAAATTGACTTAAACCAGTTTGTAAAAACAAATTGACAAAATGACTTAAGTCATTTCCTAAAAAAATTACCTACATTAGGTTTACAAAACCAGTTCATCAGGTAATCTATTATTACATAACAAACTACTTGAAAATGTAAATAAGTACCCCCAAACGACTTAAAATCACCACTACATTTGTTCACAGTTTTATGGGTCAGGAATTCACAACGAGCTTGGCTGGGCAGGTGGTCTCTGATCCAAGTGATGGAAGCTGGAGTGGCTGACACTGGAGGGGCCACTTTCAAAATGGCCTCTTTACTATCTATTGGGAACTTCAGGCTATCTCCCTACTTCTCCCTCTCTCTCATCTCTCTTCTTTCTCCTCCCTCTCCCTTCCCTCCTCTCTCTATCCTTTCTTCTTCTCTCTCTACATGGTCTTTATTGTAACCAGCTCCTTTGCCCCTTTTCCAGTGTTCACCCCTATTTTCCTCAGACCTTAATCATAAAGATGAAATCACTAGGTAACATTTAATCTAGTTTCTGGTTTCTGCTTTACTGAATGTATGCAATGCCTTACCTAACCTGTTGATTCCTTTTCTGGATTAGGAGGAGTAAGAATGAACAATTAAGTAAAGAATGGCTGACTCTCTAACCCAAGCTTCCCCCTAGTAAATCTGAAGGCAGACCATGCGAGCAAGAGAATATCCAATCTCAGGTGGACCAGGCAAGCAACACAGCACCCCATGGACGATCAGAAGTCAGCAGGTCTGCATGCAACGTAAAAATGATGAAGAATCTGATCTCCTTAGAGTGTTTCCCTTTTTTTTCTTTAAACATTGTCATGGCGGAGCAGAATCTTCAGAGCTGGTCTCTGGATATGAGTCCACTTTCTGCCTAGATTGCTGGCATTTCTGAATAAAGTGTCTTTCCCCTCTACTGACACTTACCCCTCAATTATTGGTTTTTGAGCAGTGAGTTGCTAAACCTGATTGTAGTAACGTTATTCTCTAGGATTTATTCATGCAGCTTGGGACTCTTACAACGTGATAGTTTCTATGTAGACCCACTTCCTGCTTGGCAGCTGGCTTCCAAGAAAACCTTCCAGTCTTCTTTTAAACACCTAATACTAGAGTGACATCATTTTGCCATATGCTATTAGACAAAGCAGTCATAAACCATCCCAAATTCAAGGCGAGGATAAACAGATTCCTTCTCTCAATGAATGTCACAGAATTTATGTCCATCTTTAATCTGCCATAGTAACTCAATAGACACTTAGCCAACATTTAGCTTTATTAAACTGTGCAGCATTTGGAGTAGTCATCCTCTGGTTTCTTATTTCTTATCAAGATGAAGCAAAAAAAAAAAAAAACTAACCCTAAGTTCCTTCTCACAAGTAGATGCTATGCTTGCAACACTCTGTGTGGCGAGCTCCATAGGATGTCAAATGTAAAAAAATTCAGCCCACACCTATACCTGTTTGTCCCATTTGGGTCTCATGTGGCAGATGGAGTACAGAGAGTGGGTAATGTGAGACCCACACATCTCTCTTCACCCACATGCTTGGAAATAATTCCTAGAATACCACTGTGATGCTAATCTTTTAGGTAAACCAGAATGTATAATGAATTTGAATCCTACTGTCTGGCAAGTCAAGAGTCACTGCCGAAAAATCCAAAAGCTAATTTTCAGTATATCTTTAAAAGGAATTCACTATCAGAATCACCCTGAACCTTATATACAATGTGATTAGACAGAAGCAGTATTTGCCTTTAAAAAATGCTCTGAGTATGTTGTCATCATGTGAGATGTGAGAGTTGGACTATAAAGAAAGCTGAGTGCTGAAGAATTGATGCTTTTGAACTGTGGTGTTGGAGAAGACTCTTAAGAGTCCCTTGGACTGCAAGGAGATCCAACCAGTCAGTCGTAAAGGAAATCAGTCCTGAATATTCATCGGAAGGACTGATGCTGAAGCTGAAGGTCCAATACTTTTGCCTCCTGATTCAAAGAACTGACTTATTGGAAAAGACCCTGATGCTGGGAAAGATTGAAGGCAGAAGGAGAAGGGGATGACAGAGGATGAAATGGTCCGGTGGCATTATTGACTCAATGGACATGAGTTTGAGCAAGTTCTGGGAGTTGGTAATGGACAGGAAGCCTAGCGTGCTGCAGTCCATGGGGTCACAAAGAGTCGGACTCAACTGAGAAACTGAACTGAACTGATGTTGTCATCATAACTAATTGGTGGAGGTAAGACTAGAGCCCTGGAAATTTGACCGTCTGACTCCAACGCCCATCTTTCTACTATCTGTAATTAGCCTCCTATTGCAATTAAAAAAAAAAAAAAGCATAAAAGCAGGACAGAAATGAAAAATGCCATCCTTACTGAGAAAGGATAGAAACTGCCACTGCCTTCAAATCCTTTTTAGTTGCCAAAAGTGGCCTTGACAGGTAAGTAGACAGGGTGCCTCTTGGGAACTGCTAATGAACAGAGGGCTGGGAGAGGCTAGGGAGGATTAAAGAGGAAGCAAGCTATAATATCAAGAGCTGCCTCTGGTATCTGGCTATTGCTCAGGGGCACTTAGAATGGCCCTAGGCAAATTTTCAGAGTAGGAAGCTCAAGTTTCCTCTCTCTACTCATCCTGAAGCTCCAGGGTTTTTCTTCCCCCTAACCATTATCATCACTTCTTAAAAATCTAGATGCCCAGCAACCTCAGGTGCCTCCCTCTCCCAAGACATCTCTACCACCTCCCCCACCTCTATACAAAGTGGCTCCAGGAAATGTTACTGAGTCCAAGCTAGCACTGCTTACCACACAACAGGCCAATAAATAAAGATATGAGTCTCTGGGACAAGGAATAGTGACTTTATTCAGAAAGCCAGCAGAACAAGGATATGGTGGACCAGTGTCCCATAGAACCATCTTGCTTGAGTTTAGAATTCAGGCATCTTTTATACTAAAAGAGAAGGGCGTAAGAACATTTCCTGGTTCTGGTCAGCCTCCAGAGGGGAGGTGCTAATTTCTTCCTTCCTGCAGTTACGCATAGGTGGGCCTGCTCTGGATGTTTCCTGTGAACTAAACAAAGGGTCTTGGGGTTTCCCTGGTGGCTCAGAGGTTAAAGCACCTGCCTGCAATGCGGGAGACCTGGGTTCGATCCCTGGGTCGGGAAGATACCCTGGAGAAGGAAATGGCAACCCACTCCAGTAGTCTTGCCTGGAGAATCCCATGGACGGAGCAGCCTGGTGGGCTACAGTCCACAGGGTCACAAATAGATGGACACGACTGAGCAACTTAACTAACTAACTAAACAAAAGGTCTTAGCTTAACACCCATTACCTAAGCAGGGTTCCCAGAGATGGGATATTGTGTGTCATTTAAGCTTATAGGCAACATCCCTTTACTCATTAATTGGTAATAGAATACAAAAGTTCTTCCCTATTGCAGTAAAGTGAAAGTCGCTCAGTGAAAGTCCAACTCTTTGTGACCCCATAGACTATGGAGTCCATGGAATTCTCCAGGCCAGAATACTGGCATGGGTAGCCTTTCCCTTCTCCAGGGGATCTTCCCAACCCAGGGATTGAACCAAGTCTCCCGCATTGCAGGCAGATTCTTTACCAGCTGAGCTACAAGGGAAGCTCTATTACAGAGGTGATTCCAATAGCCGACATTAACAGTCAGATTTAGGGTTACCAGTGAAGCTTTCCCTTCAGGAAGAACCTGCATTTTCAGCTTCTTCACCTTCTCTTTCCACTGACATTCCTGAAACCAAGTAGTGGAGGCAGTAGCTATTTGGTTATAAATCAATCCCAAGAGATGCTTTATTTAATCAAAACAGATTTTAATCAAAGGATTGAAAGGTAAGAGAAAAAAGAGATGAAATAAATGATTTCATCACATATTATTCAGTAAACAGCTTCTGAGAACAAGTAAAATTTCAGCATGTCTTTACAAGCCTATGGCAATTATAAGTATCCATCCACACACTAAGAACCACTTTCCCAAGCAGAATAATTTTTAAAAATTAAACAATGCTTTATGCATTCAATTTATAAAATTTATATTAATGGTGAATAAGAATAAAGGTAAGACTGGGATGCAGGTCATCTGATCCAAATCCCATGATCTTTCTGTTCTCCTTGCAGATTTTCCTATTGCTCAGCTCTCAACTGTTTCTATGGTAACAAAAGGAACTTTTCCAGTCCTCTTTATAGTATACCAAGAACTTTCACATATATACTTTCATGTGCTTAAAGGTAATGGGGATTGGTTAAAGGATTCTATAATATTTCAGCCAGGTTAAACTGCAATGAAGAGAATTCCAAAACCTTAGTGACTGTAACCTAACAAAAATTTACTTCTCACTCATATCCAAGTTCAAAGGGGGGTCAACAGACAGGCCTTTATTTTTGTAATCCTTTGGGGATGCAGGCTGGGAAAGCATCATCTTGCCCACACCTTCACAGGCTGCAAGACTATTTAGAAAAGGAAGAGGCTAAAGGGCCCACAGACTCTTAATGCTCTCCCATGGAAGTGATACAGGTCTCCTCCACACATTTTATAGGTCAAAGCAAGGTGCATGCTTTTTGCTTTGCATTCTGAGGCTACAGGTAAGTACTAACCTACCATGTGTCTGGAAGAAGAGATGGAACCTTTGTGAACAATCAAAATTACTACCAAGTACATAAAGCAGAAATAGCATGAGTGAAGGTTATCCTAAACACTAGATGATTTAATAACTGAGTTTTAATTCATTTAAACCTCATTTGCAGTCCATAGGGAGATACTAACAAAAATAAGAGGAAACCTAAGAATAAAATCAGGTATGAAAAGTACTTCTCAAACAATCCTCAAATTAGTAACAGGGATAACTGATAGGTAAACACATATAAACATTTTAAGTTAAAACAGCACCATGATTAAAACCAACAATTATGAATATTCAAAGCTTTAGACTACTATTATGAAAATTTGGTTGTAACCTTATTGCATTTCAGCTTCTTTATCTTAGGATACTGAAAACTTACATTATTTAACTGTCTACAGTTTACATGGAAATTTCATACTTAACATTGCCTAAAATCTGCAAAACAGCAAAGCAGGTCATCCTTATCTCCATTTCACAGATAAGATAACTGAGTCTCTGTGATTTTACATGTTTTGCCCAAAGTCACTCATACAAAAAGAGTACCAAAGACAAATTTTGAGTCCATTACTTACCCATTAACTTAAGAGTGAATAAGTAAGTAAAAAAGATCTCAGATATTAAATTCTTAAAGCTGGAATGACTATAAGTCTTCCATTCCTTTTTAAAATTAATTTTTATTGAAGTATAGTTGCTTACAATGATGTGTAGGTTTCTACTGTATGGCACAGTGAATCAGCTTCACATATACATATATCCCTTATTTTTTGGATTTCCTTCCCATTTAAGTCACCACAGAGCACTGGCAGAGCTCCTGTGCTACACAGTAGGTTCTCATTATTTATCTATTTTATGCAAAGTTTCAACAGTGTATATATGTCAATCCCAATTCCATTTCTTAAGCTGTGTTCTTCTAAGAACAGATATTCTTGGAATTAAACAGAAACTGGAAATAGACTTGGGACTCTTTGGGTTAAAGAAAATAAAACACAATTTCTTATAAGACTTTGGAGAACCTTTCAGTTCACTTCAGTCACTCAGTCGTGTCCGACTCTTTGCGACCCCATGAACCACAGCACACCAGGCCTCCCTGTCTATCACCAACTCCCGGAGTCCATCCAAACCCATGTCCATTGAGTTGGTGATGGCATCCAGCCATCTCATCCTCTGTCGTCCCCTTCTCCTCCTGCCCCCAATCCCTCCCAGCATCGGGTCTTTTCCAATGAGTCAGCTCTTCACATCAGGTGGCCAAAGTATTGGAGTTTCAGCTTCAACATCAGTCCTTCCAATGAACAATCAGGACTGATCTCCTTTAGAATGGACTGGTTGGATCTCCTTGCAATCCAAGGGACTCTCAAGAGTCTTCTCTAGCACCACAGTTCAAAAGCATCAATTCTTCGGCTCTCAGCTTTCTTTATAGTCCAACTCTCACATCGAAAAAAACCATACCCTTGACTAGATGGACATTTGTTGACAAAGTAATGTCTCTGCTTTTTAATATGCTATCTAGGTTGGTCATAACTTTCCTTCCAAGGAGTAAGCGTCTTTTAATTTCATGGCTGCAATCACCATCTGCAGTGATTTGGGAGCCCAGAAAAATAAAGTTAGCCACTGTTTCCACTGTTTTCCCATCTATTTGCCACGAAGTGATGGGACCGGATGCCATGATCTTTGTTTTCTGAATGTTGAGCTTTAAGCCAACTTTTTCACTCCCCTCTTTTACTTTCATCAAGAGGCTTTTTAGTTCTTCTTCACTTTCTGCCATAGGGTAGTGTTATCTTCATATCTGAGGTTATTGATATTTCTCCCAGAAATCTTGTTTTCAGCTTGTGCTTCCTCCAGCCTAGCATTTCTCATGATGTACTCTGCATATAAGTTAAATAAGCAGGGTGACAATTTATAGCCTTGACATACTCCTTTTCCTATTTGGAACCAGTCTGTTGTTCCATGTCCAGTTCTAACTGTTGCTTCCTGATCTGCAAACAGATTTCTCAAGAGGCAGGTCAGGTGGTCTGGTATTCCCATCTCTTTCAGAATTTTCCACAGTTTATTGTGATCCACATAGTCAAAGGTTTGGCATAGTCAATAAAGCAGAAATAGATGCTTTTCTAGAACGCTCTTGCTTTCTTGATGATCCAGCGGATGTTGGCAATTAGATCTCTTGTTCCTCTGCCTTTTCTAAAACAAGCTTGAACATCTGGACGTTCACAGTTCATGTATTGCTGTAGCCTGGTTTGGAGAATTTTAAGCATTACTTGACTACTGTGTGAGATAAGTACAATTGTGTGGTAGTTTGAGTATTCTTTGGCATTGCCTTTCTTGGGGATTAGAATGAAAACTGATCTTTTCCAGTCCTGTGGCCACTGCTGAGTTTTCCAAATTTGCTGGCATATTGAGTGCAGCACTTTCACAGCATCATCTTTCAGGATTTGAAATAGCTCAGCTGGGATTCCATCTACTCCACTAGCTTTGTTCATAGTGATGCTTTCTAAGGCCCACTTGACTTCACATTCCAGGATGTCTGGCTCTAGGTGAGTGGTCACACCATTGTGATTATCTGGGTAGTGAAGATCTTTTTTGTACAGTTCTTCTGTGTATTCTTGCCAACTCTTCTTAATATCTTCTGCTTCTGTTAGGTCCCTACAATTTCTGTCCTTTATTGAGCCCATCTTTGCATTAAATGTTCCCTTGATATCTCTAATTTTCTTGAAAAGATATCTAGTCTTTCCCATTCTATTGTTTTCCTGTATTTCTTTGCATTGATCATTGAGGAAGGCTTTCTTATCTCTCCTTGCTATTCTTTGGAACTCTGCATTCAGATGCTTATATCTTTCCTTTTCCCCTTTGCTTTTTGCTTCCCTTCTTTTCACAGCTATTTGTAAGGCCTCCTCAGACAGCCATTTTGCTTTTTTGCATTTCTTTTTCTTGGGGATGGTCTTGATTCCTGTCTCCTGTACAATGTCATGAAGCTCCATCCATAGTTCATCAGGCACTCTATCAGATCTAGTCCCTTAAATCTATTTCTCACTTCCACTGTATAATCATAAGGGATTTGATTTAGGTCATACCTGAATGGTCTAGTGGTTTTCTCCACTTTCTTCAATTTCGGTCTGAATTTGGCAATAAGGAGTTCATGATCTGAGCCACAGTCAGCTCCCGGTCTTGTTTTTGCTGACTGTATAGAGCTTCTCCATCTTTGGCTGCAAAGAATATAATCAATCTGATTTCAGTGTCAACCATCTGGTGATGTCCATGTGTAGAGTCTTCTTGTGTTTTTGGAAGAGGGTGTTTGCTATGACCAGTTTTCTCTTGGCAGAACTCTATTAGCTTTTGCCCTGCTTGATTCTGTACTCCAAGGACAAATTTGCCTGTTACTCCAGGTGTTTCTTGACTTCCTACTTTTGCATTCCAGTAAGGACATCTTTTTTGGGTGTTAGTTCTAGGAGGTCTTGTATGTTTTTATAGAACTGTTCAACTTCAGTTTCTTCATTGCTACTGGTCAGGGCATAGACTTGGATTACCATGATATTGAATGGTTTGCCTTGGAAACAAAGAGAGATCATTCTGTCGTTTTTGAGATTGCATCCAGGTACTGCATTTTGGACTCTTGTGTTGACTATGATGGCTACTCCACTTCTTCTAAGGGATTCTTGCCCACAGTAGTAGATATAATGGTCATCTGAGTTAAATTCACCTATTCCAGTCCATCTTAGTTCGCTGATTCCTAGAATGTCAATGTTCACTCTTGCCATCTCCTGTTTGACCACTTCCAATTTGCCTTGATTCATGGACCTAACATTCCAGTTTCCTATGCAATATTGCTCTTTACAGCATTGAACCTTGCTTCTATCACCAGTCCCATCCACAACTGGGTGTTGTTTTTGCTTTGGCTCCATCTCTTCCTTCTTTCTGGAGTTATTTCCCCACTGATCTCCAGTAGCATCCTTGAATGTGCTATTAAAGCATAGTGAGTTTCCATGAAAGTGTGGTAGGCAGAATAGTGGCCTTCTAATATGCTTACATCCTGATCCTAACACCTATGAATATGCTATGTTATATGATAACAAGGTCTTTGTAGATGCGATTAACTTAAAGATCTTCTGATGGGAGAGCATCTTGGTTTATACTGGTGGGTCTCTAGTAATCATAAGAGTTCTCATATGAGGAACAGGAATATGAGAGTCAAAGCAGATGTAATGATATGATGGTGAAAGCATATGATGGAGATCAAAGTAGTCCAAGGCCATAAGTGAAGAAATGTGGGCAGACTCCACAAGCTGGAACAGATAAGGAAATAAATTTTACTCTAGAGTTTCTAGAAAGAACACAGACCTCCTGACACCTTGATTTTAGCTCAGTCATACCTGTCTTGAACCTCTGACCTCCAAAATTGTATGAGAATAAATTTTTCTGTTTTAAGTTATTAAATTTGTGGTAATTTGTCATCATAACATTGGAAATTAGTGTAGAAGGATAGTAAGTCTTGGCTCTTAAATTTATTTGCAACTGAACATTTTATCCCCTAAAATATGTACATTTTATTCCCTAAAATATGTATCTCAAGGTATAATTGGATTATGGTATAATAATCCAATTTTAGAATATTGGTATAATCCAATCCCCTGCAATTATTGAGATTGAGAATAAAATGTGTGATCAGGGTGAAAAAAAATCAGTAGAGGAGGGAGCAGTATTTGACATGGGAGCCTGTTGAAAATAACTTCCTCACCCCTTGATTTTAATAGCAAAGTTTTCAGCTTTTAACATTAAATGTTCCTGCCTCTCTCAGCTGCCTGGAGCGAAAAAGCAGTCCGTCCTCCCCATCTCCTCTTTCTTCAGCACAGACACTTTTCTTATATGCTGCAGGCAAGAACAATTTGAAGCAGGTGACAGCAGAACTCTTCTTTTTAATGCCCTTTGCCTCAGGCACATGACTGGATCTTTCCAGACACTAGAAATGTTATGAGAGGATAGTCACCCATTCTCCCCCTGGCAAAGCCAAAACATACATTTCAATTGGATCTCAGAAATGCTGAAGAGTATCAGAGGCCTGACAGGCTGCTTCTGAAGCAGGCCTCCCCTGTAGTATCTTTTACCTGTGTCTTATTTGGAGTGGTCACACAGGAAAGCAGGGAAGAGGGAGGGTGCAGCTTTCCAACCTCCAACCTCACCTCTGCCTGTCAGAGATTAGAGGCAGTAGGGGTGAAAATCTGTCCTACTAATGCAAAAGGCTTAATGCTGACTGGTTTGAAACCAGCAGAACCACAGAACTGCAAACCTCAGAGTGCGGCATTGTAGGATCCTAAGGAAGCATAAATCAGCACTGCTGCTGCTGCCAAGTCGCTTCAGTCGTGTCCGATCTGTGCGACCCCATAGACGGCAGCCCACCAGGCTGCCCCCTCCCTGGGATTCTCCAGGCAAGAACACTGGAGTGGGTTGCCATTTCCATCTCCAATGCAGGAAAGTGAAAAGTCAAAGTGAAGTCACTCAGTCGTGTCTGACTCAGCGACCCCATGGACTGCAGCCCACCAGGCTCCTCCATCCGTGGGATTTTCCAGGCAAGAGTACCGGAGTGGGGTGCCATTGCCTTCTCCGATAAATCATCACTAGCATAGTAGAAAACTGGACCCTCAGCCTTCACAGATCTCTACAAATCATTTTTACCTCATACCCGAGAGACACCCTCGTGAGGCATTAGGATTGGAGAAAAGAGGAAAATTTCCTGGAGAGCACAACTACAGTGACGTCACTATCACTGAAGGGGCCAGCATGATTGAACTATTTTGCCAGCCCAGTAACGTCAATCTCCAGAAGGCAATTTCAATGCTCCAGTAAACAGAAAACCAAGGCCCGCTCAATAATCTAAAATGATTGTTAATGTAAGTTCCAAAGATATTAAATATGCTTTATTCCAACATGTTAGAGGGCCATTATTTATTTCATGTTCACAGCCTGCCCTCCTTCAGTCTGATCAACATTGTTCATTGGATCATTATCCTATGGGCTGGAAAACAAGGCACTGTGAAACAAGCAAGCTGCTGGCAGGCTGTGATATTTTTCTTTATCACATTGGAGGGCCCAAGTGATGTACAGCTGTCTTCTAAATGAAGGCTACTTGTTTATATAGAAGGCAGGCTATGGCTGTAGGTGATGACTTAACATTTTGAGTTGTCAAATCACTTGTGATGACTGAGAACATTCACCTTATTGTGGGGAAGATAATGAGTTGATCTTTAAGAAATATCTAGTACAAATACCACTCATCACCATTTTGTTCCAATGATTCATTCATCAAATATGTGAGTCTTCCCTTGGCAAGGATACAGAGATGATGAATTCCTTCCCCTCCAGGAGCTCAGGTCTTGCATGGGTATCAGTTCAGTTCAGTCGCTATATGCATATGAATATGTGGAATGGAGTTAGGACACAAAGAGCAGAGTGAACTATTCTTGGACTCAGGAAAGGTGTCACATTGCAAGAGGCACTTGAACTAAGTAAGTTTTGAGAAAATAAGTGAGAACTCGGAGATAGATGGTGGCTTTCCAGACCTGGGACAGAGGCTCTGAGGATTGAAACAAGAACACCCACTGGGGGAGTGCCAATGACTCCAAATAGCTGAATTGTGGGGTGAGGCAGGGAGTGTCAGGAGGTAGACAAAAGAGGCAGACAGTAGCTATATTAGGTGGGAGCCTTGTGTGACATGGAGAACTTTCAGCTTCAGGCCCCATGAGGGAGAATTAAAAAGTTTACTCAGAACCACTTGAGATAACAGCTTGAGCTGAAATTGAAATAACCTATGTTTTCTTTGTTTACCCAGTATTTTCACAATCAGATTCAGGTATTTCAAACAGAAGAAATTATTTTTCAGAAAAAGGGAATTTAATACAGGGCACTGTTTACATAAATGACAGGAAAGTTAAAATAGAGACAATGAGGCAACCTACAACTTAGCTACAAAGGAAAATGACCTTTTCTATCTATTGGTTTCATGTTTGCAGATTCAACCAAATGCATATTGAAAAAATATATATATATTATAAATTTACTTATTTTAATAAAATAGATATATATACAAAATCCAGAAAGTTCCAAAAAGAAAAACTGAATTTGTCACACATTGGCAAATATTTGCATAGTATTTACATTGTATATTCAACTATTGACGTAGGATTTACATTATATTAGGAATTATAAGTAATTTAGAGATGACTTAAACTGTAGGAAAGGGTATATGTAGGTTATAAACAAATACTACACCGTTTTATCTCAGGGACTTGAGCATCTTTGGATTTTGGTATCCAAGGAGGGTCCCAGAACCAATCTCCTGCAGACACTGAGGGACAACTGTTACATGATGTCACAGAAAGCCAGAAGCTGAGGATGTCTGGCTGGAACCAGGACCATGGTGGAGCTTCCCCAAGAGTCTAGAAGATAAAGTGATGGGCTCCCTGGCAGGTGCCAGAACAACAGAAGGGATGCACCTACTTCCAGATACCACCAGAAAGAATGAGGAAGGAAGAAATATACTATTTCTATCTCCTCTTTTCTCTGCCTTTCACCTAGGACTTCTCATTGATCAAGCATATCTACAAACTTGGGCAAGAAAATGTGGAAAATCATGACCCAGAGCAGTGCAGAAAAAGTACAGAGAATGAATACGAGAGAAAGCATCATATAACCTACAGAGTCCACCTTTTTTTTTTTTGCTAACTGGAATTTATTATATCCCCTGTTCATATTTAATTCTCATAACAACTTTATTCTCCTTTTTCATAGAATGTTATTTACAGAATCTACAGAATAACTGTCCTGCATAAAATGAAAATGTTCTCACCTTCTTCCCAAATTGGGAGATGTAAAGACCCATCAGTCACCATGCCTATATTAAAGTAAAGTATCTCCATGTGATATGCAGCCCTCCCCTTTATGCTATTATTAGGAACTTGATTTATGATGGAGTTACCTCCCAGTAAAAACACATTGTGAGTCCAGAAGATTGAGAGTCAGAAATGAATTGAATATACCTTACCTTCCGAACCTTAAACATGCTCAGAATGCTTACTCCCATTGTGTAGAAGCAACCCAATTTGCCCTTAACCATCAGCTTTAATCACCCAGCAAAACTCAATTATCTTTTTCTGGCTATTGGATCTATGTCACGAGGAGCCCCCAAAAGCTTCACTCCAATAGAATCAACATTATGTTCCCCGGTGGAATCCATCCTCATTTGGAAACTCAGATCTCTAAATGGGAATAGAGATAGGAAACAAAAGTTCTGTAAATGTGCCATTAGGTGTAATAAGGAAAGAGTCCACTCCTACTTACACTTTGGTATCAAGACTTGCAAATTATAGCCATGGGAGAAAAAGTGGCATGCACTGGTCACAAGTTCAAAACAAATGCTGCACCCTAGAGGGAAACAACTTAATTTCACACAATGTTACTTCCTCACTCCTGCTGATACCAAGTCTTCAGTTGGTAATCCATCATTGTAACAGGCCATCTACTTCTGAAATCCTAGGTGTTAAGGACAGGACTGATGAATTTCGTGAGCACTTCTTTTGATGTAAAATAACTTTTCCAGTTAGGAGCAATGTTATATAGAGTACCATCATGATGAGTAAGATAATAAGTTCACAGATGGTGGTGCATGCAAAATATTTTAGGCATGCAATACAACTATAATCCAATTAGGGTTCATTTAATTAAGTGCCTAACCAATGATGGAAAAGGAATAAAATATAAGTAAACTTATGGCTGTCTGGGGAGGCCCTACAAATAGCTGTGAAAAGAAGAGAAGTGAAAAGCAAAGGAGAAATGGACAGATATAAACATCTGAATGCAGAGTTCCAAAGAATAGCAAGAAGAGATAAGAAAGCCTTCTTCAGCGATCAATGCAAAGAAATAGAGGAAAACAACAGAATGGGAAAGACTAGAGATCTCTTCAAGAAAATCAGAGATACAAAGGAACATTTCATGCAAAGATGGGCTCGATAAAGGACAGAAATGGTATGGACCTAATAGAAGCAGAAAGTATTAAGAAGAGATGGCAAGAATACACAGAAAAACTGTACAAAAAAGATCTTCATGACCCAGATAATCACGATGGTGTGATCACTGACCTAGAGCCAGACATCCTGGAATGTGAAGTCAAGTGGGCCTTAGAAAGCATCACTATGAACAAAGCTAGTGGAGGTGATGGAATTCCAGTTGAGCTATTTCAAATCCTGAAAGATGATGCTGTGAAAGTGCTGCACTCAATATGCCAGCAAATTTGGAAAATTCAGCAGTGGCCACAGGACTGGAAAAGGTCTGTTTTCATTCCAATCCCAAAGGAAGGCAATGCCAAAGAATGCTCAAACTACCGCACAATTGCACTCATCTCACACGCTAGTAAAGTAATGCTCAAAATTCTCCAAGCCAGGCTTCAGTAATATGTGAACCGAGAACTTTCTGATGTTCAAGCTGGTTTTAGAAAAGGCAGAGGAACCAGAGATCAAATTGCCAACATCCCCTGGATCATCGAAAAAGCAAGGGATTTCCAGAAAAACATCTATTTTTGCTTTATTGACTATGCCAAAGCCTTTGACTGTGTGGATCACAATAAACTGTGGAAAATTCTGAAAGAGATGGAAATACCAGACCACCTGATCTGCCTCTTGAGAAATCTGTATGCAGGTCAGGAAGCAACAGTTAGAACTGGATATGGAACAACAGACTGGTTCCAAATAGGAAAAGGATTACCTCAAGGCTGTATATTGTCACCCTGTTTGTTTAACTTATATGCAGAGTACATCATGAGAAACTCTGGACTGGAAGAAACACAAGCTGGAATCAAGATTGCCAGGAGAAATATCAATATTTCAGATATGCAGATGATACCACCCTTACGGCAGAAAGTGAAGAGGAACTAAAAAGCCTCTTGATGAAAGTGAAAGTGGAGAGTGAAAAAGTTGGCTTAAAGCTCAACATTCAGAAAACGAAGATCATGGCATCCGGTCCCATCATTTCATGGGAAATAGATGGGGAAACAGTGGAAACAGTGTCAGACTTTATTTTTCTGGGCTCAAAAATCACTGCAAATGGTGACTGCAGCCATGAAATTAAAAGATGCTTACTCCTTAGAAGGAAAGTTATGACCAACCTAGATAGCATATTGAAAAGCAGAGACATTACTTTGCCAACAAAGGTTCGTCTAGTCAAGGCTATGGTTTTTCCTGTAGTCATGTATGGATGTGAGAGTTGGACTGTGAAGAAGGCTGAGCACCGAAGAATTGATGCTTTTGAACTGTGGTGTTGGAGAAGACTCTTGAGAGTCCCTTGGACTGCAAGGAGATCCAACCAGTCCATTCTGAAGGAGATCAGCCCTGGGATTTCTTTGGAAGGAATGATGCTAAAGCTGAAACTCCAGTACTTTGGCCACCTCACGTGAAGAGTTGCCTCAATGGAAAAGACTCTGATGCTGGGAGGGATTGGGGGCAAGAGGAGAAGGGGACGACAGAGGATGAGATGGCTGGATAGCATCACTGACTCGATGGACGTGAGTCTGAGTGAACTCTGGGAGTTGGTGATGGACAGGGAGGCCTGGTGTGCTGCAATTCATGGGGTCGCAAAGAGTCGGACACGACTGAGCGACTGATCTGATCTGATCTGAAACTTCTATTAGGTGTCTAAACTGACCCCAGTGTTGGAATGTGCCATATCAGGGACTCGGGACTGGCTTTTACTGCTGATACATTAGGTACTGGGGAGCCAGATATGAATATCAACCTTAATGGGGGGAAGTCCATGTTATTGCATCCATGCAAAGCTTTCTTTCCTGCCACTAGCACCATTTTGTTGGGCAAGCATAAGAATGGCTAAGAGACTATCTGACACCCACAGAATGCACAGTCTTATCCACCATATTATTGGAAGATACTTCTCCATGGATAATCTTTGAGGAGCATTCACATGGAGTATAAACATGCTCACACTGTTAGATACAGTCCATAGAACTTCTCCCAAACCTTATTGTAACTAATCTTCCAATCATATTTGTTCATAGTTCCTGAGTAGCAAACTAAGTCATTAGACATGATAACAAGATAGTGTAGACCCCTACCACAGGACATATATACTTCCAAGAAAGAGAGATAGCCAGATGTACTCTGAAGATGGAACTTTCCTTGACAATTTTCTTTAAGGGCTACTTCAGTGGTTCTATAACATAGCAATAATTTGAGGCTTGATTTGAGCAATTATTTGAGGCTTGTTACAGCAAATTTTACAGACATTTCTGTAAACCAGATTTGAATTCTTTTGTCTTCCATCAACTAGTATGGAAATGCCCTATGAAACCAAATGTAGATGTTATGAGAACCTGCAACACCAGCAAATTCATATCTACGTCTTCCAAATCTCTGTAAGCCCAACCTCACATATATGTTTAGTTGATGATGGATGATTACTGCACAAATCCAACCTTATGGCTTGGTAAGTCAGCCAGAATTTCATTCATGATGGGTGGCTCATGAGGCATGCTCTTCTGGTGTCCCACAGTCAAGCAGTCATTTTTTAAAATCCAGTGTTTAAGCCAGTTGCATCAGTAGAGGAAGACATGGTTTTGCTCCAAAACCTACGCTCCTATACTGTAATTTTTCTGACCAATCTGTTAGAGGCCACAATGGCATGTGGTTAGTACATAAATTTCAAATAACAAGACAACTTGTATGAAAGTCTAGATCCTAGGCAAAGTCTTCATTTTCTCTGAATCTTACTAAAAAGTAGTGATGATATGAGATGCTCAGTAAATGAATAAGAACAATACAGGAATTATGGCTATGTTTCCTCCAGATTCCATAAAGACTCATAGCATTTACTATACCTCTTTCTTCATGGCAGCAAATGTAAGGCACAAAAAATTGTCGTTCACATTAAAAGTTTTTCAATGAGATGTCAGGTTACTGGGGTTTTCCTTCTACTCTCTAGTACACAATTCTTGCTACTTGTTGCTAACCAGAATCAATAAGCATGTTCAATAATCAATGAGCATAAGCTTTGCTGCTCACCAGAATCAATAAGCATGATATTTTGTGTGATGCACAGATCATTGGTATCTCTGTACTATGACAGAGAAAAAATTGTGTTGGCATAGGCCTGAAGTGAGACAGGGAAGGTATACTACTGCCCCTTCCAAGTAAAACAATTGTTCTTGATAATCTATGTTCATATGTAGGGAAAATGAAGTATTTTCCAGAGAAGTAGTTGCATACCAAGATCCAGGTGTTGTGGTGACTTGCTCCAGCAAATATATCAGACCTGGAACATACTACAGTTGGAATTACTACTGGATGAAATATTTAAATTCTCAAATATTTTTGAAGCTATGTCAGCTTTAATTTGTACCAAGCAGACCAGTTAAACATGAACGAGATAATAATCATATCCTATATACTGCAAACCTTAGATGGTAACAGTCTCTAATTCCTATGGATACTGTTCTTAATTTACTATCTCAGTTGAGAGATGCACTTCCACAAGCTTTGATCTGACCCTTCATAACATAATAGCTCCCATTCCATGAGTCAACGAGCCAATGTGGGTATTCAGCCAGTTTCCAATATGTCTATTTTAACTCTACATTCAGAAACTGGAGAAATAACCACAAGTTGGGTTCACTGTGAGATTCATGTGGGGCCCAAACTTCATTTACCATCGTATCTATAGGCTCTTACACTGATTACTGGATCAAAGATTCATTTTGTGGTACCAGGTAGTAGCCTCAACTAAGAATCTGTGTCTAAAAATCTTCAAATTCCTGGATATTTTTCTTTGCACAGTTATTCCATTAAATAAGTTCAGATTTCTTTACAGAAAGAGACAGCAGAGACTTACAGTTTATACTTGCAGCAGTGTTTCAAAGCCCTTCTTCAAGGGATACTGGCCTCTTGCTTAGGCTCTTGATCTGTGAACTGGCTCAGGTCTGGAAAAAAGAAGAGCAGTTGTGAGACTTCCTATTATGTTTATTCAAGATAGTTTTCTGATCACCACACCAGCATTTTCTAGTCTTGTAGGTCAAGCAATTCTTTGTTGGGCTTCTACTTAAATCCTGGGGCAACTATGATTAATTAGTTGTCATCATAGATCCCTGCAGACAAAAGATCCTGAATTCTACTCAATACTTCTGTTCATTACAGTAATTATGATCATCCTGTCTTTATTAGTAAAGTGATACTGTAACCTGATTACAGACATCCTAAGATCTCACCTTCCTATTAAAATCAGTTACTTCAAAGGCATCATCTCTTACTGTCATCCACAGCCTGCAGAGTAAAGTCACCATAGACATTTAATTATTGAAGCTCCCCTCATTAGTGCAATTACTGATGTTTTAATAAGAGTCCTCTGGATTTTCTTATGAGAAATTGCCATAAGGAAAGTGAACAAGTTGCATATAATAAATGCACTCCAACATTCTCATCTCCTTATGCTTTTCAATTCTTCAGCTTTAATTCCAGGAAGGCCTGGCATTTTATCATTTCTCATAGACCACTGTAAAGTCTATGCTTCAGTAAACCAATTAAACAATGCTTTAGTATAATTTTCAGCTGTTTGAGCTAGCACTCAAATGAATTTAATCTGGATACTTAGGTAAATACACCTATATTAATAAACATTGACCAACCTTATATTATATACTGCATTTCTTAGTCTTACTTATGTGTGGATTTCATCTCCACATGTGCTTTCCAGGCATCTGCTAATAAAAATTAGCAAATATTTTGTAATTCTTTGGCTATAAAAAAATATTTATTCTGGGATCAGGCTTTGCACTTCACCTGAGCTATCAACAAGAGATACTTCTGGTGAGCGAGCCTTGAGGAAAATAAGCATCTCTTTTCAAGTCAACTTTTTCAGGTGAATAAATTTTAAGTTCTTTAAGTAAGGGAAGACAACCCTCATCAGACATAGTTGAATATGCTGGTAAAGGAAACTTTGGATATATTGTGATCATGGTTCTCAGATTCAGCTGCATCTGTTCAAACAGGACACCTCTGTCCAAACACTTCATTAAAGAATGAAGAGATTAATTCTTCAAAATTAATGCCTTAATACTGACATAATAAATTGGTAAGCCTGCTTTCAACTTGCAACGTAACTCTACAAACAACACATGCTTCTGATTCTCAACAGGATTTCCCTCCTGATACAAAGAACTCTAAGAATTCCACAGCAAGCCTCTGATTCCGTGGTCGTCTCTTGAGATAAGAGTTTAAACCTCTAGACTTATCATTTTCCACTTGAAAGCAGTCCAGCACAATCAGAAACAGTGATCCCATTTTTATCATCAAATGCAACAGCTACTTGTTTCCCCAAAGCCTAGTTTTCAATTGGCACATCATCCCAAACAAACTAGGTTATAATTTAAAGTAATTGTGATGCCATTTGATGAGACAGATTAATTATAGTATCCCATTTTCCATCTGAATGAAGTTCTGTGATGTGTTCAAGCTAAAAAAGCAAACAATCGAAGTTGCTCTTGAGGATCTGTTTCCCGGAACTAATCCTGATACCTCCCCCTAAAGATTGTACTGGTAAAGGTCTACCCAGGAAACTATAAACCGATTTACACATTTCAAATAAAGGAACTTCAATACAGGTGAATGGTTACACATGTGCTGACAGAGCTGAGAAACTTAATAGAAGATCATGAAGTAATCCACGGACTAGCAATAGCAGGAAAGCCAGTATGACCCTGTAGAGCTACAGGAGTTATAAGTGATCTTCAGATCAGATCAGATCAGTTACTCAGTCAAAGGTTCGATCCTTGGGTCAGGAAGATCCCCTGGAGGGAGGCATGGCAATTCACTCCAGTGTTCTTGCCTGGAGAATCCCATGGACAGAGGAGCCTGGCACACTGCAATCCACAGGGTCCCATAGAGTCGGATAGAAATGAAGCAATTTAGCAAGCACACAGGCAATGGAAAGAATTTGCCATCATGAAATTTAGAGTTTAAGTCAGGTGGCTCAGCAGTAAAGAATATGCCTGCAATATAGGAGACACATCCCTGGGTCGGGAAGTTCATTGGAGGAGGGCATGGCAACCCACTTCAGTATTCTTGCCTGGAGAATCCCATGGATAGAGGAGCCTGGTGGGCTATAGTCCATGGGGTCACAAAGAGTTGAATACGACTGAAGTGACTTAGACTTAGCAACACACAAGTAGCTAGGATTCCTTGTAACTACTTCCTGTGGAGTCCTTTTCTCTCTCATGCATATATTTCTAGCTAATCCAGGTCAGAAAGTTTGCTTTCACACAAGAAGTTTCATCAGGTACAGCAATTTAGATTAGAAATTTAGGATTGGGTGATTGTCTATAAAAGTTAACTATATGGAGCAGGTGTTGAATGCAGACTTTACCTATAACTTTTCCAATGTCATCACTATTGAAATAATTGACACTAACCCCACTGAGATTTGTATTAATGTATAAGCAGAGCATAAAGCATATTTAGAAACATAACATTATACCACTAATCTGCCCTAATATTAGTATTATGGAACCTGAATTTCAGTTTGAGTGACTTGCCTTTCTGAGATTCAGTCAAGCTTCTCTAAAACAGATTAAAATAATTTGTAAGTCCTCTCCATGTATCAGAGAAGGCAATGGCACCCCACTCCAGTACTCTGTCCTGGAAAATCCCATGGATGGAGGAGCCTGGTGGGCTGCAGTCCATGGGGTCGCTAAGAGTCGCACACGACTGAGCGACTTCACTTTCACTTTTCACTTGCATGCATTGGAGAAGGAAATGGCAACCCACTCCAGTGTTCTCGCCTGGAGAATCCCAGGGACGGGAAGCCTGGTGGGCTGCCGTCTATGGGGTCGTGCAGAGTCGGACATGACTGAAGCAACCTAGCAGCAGTAGCAGCTCCATGTATGCCTTCAACAAATATTTTCCCCAGTCACCTTTGCTAACTGACTTCAGCTAATAATAAACAATAATTTATCATTTTATCCCAAGTATATTTCAAGAAGCAAATATTATATTAATCAATTAGACAAATGTATATTAAACTGTAACTGTTCTAAGTGCTATGAAGGAGAAATACATGATTTCATGCAGGCATTTGGTCAAGTTAGAGGAGCCAATTAAAACAGTCCATGAGGAGATGATGCTTCATATGTAGGTGTTCAACAGGGAACAAGATGAGAGAAGAATATCCAAGCATATACAAAAGCCCTGTGGTTGGAGGAATGTGACACATATTTCTGAAAGAAAGACAATGTGCCTAGAGCCAACTAAAAAGAATGGGGACATGGTCCACATGGACACTACAGAGGTAGTGAGGGGCCAGATAAAATGACCCTATGGACTGTAGCCCACCAGGCTCCTCTGCCCATGAGATTCTCCAGGCAAGAATACTGGAGTGGGTAGCCATTCCCTTCTCCAGGGGATCTTCCCAAAGCATGGATCAAACCCAAGTATCTGGCATTACAGGCAGATTCTTTACCATCTGAGCCACCAGGAAAGCCTCTCAAAGATCATAGGCTTGTGTTTTTATTCATAGAGAAGTGGGAAGATGTTGAAGGGTTTTAACCTAGAACGTATCCTGTTCAGATTTGTACTATGAAAAGATCACTCTAGCTAACTATAGAAAATGAAGTGGAAGGGAAGCAGCTACTGGGTAGATTAGACTAGGTTATAATTGACAAAAATTATGAGTACTGGGTATATTTGAGTGAGCCTTCGGAAAGTAAAACAACAGGACTTAGTGCTGAACAGGACTGGCTTAGTGAATTAGAAGGATTTGTCAAGGATGATCCAATACCTCCTGGCTTGTTTGCATCCATGGGTGAATGTTGGTGTATTCGCTGGTAGCATTACTGATGGCATCTGCTTGAAAGAGACCAAGGTGAAAGGACAGGATACAGGTTAACTGTGGTATATTCTTGGACATATTTGACTGGGTAACTCGAGCTACTTAAGAGAAAGTGCTGAGTTGGCAGGTGGATATTCAGATATGAAACAAAGGAATAGTTTAGACTACAACAAGATATTTGGGATTCATCAGCTTAGAAACTGTAATTGAAGTTTGGGGCAAAAGTTACATTGCCTAGAAGAAGAATGGCAGGTAGAGAGAAAAGAGATCCAAAAATGAACTGTGAGTAATTCCATGAGCCAATGAGCAGGTATTAGAGGTTGAGCCCAAAACAGAAATAAGGAAAGAATGAGCAGATAGGCAGGAGAAATGCCGAGAAAGTATTGTATCACAGAACTCAAAGTTTTGAGTTTTAAGAATGAGGACACGTTGAAAGCTGCTGAAAGGGAAGAGGAGAAGTGAAATTGTCCATTCAATTTAATGAAATGGACAGTATTGAGGACATAAATGAGAGTAATTTTGGTGGAGTTAGGGGATCAAATGCCAACTGACGTGCACTCAGAAGCAACTGGAAGAAATTTGGCTATAGAGGGGAGGAAAAGAGAATGCAAGATCTGAAGGGTAATGAGGATTTTTTTTTAACTCTTCTTAAAAAATAAAAGATATAATCATGTTTAAGAATTAATGAAAAGTATTCAAGTTACAGGGTAAGTTTTACCAGGTAAGATAAAGAAACAAGTGTAAAGTTCTGAAGCACACCAGAGTGGGTAAAATTCAAAACGTTAGACAGTAGGGAGATCAACATAAAGAGAAGTAAGAAGGACGTGGCCAATGAAGATTTATGTTAGCTTGCTAGTTTGCAGATGCTTTGTTGTTATTGAAGAGATGACAGAATTATCTTCTGAAGGCTTTTAACTTCTCTGTAGTCAACATTTGCTTTCTGGAGAGAGAGGGAAAAATAGCCTATGGGATGACAAGGATTGGAAACTAAAAGGAAGCAGGAAGCAGAAGGGCAGGATACTTCCAACTCCAGTTTTTAATGATTGTATTATTTTATTTTCTGTGTGGTGTCACCCCGCTCATTTAACTTATATCAGAGTACAACATGAGAAACGCTGGGCTGGAAAAAGCACAAGCTGGAATCAAGATTGCCGGGAGAAATATCAATAACCTCAGATATGCAGATGACACCACCCTTATGGCAGAAAGTGAAGAGGAACTAAAAAGCCTCTTGATGAAAGTGAAAGAGGAGAGTGAAAAGGTTGGCTTAAAGCTCAACATTCAGAAAACGAAGATCATGGCATCTGGTCCCATCACTTCATGGGAAATAGACAGGGAAACAGTGTCAGACTTTATTTTTGGGGGCTCCAAAATCACTGCAGATGGTGACTTCAGCCATGAAATTAAAAGACACTTACTCCTTGGAAGGAAAGTTATGACCAACCTAGATAGCATATTGAAAAGCAAAGACATTACTTTGCCAACAAAGGTTCATCGAGTCAAGGTTATGGTTTTTCCAGTGGTCATGTATGGATGTGAGAGTTGGACTGTGAAGAAAGCTGAGTGCCGAAGAATTGATGTTTTTGAACTGTGGTGTTGGAGAAGACTCTTGAGAGTCCCTTGGACTGCAAGGAGATCCAACCAGTCCATTCTGAGGGAGATCAGCCCTGGATGTTCTTTGGAAGTAATGATGCTAAAGCTGAAACTCCAGTACTTTGGCCACCTCATGTGAAGAGTTGACTCATTGGAAAAGACTCTGATGCTGGGAGGGATTGGGGGCAGGAGAAGGAGACAACAGAGGATGAGATGGCTGGATGGCATCACCGACTCGATGGATGTGAGTCTCAGTGAACTCTGGGAGTTGGTGATAGACAGGGAGGCCTGGCATGCTGCGATTCATGGGGTCGCAAAGAGTCGGACACGACTGAGCGACTGAACTGAACTGAACTGAATGTGCTGTTTACTGATTTCAAACTGGAAAGTATTATTTCCAGTTTTTTAAGGAATCTCCATACTGTCCTCCATAGTGGCTGTACTAGTTTGCATTCCCACCAACAGTGTAAGAGGGTTCTCTTTTCTCCACACCCTCTCCAGTATTTATTGCTTGTAGACTTTTGGATTGCAGCCATTCTGACTAGCGTGAAATGGTACCTCATTGTGGTTTTGATTTGCATTTCTCTGATAATGAGTAATGTTGAGTATCTTTTCATGTGTTTGTTAGCCATCTGTATGTCTTCTTTGGAGAAGTGTCTATTTAGTTCTTTGGCCCATTTTTTGACTGGGTCATTTATTTTTCTAGAATTGAGCTGTAGGAGTTGCTTGTATATTTTTGAGATTAGTTGTTTGTCAGTTGCTTCATTTGCTATTATTTTCTCCCATTCTGAAGGCTGTCCTTTCACCTTGCTTATTGTTTCCTTTGTTGTGCAGAAGGTTTTAATTTTGACCCAGCAGTACTACTGCTGGGCATACACACTGAGGAAACCAGAATTGAAAGAGACACATGTACCCCAATGTTCATCGCAGCACTGTTTATAATAGCCAGGACATGGAAGCAACCTAGATGTTCATCAGCAGATGAATGGATAAGAAAGCTGTGGTACGTATACACAATGGAGTATTACTCAGCCATTAAAAAGAATACATTTGAATCAGTTCCAACGAAGTGGATGAAACTGGAGCCTATTATACAGAGTGAAGTAAGCCAGAAAGAAAAATACCAATATAGTATACTAATGCATATATATGGAATTTAGAAATATGGTAATGATAACCCTGTTTGCGAGACAGCAAAAGAGACACAGATGTATAGAAAAGTCTTTTGGACTCTGTGGCAGAGGGAGAGGGTAGGATGATTTGGGAGAATGGCATTGAAACATGTATAATATCATATAAGGAATGAATTGCCAGTCCAGGTTCGATGAAGGATACAGGATGCTTGGGGCTGGTGCACTGGGATGACCCAGAGGGATGGTACGGGGAGGGAGGTGGGAGGGAGGTTCAGGATGAGGAACACATGCACACCTGTGGCAGATTCATGTTGATGTATGGCAAAACCAATACAATATTGTAAAGTAAGTAGCCTCCAAGTAAAATAAATAAATTTAAATTAAAAAAAAAAAAAAACTCTAAAAAAAAAAAAAAAAACAAATTGGAAAGTATTTCCATGAACTAGTATCATGGTCCTTTGGAAAAATTACTTTGTGTCTCATAAAGGCTTTTCTCTCTCACACACAGAAACACATACCATCACATACACCATCACATCATTCAACACTTTGAAAAATTAGGCCATGTGAATATTACTGTTAAAAATCAATCCACTGGGACTTCCCTGGTGATCCAGTGGCTAAGACTCCACATTCCCAATTCAGGAAGCCCAGATTCAATCCCTGGTCAAGGAACTAGATCCCACATGCCCCAACTAAGAATTCACATGCCTCAACTAAAGACCCAGCACAGTCAAATAAATAATGTTTTTAAATAAAATGTTTTAAAAATTCAATCTACGATGACAAACTTTACAGTTAGCAATCACAGTGGAATTTAGCTACCCACTGTCAATAACCCAAGAAGCCACTGCCTGACATTCGTTAGATGTACAAGGACATCCCTGGAGTGGTGTTGTCCCTGTCACAATTGAACTTGTAGCAGAAGCACTACCTTAATCCAAAGACTGGACAGCCATTACAAAGCTCCTATTAAAGCTATGAAGAAAAATAAGCTGCCACAAATTCTCCTTTTCTTACCTTTCCATTCATCTGGTGTGAGTGTTTAAGAAAATTCAGTGAGAATGGTTTAAAATTCAATGTGATACAGAGCAATAGGGATTGTTTGAAAAAGCGCATGCCAGGTAAAATAAAGAGCTTGAAAAACTAACTTCTATATAAGTGAATCACAGGTTCACATTGATTTGTAGCTTCCAATTAGTGAAGTGACCAACTGAATTATACCAAGATTCTCCTCTCAGGCACTAATATGTGCTCCAAAGAAATGGAGCAAATATTTCTTTCTAGATAATATTACTGGCCATAGAATATTTACCATGACAGTGTAACATGAAAGTGATCTTGGCAGATTTCATTCCTAGAATTCAAATTAAAGCAAGTCTCCCAAACATTAAAAAAAAAAAGAAAGAAAGAAAGAAGAGTATTCCTTCCTGTCTTATCAACTGTTATAAAATTCATGAAGCCTTGTCTGGCTTGGGTCTTCCATCTACTGACAAATTTGATTAAAATTAGACTTGAGAATAAGTAGTAAATGGAACTGTCCAAGCGTAAGTATGCTGCCACTGAAAATTGGTTTCTAAAAAGGGCATCAATTAGAAAGGAAGTGTAGAATGGTGGGAAATCTGCTGCCAATATTACATCTTCAACTATATAAAATATTGCAATGAAAGGCTAGTGAAATTAGGAAGACTTTTATGAACTAATGTAATTAAAAGCCAATAATTTAGGATTCAACCTATGCACAAAAAGGATATTTAATGTATTGGTTTTCTATTGGTGGTATAACTTAAAACAACACAAATTTATTATCTCACAGCTGTATAGTTTCTAAGGCCAGCAAGGATTTCATTGGCTAAAGTTAATGTCAGCAGGGCTGTGATCCTTCTGGAGGTTGTGAAGGAACAATCTGTTCCCTTGCTAGAACAATCTGTTTCTAGAGGTGGCCCACATTCCTTGGCTTATGGCCCCACCATTCGTCTTCAAAGCCAGCAACACAGCATCTCTCTTACTGATTCCATCAGCACATCTTTTTCTATGACCTCATCTCTGCCTCCCTCTTTCACTTTTAAGAACCCTGTGATTACAATGGACCCACCTGTATTATATGGGATAAACTCCTATCTCAAGATCCTTAAATTAATTACATATGCAAAGTCCCTTGTGCCATGTAAGCTACTATATTCACAGGTTCTAAAGATCAGAATGGGTGGTGGGGGGCATTATTCTGCCTACCGTATTTGGGAAAGCAGAAAGGCACGTCTTTAAAAGAAATGTTTTATCACCAGGTTTCTCTTTTCTAAGGCTTTCATAGTCAAGGAGGAGATTTTACAATTTTAAAGGATTTTTTTCCCCCATAACTGGGCAGTACATCAGATAATCAGACCACTCATTTTCAGTGACAAGAATGCTAAATAAGAAAAGGATTCCTTTGGCAAAATGAAACTAACTCAGAAGATATGAATTGATTGAAAAGCTACCAGGGATGCCCACAGTATGTCATCCATCTCCTTTTCAGGAAATTATAGCAGTAAAGAGAGCAGACAGAAGCTGTAAAATGGTAATAAAAATGTATTTTAATTAAATTATTCCACAATAAAGCTAAAAGGAATATGAAAACAAGAGCTGAATATTATCCTCATCATGCTTCTTGAATAGCTTGTGCAAGAAATTATTTTGAGATGAGACCTTAGATGGTTACCTACTATTTCTCCCTGGTTCTCTCTCTCTCCTCTGTATTTTTCTAAGTCTCCTTTTCTCTTTGTCTCTGTCCCTCAATCCTCTCCCTATTGCATCTTTTATTTTATTTTGCAGGAAGTATAATCTGAGTGAAGACTCAGATGCCTCAATCCATTACCTTTGAAAGTACAGGGTATTAGTGAACTTTGCATCACTGTGGGTTAAAATTGGCATAAAGCAAACTGTTGCTTTATAGCTCAGCTTGTTATACCCTTAAAACTTGTCATATGCCAAGAGATACAACTGCCAGGAAAGCTGAGTCCAGGAAACAATAACTTTCACATTTTTGTCATCATAATCCAGATCTAAATTCACTTTTGAAAAAATTCATGCATTAACCAGTCATACTTTTCAAATAAAAATTGGGGCATGTGGTCCAACAAAGGATGTTTTATCATTTAAATTCAAAGTGTTACAAAGTCATGAAAAATAAATTCCATTTATCTACATATTGAATAAATTTACTTTATTGAAAAAAAAATTATAAGAAACCAAGGCAGTCCCTGGAAAACCCAGGATGCATCATCGTCGTTATTTCTACCAGGCAGTTCCTGTGGTTGTAAAGCCCACAGGGTATTTTGTGCAGTGTCTGCCAATGCCTCAAAAGCTTCAGAAAAGAAGTTTTTGCAATCCATGTGAAATCATGTGAACTGAGTATTTGGCCTGCTTAGTTATCCCAAGAGTCTGGTTCAGTAGTTCAGGGTCTGGCACACTAAATACCTAATAAATGTAGATTGAATAAATGAACAAATGCATGAACAATCTAAGATTATCCACATAGAAAGCTGGCCAAGTTTCATCTCTGTCCAGACTGAGTAAAAATTTCTTAAGATTCATCTGGAAGAACAACTTCTCAGGACATCTGTCCTATAAAGGGAGGTATTTATAATGAATAATTAACAATGGATTTCATTGAGATATTATCAACCTGTGGTATACCCAATATTATTTGTCAAGCCTCTATTCCCCTTGGAGTCGGGCTCCCTGGTGATATTTAAGTCCAATCTCATAAATTTTCAAACTTGTTTGGATGCTTTTCATTTGAAAACCTTAATCTCACATTCAATTCACAGTTCTTTTCTTCTACCATCCATGATTACTTTGGCTACCTGACATGAAGAGCCAACTCATTGGAAAAGACCCTGATGCTGGGAAAGATTGAGGGCAGGAGGAGAGGGAGGGTGAAAGAGGATGAGATGGTTGTACAGCATCATCAACACAATGGACGTGAGTTTGAGCCAACTCCAGGAAATAGTGAAGAAAAGGGGAGCCTGGTATGCTGCAGTCCATGGGATTGCAAAGAGTCAGGCACAACTGAGTGATTGAACAACAGTAACAACTATACATGATAGGCTAGACAATGTTCTGTAGGCTGGGAGTAGGAGGTTGGGAAGGCATGGATGGGTCTGGGTCTTCTCTCATGCTACTTCTCATCATCTTTGCTGTCAGTCCTCTTCTGGGATTGAAGCAAGAATGAAGGAGAAAAAGGATGGCATTCTGCAAGCAACCACACATGGTAAATTGGCTTCTCTTCCTTGTTGACAGATCACTGTCTGGCCTCATTTCCCCTTTCAGCTTCATGCTGACTTGCTCATGACAGGCATTCATAGATCCTCAGGTGGGACCTCCAGGGGGATCTTCCTGCCTAACTCCCTGACATGGGGTTTCTGTCAGTGGCTCAGCTTTTTCCTCCCTCACCTCAGGCCCATCTCAGGTGACCCACGCCACATCCTCTTACCTCCTTTAAGCAAAATGTGGCCCCTGGGAGAGAGTTGTGATAGAAAAAAATCCTAATTCTCAGTCACCTCACTTCAGTCAGATTCCACTCACACATCCTTATCATACCAAACACAGACATATGGGCTCCACCCTGGCATTTCTCTTTCAACTCTGTCCCATCTCTGGCCCTATTCTCCATGCTCAAGCCTAAAGAACAGATGACTGATCAGTTCAGTTGCTTAGCATTTTCTAACAAATCTTTCCTCATCTGTGACTTATATATGGAGTGGGAGGAAAAAACAATTTAGGCACTCTCAACCCTGTGGGAAGGTCAGAGAACAAATACTTAATCCTTTCTTATGGAGGATGGAATAATTACTACTTTAAACAATTCTTCTTTTTCTTCCCTTCACTCAGTCATGTCCAACTCTTTGTGACCCCATGGACAGTAGCCTACCAGGCTCCACCGTCCGTGGGATTTTCCAGGCAAGAATACTGGAGTGGGCTGCCATTTCCTTCTCCAGGGGATCTTCCCAGCCGAGGGATTGAACCCAGGTCTCTTGCATTGCAGACAGATGCTTTACCGTCTGAGCCACCAGGTACTTTAAACAATTAGTACTTCCTAAAAGATGGTATCTCATTCTCTATGCAGATCTATTTAATATTTGTGGGGTAAGAGAGGAGAAAGTGGGTTCATTTCATTAAACCATTGATTTTTGTCTTCCCTGAGGAGAAGTAGTTAGATTCCTAGATTGAGATATATTGCAATTAAACTAGTACCTTAAACTAGTACCCATTATTCTTACTTGGAGCCACTGGTAGAGTGATCCCTGAAACAGAGAATCACAGTAACAGACGGCTTACTATGTGGCCAGGGTTTTTTTTATACATAATGCTCTACACACATCAAGCCATTTTTTCTTCTCATAGCAACTCTATGAAAGAGATATTAGTAAATCTCTTTTATAGTAAATTTGTAAAGAGTATTTCAATGTAAATCACTAGGGCCTTGGGTATACCACTCAGTGTTTATTAACTTGTTAGATTTTTAAAATTCATTTGGATAAATTATACTAATTTAGAAGATATTATTATAATCACCTCACAACAGATCAGTAATGATTCCCATTTACAATAACTTGCCCAATTTCACCAAATCAGTAAGTGTTAGAATTAGAACCAGGTGTTCTAATTCTAAGCCCAGTGTTCTTCCTTGATGGAGCATCATTAATGGGAAATTCTATTTTTCTTATTATTAAAGTTCAGGCCCAGGGTTGTTCCATTTCCAGACAACATCTGTGCCATGCACCAAGATGTATATGGAGAGCAACACACATATAAAATCATAAAATAGCAGACAAACAAGTGAGTTCATTCACAATGAGTTCATCCAGAAAAAACTAGATTCTGGTGAGGCTTCTCCATGAATAAAAGACTGAAGTTGTCACAATATGTACTATTCTTGGGCTTCTAGTAGATACTGGAGTGGGTAGCCTTTCCCTTCTCCATGGGATCTTCCCAACCCAGGGACCAAACCAGGTCTCGTGTATTGCAGGTGGATTCTTTACCAGCTGAGTCACAAGGGAAGCACTATCTATCTGGTAGATAGTTTTCTGATGTTTCCACTTGGACCAACTTGATTCAAAAGGCACTCAAACTACTGTAGAGCAAGGCAACTTGGACTGCAGAGGAAATCTCATGTAGTATGCAAATATATTTACCCCATGTGAAGTGTAAAAGTCACTCAATAGTGTCCAATTCTTTGTGACTCCATGGTAGCCTGCCAGGCTCCTCTGTCTATGGAATTCTCCCAGCAAGAATACTGGAGTGGGTTATCATGCCCCCTCCAGAGGATCTTCCAGACCCAGGGATCAAAGCCAGGTCTCCTACAGATTCTTTACCATCTGAGCCACCACATTTAGAAACATGTTTTCCTATATCTTAATGTCTCATGGCAACTATACTTCAGAGTAATTTTTAATCCAATAAATATTCTGCCCTTACATTTACAATTTGTAACATAAGAAAAGGAGCACTGATTCAGGTAGTATCCGAACCGCTGTGAAATATTGGTGCTGAAACAAAGACTCCCATAGAGACCCAGATTTCCATGATAAAAAGAGAAAGGTGAGTCCCAAAGGCACTGGGATTATCTCCTCACATATATAACCTTCAAATCCACCCTTCCTAATTTCTGAAAGTCTTCACAGCATTACATCAATCATTAGAGATTAAACTCTTTCAACTTAACCAAATGAAAAGTCCAACAAAGGATCAGTTTTATCCATCAGTCAGATATTGGCAGGAATCATATCAATTAACAATTTCATCCTATCAATTGACAGAGGCACTGGTGAAATAGACACATTTCAAAAAGCTAAAAATAAAGTTGGAGGGTAAAGTGGCTGTTAACAAGAAGACATGCACAACAATGTTCACTGCAGCCAAGTTTGCAGTATTAAAAAACCAGAAACATTCTAGACGCCCCTGAGGAGAATACAGTGTATTATGATGGACATTGCTGACAGGATATCATACAGCAGTAAATATCAACAATTGGATTAAATACATGTCAAAAAAGCAATGCTTAGAGAAAAATAAGAAGGGAAATTTTTTCGGTGCATTTTTGAGTCTTTAAAAAAATTACTATAAGAAATACTGCTAAAGGTTTTATACCATTACAGTGGTTAAAAATATTAGCATATAACAAACTGCTCAATATCAAAAGCAGCTTAATATCAAAAACAACCCAATCAAAAAATGGGCAGAAGACTTGAACAGACATTTCTCCAAAGAAGACATACACGTGGTCAACAGGCACATGAAAAGATGTACAATAGAGCTAATTATTAGAAAAATGCAAATCAAAACTACAATGAGGTATCACCAACACCAGTAAGAGTGGCCATTATTTAAAAGTCTACAAATAGTAAATACTGGAAAGAGTATGGAGAAAAAGGAACCATCTTACACTATTGGTAGGAATATAAGTTGGTGCAGCCACTATGGGGGACAGTATTGCTGCTGCTAAGTCACTTCAGTCATGTCCGACTCTGTGCGACCCCATAGACGGCAGCCCACGAGGCTCCCCCATCCCTGGGATTCTCCAGGAAAGAACACTGGAGTGGGTTGCCATTTCCTTCTCCAATGCATGAAAGTGAAAAGTGAAAGTGAAGACGCTCAGTTGTGCCCGACTCTTAGCGACCCCATGGACTGCAGCCTACCAGGCTCCTTCGTCCATGGGATGTTCCAGGCACAAGTACTGGAGTGGGGTGCCATTGCCTTCTCCAGTATTAAGGTTTCTCAAAAAACTAAAAATAAACATCATATGATCCTGCAATCCTACTCCTGGGCATATATCCAGAGAAGATTCTAATTTAAAAAGATACATTCACCCCAATGTTCATAGCAGCACTATTTACAATAGCCAAGGAATGAAAGCAACTTAAATGTCTATCAACAGATGAATGGATAAAGAAGACGTGGTATGTATACACACACACACACCAGAATACTACTCAGCCATAAAACGAATGAAATAATGTCATTTGCAGCAACATAGAGATTATCATATTCCTAAAGTAAGTCAGACAAAGATAAACATGATATGGTATCACCTATACATGGAATCTAAAAAAAATAATACAAACTTGTTTACACAATAGAAACAGACTCACAGATATAGAAAACAAGCTTATGGTCGCCAAAGGAGATAGTGAGAATCACTCAGTCGTGTCCAACTCTTTGCAAACAGACTGACTGTAGCCTTCCAGGCTCCTCTGTCCATGGAATTCTCCAGGCCAGAATACTGGAGTGGGTAGCCATTCTGTTCTCCAGGGGATCTTCCCAGCCCAGAGATCAAACCCAGGTCTCCCACATTGCAGGTAGATTCTTTACCATCTGAGCCACCAGGGAAGCCCAAAGGAGATAGTGGAGAGAGACAGATTAGTTTAGGGGCTTGGGATTAACATATACATACTACTATATATAAAATAAACAAGGATACACTGTATAGCACAGGGAATTATACTCTATAATTATACTCAATAACCTATAATTGAAAAGAATTTGAAAAAGTACACATATATATATATATTTAACAGTTATATGTACAAAAGGAATATATATATAAACAACTTAGAACAGTGCTAAGTGTACACTAAGTACTCAATAAACACTGGTCATTAATTATTTATGCCCAGGTATATGTAGAAATATATGGCTTCCCTAGTGGCTCAGAGTGTAAAGAATCTGCCTGAAATGCAGGAGACCTGGGTTCAATCCTTGGGTCAGGAAGATCCCCTAGAGAAGGGAATGGCAAACCACTCCAGTATTCTTGCCTGGAGAATTCCATGGACAGAAGAATCTGGTGGGCTACAGTCCATGGGGTTGCAAAGAGTCAGACACAACTGAGTGACTAACATGCTTCTATATGTAGAAAAGTATAATATCAACTGGAACTCATGATATTAGATGCCTTTATTTTGGGGGCTCCAAAATCACTGCAGATGGTGAGTGCAGTCATGAAATTAAAAGATGTTTGCTCCTTGGAAGAAAAGCAATGACAAACTTAGACAGTGTATTAAAAAGCGGAGACATTACTTTGCTGACAAAGGTCCATCTAGTCAAAGCCATGGTTTTACCTGTCATGTATGGATGAGAGAGTTGGACCATCAAGAAGGCTGAGCACAAGAGAATTGATGCTTTTGAACTGTGGTGTTGGAAAAGACTCTTGAGAGCCCTTTGGACTGCAAGGAGATCAAACCAGTCCATCCTAAATGAAATCAGTCCTGAATATTCATTGGAAGGACTGATGCTGAAACTCCAATACTTTGGCCAGGTGGCCAAAGAATTCAAAGAACTGACTCATTGGAAAAGACCCTGATGCTGGGAAAGGTTGAAGGTGGAAGGAGAAGGGGATGACAGAGGATGAAATGGTTGGAAGGTATCACTGACTTGATGGACATGAGTTTGAGCAAGCTCTGAAGCTGGTGATGGACAGGGAAGCCTGGTGTGCTGCAGTCCATGGGTTCGCAAAGAGTTGGACACGACTGAGCGACTGAAGTGAACTGAACTGAACTTAGGGAGAAACATAGCAGAGAGGTCACCTAGGAAAACATGAAAACTTCACCTTTATTCAGTGTTACAACAAAATAAATATATGAAACCAAAGTACAAATAATGATGAAGAAAATGATGATGGTGATGATGATGTTAATGATGTTAATGATGCCAATTTTAAAACCTGAATGTCAAAGAGTAGAAGCAACACAAAGGCAGACAGACCTGAGGAGGAGTCAAGACAAATGTCACAATTTTAAAATATGTCTGCCTTGTTTTAATTGAGGCTCAGGCATGGGAAGGATGCCAGATTAATGAACAGAAGAAGGAAGACTTCAAGCAGAGCAGCTGGATCAGCCTAAAAGGAAACCTTCTAAGCAGGGGGCAGAGCAAGCTGATCTGCAATTCAAAGAGTAAACAAACTTCTCAAGAAGTTAGAGGTAACAATACCAGTGCCTTCTAATTAGAGCTGATACCTAGAGAGTTTATTCAAACAAGAACTGGGCAAGTGACAGGATTTAGAGGATGCTGATATCACTCATAAGCAAACACTCAACGGCTTGAAAAATACCTGGCAACGATGTCACAGACTTCAGTCTCTGAGAGGTCCTAAGGAGGAGCAGCCATAGGGGACTGGGCAGAAGGGCCAGATACTGGGATGCCATGAAATCAAGGCCAGAATGGAAAGAGCTGCAGAACTGACCTAATCCTGCAACACAAAGCTAGAGCTACAGCTCTAGAAGTCGATTTCTCCTTCATAGGTGCTAGACTGGGTCTACAGCTTGTGGAGTTTCAAATATTATAGCACAGCTAGAAGAATCTGAAGGCAAGGGACCAGACCAGGCAATTGACACAAGAAAGCTCTGAGCTGAGACAGGCTACTGCTCTCCCACATCCCAAGGTTCTTCTTTCCTCTCTCCCTACCGTTCCACCCTCTGTATAGTTTTCCATCCATCAAGAGGACTAACTAGCATCACAGATTTGAGGCTGTTCCAGAAAGTCCTGTTTAGAAGTGGGCCAAGTAATTTGCCTCTTTGTCCTTCAATTTCCTTATTTCTATAATTGGGATTATACCACCTAATTTAAATGTTATAGGATTCATCATAGTGATACATTCAAGAAATTTAGCCCACAGCCAGGCAGAAAAATGAAGAAGGAAATGGCAATCTACTCCAATATTCTTGCCTGGAGAATTCCATGGACAGATAAGCCTGGTGAGCTGCTGTCCATGGGTCACACAGAGTCGGACACGACTGAAGCGACTTAGCAGCAGCAGCAGGCAGAGAAAATGGTGAATAAATTGACATCAATTATTTCTAGCACTCATCACTTAGTAGGCATTCAATAAATGCCTTCAAATTAATTCAACTAATTAATTCAATGTGATGTAAAAAGTTGGAGCCTCTAGGCAGATGACTACTAGCAGAATAGCTGAGTTAATCCAAATATATGTCTTCTTTTTCTCCAGATGTGAGGGTCAGTTGTTATGAATTCACATATACTTTAGGCTTTCATGATTAGCCTTTTACCTCCTGACATCTAACTTGAAATTTTTATTCTGCTTTCAGAATTGTGCTACTTTTCCTTTTCAAATGTCAATGTCTGACTGAATGTAACACTAGGCGAGTGGAACACAAGGACAATAGTCCAGATTTTGACAAAGATAACCAAATACTTAGCAACCAATGCAGTTATCAAAGCTCACATATTCAGAATATCAAATGTACAATAAACCACAGAATTCACCCATTTCTGATATTTGGCATTTGCCAGTTTCCGAGCTGCTACTCTGAATTCACATACACATCTCCTGATATATGTCTCCCAATACATGTTTCTCAGCCAGAAACATCAAGAATCATGGAAACAAATTCTAAGTGATATTTCTTACTGGGTGGTCTCCAAATGGCTTGATTGCCTATCCAATTAAAAAAAGTGACTTCAACAAACACTCTCTGTCCTACTATCATTAACTAAGCTTCAACACACATTGCTTCTTTATTAACAAAAGTGGATATAAAATTTAATTTCAATAAATTTTCTTTATAATTTAAAAAATTTATTGGCCATCTTTTTTATGAAGGATGTAACATTTATTTGACAGGTTTAAGATACAAATGTTAAACAATAAAATATAAAAATAATGATCAGACAAATCAGATAAGAAACTCAAATGCCTATGGAGGCCTGGAACCAAACATAGAGTGAAGAGGGTCAGGCAGAAGATAGTGGAGGAAAGTATGGAGACTGGTAGAAATTGGGAGGCCATTCACTGGTTTAATTCAATTGATGACACACAGAAATTCCAGTTCAGGATTGCTAAAGTCTCATATGATCCATATAAGGCAGTAACTGGCCATCTTCTTGACAGATATGATTAGGTAACCATTGTTTTGACTTTGGGGTAGGTTGCCAAAGAGCTACTCCTAGAACTGTAGCTGTCAGGTTTCAGGTTTTTATATTTGTATTTTTCTGCTATGTTTCAACCCACAGATCTAGGACCATCTTTTACTTTGTGAAGTACAGTGTGCTTTAAGTTAATAAACATGCAAGAAGGATACTGAATCAGTCCCTCCAAAAGGTGGGACTGTGGTCTTCCTTCAGAGTAACTCATAGACCATTTGTGAACAACTCACACAATGACCAGATGAATGTACCATTTCTAATCCATATACTAAATCCTGATGAAGCTTAAGCTATTAATATTTTTAATATTACATAACAATTGAAATGGAAGTTCTAGTACTTTGTCTTCGTTCCCTAATGGATTACCTGCTCATTTCATTATACGTATGCTCCTAACTCTCTTCGGAGACTACTGACATGAATGATTTACCTGAGGTAATATACACTTCAACAGCAACAAAAATGTTTGGGGAATAATAAAAATAGTCTTATGAGAGTCCACTTAAAAAAAATTACCTGATAAGAATCTCACACAGAAGAAGTCCTGAACTGTATAAGCAAACAAATTCTAAAAGTGTCATTTGCTTATAGGCCACACACATGAGCAGAAGAGAAGCTGCACAGAATAATGTTGCCATAAGCCCCATCATTAATGGAAAAAAGTCTTGCTGGGGTAGCAGCAATCAGAAACTTCTTTGGACATCCTCCATATGCACTGTACTTAGGATGAAATATTGGTTCACCAGGCTTTGCCTTGGCCTGCTATGTAAGTCACTGTGTGATATTTATGGTGTGTCTGAATCTAATCTGTTTCTCAATGCCATCCTACTCAAACCAGACCTGGTTGTACTGACTCATGATTTCCACAGTAGTAATAGTAGAATGATACACAGAGCCTCAGAAAAGAACCCACTCACTATTTCCATTGTCATCTTTTGGTTAAGTCAGTTCTGAAAAGGCTATTGTAAGATGAATCTATTAATTGGAAAGAAGTGTTTCATTCATTAGAGTATTGCCTTGTATCTTACGGTTGATTTGAAATATAAATTTATAGGCAACAAATCAACACTTTAAAATTCTTACTTTAAATCCTTTCCTCCAAAATATTTTATTTGTATTTTGGAGAAGCAAATGCCCTACTTTGCACATATATTCATGTTTTCCATCTCTTCCCCACCCTTCTGGTTTTAAATAATGAATAATATATATCTCAGTGTTCCACTTCTCCTTGGAGAAATTTATGAATACCCGAAAGGACTACTGTGGCATATATACTCCCCATTTAAAAACTTTTAAAAACTATTTTCCATGTCTACAAAACTCAAATATGGTAAAGATTTATTTGTAAGTTTTTGGGGAAGCCAGGTAATATTTCTCCAGGAAGAAAGGAGCTTTGTAGGTTATTTATAAAGTGGTAATGCGTGTGTATGAGAGAGAGAGAGTGCAGTTGTATGTGGGACCACAGTTAAATATTTTCCAGTAACTTGGAGAAAAGGGACCTTAGAAATGACTTGGCCTAATGTCACTGATTAACATAGACACAAAAATCCTCAACAAAATTCTAGCAACAGAATCCAACAACATATTAAAAAGATCATACATCATGACCAAGTGGGTTTTATTCCAAGGATGCAAGGATCTTTCAATATTTGCAAGTCAATCAATGTGATACACCATATTAACAAATTGAAAGATAAAAACCATATGATTATCTCAAAAGACACAGAGAAAGCCTTTTACAAAATTCGACACCCATTTATTATAAAAACTCTCCAGAAAACAGACATAGAATGAACATACTTCAACATAATAAAAGCCATATACAACAAACCCAAAGCAAACATTATCCTCAATGGCAAAAAACTGAAAGCATTTCCTCTAAAATCAGGAATAAGACAAGGGTGCTGACTCTCATCACTACTATACAACTAGTTTTGGAATTCATAGCAATAGCAATCAGAGAAGAAAAGGAATCCAGACTGGAAAAGAAGTAAAACTCTCACTGTTTGCAGATGATGTGATCCTCTACATAGAAAATCCTAAAGATACCACCAGAAAATTACTAGAGCTAATCAATGAATACAGTAAAGTTGCAGGATATAAAACTAATACACAGAAATCCCTTGCACTCCTACATACTAACAATGAAAAAACAGAGAAATTAAGTAAATAATCCCATTCACCATAGTAACAAAAAAGAATAAAATACTTAGGGATAAATTTACCTAAAGAAACAGAATACCTATATGCAGAAAACTATAAAACACTGATGACAGTGTTGTGTCAAAGATGACACAAATAGATAGAGAAATACACCATGTTCATGGATTGGAAGAATCAATATAGTGAAAATGAATATACTACCCAAAGAAATCTATAGGTTCAATGCAATCTGTATCAAGCTACCAACAGTAGTTTTCACAGAACTAGAACAAATAATTTCAAAATTTGTAAGGAAACAAAAAATTTCTAATAGCCAAAGCAATTGAGAAAGAAGAATGGAACTGAAAGAATCAACCTTCCTGACTTCAGACTCTACTACAAAGCTACAGTCATCAACACAGTACGATACTGACACAAAGACAGAAATGTAAATCAATGAAACAAAATAGAAAGCCCAGAGATAAATCCATGCACCTATGGACACCTTGGGGCTTCCCTAGTGGCTCGGATGGTAAAGAATCTGCCTGAAATGCAGGCAACCAGGGTTCAATCCCTGGGCTGGGAAGATTCACTGGAAAAGGGCATGGCAATCCACTCCAATATTCTTGCCTGGAGAATCCCATGGACAGAGGAATCTGGTGGGCTATAGTCCATGGGGTCACAAACAGTCAGACATGACTGAGTGACTAACACTTACTTACTTACTTATGGACACCTTATCTTTGACAGAGGAAGCAAAAATATACAGTGGAGAAAAGACAGTTTCTTTAACAAGTGGTGCTGGGAAGACTGGTCAACTACATGTAAAAGAATGAAACTGGAACACTTTCTAACACCATACACAAAGATAAACTCAAAATGGATTAAAGATCTAAATGTAAGACCAGAAAATATGAAACTCTTAGAGGAAAATATAGGCAGAACACTCTGTGACAAATCACAGCAAGATCCTCTATGACCCACTTCCCAGAGTAATGGAAATATAAACAAAAATAAACAAAAGGGACCTAATTAAACTTAAAAGTTTTTGCACAATAAAGAAAACAATTAGCAAGGTGAAACAGCATCCCTCAGAATGGGAGAAAATAATAGCAAACAAAACAACTGACAAAGAATTAATCTCCAAAATACACAAGTAGCTCATGCAGCTCAATACCGGAAAAATGAACAACCCAATCAAATAGTGGTCAAAAGAAATAAACAGACATTTCTCCAAAGAATACATACAAATGGCTAATAAACACATGAAAATATGCTCAGCATCACTCATTATCATAGAAATGCAAATTAAAACCACAATGAGGTATCATCTCATGCTGGTCTGATTGACTGCCATCAAAAAGTCTACAAACAATAAATGCTGGAGAGGGTATGGAGAAAAGGGAACCCTCTTACACTGTTTGTGGCAATGCAAACTGGTCCAGCCATGATGGAGAACAGTGTAGAGATTCCTTAAAAAACCGGAAACAGAACTGCCATACAACCCAGCAATCCCACTGCTGGGCATACACACTGACGCAACCAGAATTGAAAGGGACACATAGACCACAGTATTCATTGCAGCACTGTTACAATAGCTAGGATATGAAAGAAATCTAGACGTTCACTGACAGAGGAATGGATAAGGAAGTTGTGGTACATATACACAATGGACTATTACTCAGCTATAAAAAGGAATACATTTGAATCTGTTCTAATAAGTTGGGTGAAACTGGAGCCTATTATACAGAGTGAAGTGTCAGTCTGAAAGAGAAACACCATTACTGTGTATTAATGCATATATATGGTATTTAGAAAGATGGTAATGATGATCCTATATGGAAGGCAGCAAAAGAGACACAGATGTAAAGAACAGATTTGGGGGCTCTGTGGGAGAAGGTGAGGGTGGGATGATTTGAGAGAATAGCATTGAAATGTATATATTACCATATGTAAAATAGATGACCAATCCAAGTGTGATGCATGCAGCAGGGCACTCAAAGCTGGTATTCTGGGACAACCCAGAGGGATAGGGTGGGGAGGGCAGTGGAAGAGAGTTCAGGATGGGGGCACACATGTGCACCTATGGTTGATTCATGTTGATGTATGGCAAAAACCATCAAAATATTGTAAAGTAATTATCTTCCAATTAAAATAAATTATCAAAAAAGAAATGACTTGGCCTCTTTGGATATAATTTAAGTGGCAAACTATCTGAATTAAAGGGGAAAGGGCAGAGGGGATATAAATTAGAAGTTTTGGATTAACATATCTATATTACTATATATAAAATCAATAACCAGTAAGAACCTACAGAAGAGCACAGGAACCATATTCAGTATCTTGTAATAACCTATAATGGAAAGGAGTCTGAAAAAGAAATAGATTTATATACATATATGCATCCAGTCCCATCAGTTCATGGCAAATAGATGGGCAAACAGTGGAAACAATGGCTGACTTTATTTTTCTGGGCTCCAAAATCACTGCACATGGTGATTGCAGCCATGAAATTAAAAGATGCTTACTCCTTGGAAGGAAAGTTATGACCAACCTAGACAGCATATTAAAAAGCAGAGATATTACTTTGCCAACAAAGGTCCATCTAGTCAGGTAATGGTTTTTCCAGTGGTCATGCATGGATGTGAGAGTTGGACTATGAAGAAAGCTGAGCACCAAAGAATTGATGCTTTTGAACTGTGGTGTTGGAGAAGACTCTTGAGAGTCCCTTGGACTGCAAGGAGATCCAACCAGTTCATCCTAAAGGGAATCAGTCCTGGGTGTTCATTGGAAGGATTGATGTTGAAGCTGAAACTCCAATACTTTGGCCACCTGATGTGAAGAGCTGACTCATTGGAAAAGACCCTGATGCTGGGAAAGATTGAGGGCCGGAGGAAAAGGGGATGACAGAGGATGAGATGGTTGGATGGCATCACCGACTCAATTGACATGGGTTTGGGTGGACTCCAGGAGTTGGTGATGACAGGGAGGCCTGGAGTGCTGTGGTTCATGGGGTCCCAAAGAGTCGGACATGACTGAGTGACTGAACTGAACTGAATGAATTGAACTGATACATATGTAAGTCTATTCTTACAGATTTAGATCTGACTCTTTGCGACCCCATGGACGGTAGCCTACCAGGCTCTGCCGTCCATGGAATTTTCCAGGAAAGAATACTGGAGTGGGCTGCTATTTCCTTCTGCAGGAGATCTTCCCAACCCAGGGATCGAACCTGGGTCTCCTGCATTGCAGACAGACACTTTACCGTCTGAGCCACCAGGGAAGCCCATTCTATATATAGATATAGATAAAACTGAATCACTTTGCTGTACACCTGAAACTGACACACACTGTAAATCAATTATATCTCAATAAAAATTAAAAAAAATAAAATGGGCTTGTTTAGTGAAGACTTTGAATAAATGGAATCACCAAAATATATTCCTAATTCCCTTTTTTCACTGTTGAAGATGGATGTAGCCAAGCAAGTTTTTCTGGGAGGTAAATGTTTCTGTTGCAGAGATAGACAGCCAATCTACAGAGCTTGCTGTCTCAAGATTTTTCTAGCAGCCAATTCTATTTCTGAATATTTTTTGAGGCATAGTTTATACATCATGATAGATACCCATCATAAGTATACAGTTGAATAATTTTACTAAATTTATATAGCTTTGTAATCATGACCACAAGCCAGTTTTAGTACATTTCCATCACCCAAAAAGTTCCCTTCTACCATGTGCAATCAATTCTCACTCACAGTCCCAGACTATCTAAATTTGCCTTCTGTATCTACAGATTCACCTTTTCTTGAAATTTCATATAAGTGGAGTCATAAATATATAGTCTTTTGTGTTAAGTTTCTTTCATCTAGAATGAGGTACTTGAAATTCATCCATGTTATTGTAGATATCAGTAAATCATTTTTTTAAACTGATGAATAGCATCCCTTTGTATAGCTCTAAATTTATCTATTTGCCTGTCGGGGATATTTGGATTGCACAAACAAGCTGCCATGAACAACCAAGTCTTTAAATGGACCTATGTCTTAATTTCTCTTGAATAGATACCTAGGCATGGAACTGCTGGTTCAGATATAAGTATATGTAAGTGTACCCATTTTACATACTCAACAGAAATGTCAGAGGATTTCAGTTTCTCTAAAAACCTCACCAGCATTTAGTAGTGTAAGTCTTTTGGATTACAGCCATTTTAGTGTGTGTGTAGAAGTATATCATTGTGATCTTAATTTCTATTTCTCTAATGAAGAATTGATGCTTTTGAACTGTGGTGTTGGAGAAGACTCTTGAGAGTCCCTTGGACTGCAAGGAGATCCAACCAGTCCATGCTAAAGGAGATCAGCCCTGGGATTTCTTTGGAAGGAATGATGCTGAAGCTGAAACTCCAGTACTTTGGCCATCTCATGTGACGAGTTGACTCATTGAAAAAGACTCTGATGCTGGGAGGGATTGGGGGCAGGAGGAGAAGGGGACAACAGAGGATGAGATGGCTGGATGGATGTGAGTCTGAGTGAACTCTGGGAGTTGGTGATGGACAGGGAGGCCTGGCGTGCTGCAATTCATGGGGTCGCAAAGAGTCAGACACAACTGAGCAACTGAACTGAACTGAATGATTAATGATATTAAACATCCTTTCAGGCACTTGTTGACAATTTGTGTATCTTATTTGCTAAGTGTGTATTCATATATGTTGCTCATTTAAAAAAAATTAGATTGTCTTGTTGTTGAACAAGAAATATGCTATATATATTCTGGTACAATACCTTTATCAGATATGTTTTGCAAACATTTTTTCCCAACTTGTTAGTGGTCTTTTCACTTTCATTCTTTTTTTTTTTTAACTTTACAATATTGTATTGGTTTTGCCATACATCAACATGAATCTGCCACGGGTGTACACGTGCTCCCCATCCTGAACCCCCCTCCCACCTCCCTCCTCATACCATCCCTCTGGGTCATCCCAGTGCACCAGCCCCAAGCATCCTGTATCATGCATCAAACCTGGACTGGCAATTTGTTTCATATGTGATATTATACCTGTTTCAATGCCATTCTCCCAAATCATCCCACCCTCTCCCTCACCCACAGAGTCCAAAAGACTGTTCTATACATCTATGTCTCTTTTGCTGTCTCACATACAGGGTTATCGTTACCATCTTTCTAAATTCCATATATATGCATTAGTATACTGTATTGGTGTTTTTCTTTCTGGCTTACTTCACTCTGTATAATAGGCTCCAGTTTCATCCACCTCATTACAACTGATTCAAATGTATTCTTTTTAATGGCTGAGTAATACTCCATTGTGTATATGTACCACAGCTTTTTTATCCATTCGTCTGCTGATGGACATCTAGGTTGCTTCCATGTCCTGGCTACTTTCATTCTTTTGAAGAGTAAAAGTTTTTAAATTTTTATAAAGTCAAACTTATCAATTACTCCTTTTATTGATCTAAGCAATTATTGTCTAACTCAAGTCACAAAGATTTCTCTTGATTTCTTCCAGAAGTTTTATGATTTTAGCTCTTCAGTTTAGTGCTATGATTCATTTTGAGTTAACTGAGCCTAATTCCTTACCTACTAGGCACAGCCATGGGAGTAAAATCACTTCAGACCAGCCACTCAAGCAGGCAGGACGAAGTACAAATGCAGACTTCCTTGACAGAACAAAACAGGCCAAACTTCTCAAACTTTGTCAGCTGTTCCATCACCCTGAAAGAAGTTTGGATTGCTTTTTAACCTTTACAAAATTTCCAAAATTAAGTGAAAAGTTTTATCTTTCTGTAATTTTATCTCTCTCTCTTTCTTGGATTAAGAGGTAAGGAAATAGGCTTTTTTTTTTTTTTTTCTTGCCTATGTATATCTAATTTTTCCAGCTGATAAGACTATCTACTCCTTCACAGAATTGCTTTGGCACCTTTGTTGAAAGCCAATTGACCATATGTGTAAGAATGTGTCTCCCTTAACATAATGCAAATCACAATATCCTCTCAGAATAACTTGACTCCCACATAAATTAGCTTTTATCTAAGGAATGCACTGCTGAACCCAATGTGAATAGCAAAGCATATTTCTCACTTTAAATAAATTAAATGGAATTCCAATTCATAAATAAGTTTTAAGTGCAGTTAACCTGAGTTTTTGAATGCACAAAGCTGAAGACCTAACAGGGATAAATTTCTTAAGGTGATTATAATCTTGGGAAGACACTTGGCAGTCAGTCAGCCTCTTCAGATATCATTTTCTAGAAACTTTCCAACTTTAATCACAAATATCGGCTGAGCTTCTTTTTTCAATTAATTAATTATTTTAATTGGAGGATAATTCCTTTACAATATTGTAGTGGTTTTGCCATACATCAACTTGAATCAGCCACAGGTGCACATGCTGAGCTTTTATGTGGGAATCATTATGAAAGATTCAAAGAAATATAAACTGTGTCATTATTCCTCTGATATGTGCCAGTATGACCAGATTGTTCACATTCAGCCTTCATGATTAGTGGAATCTATACCACATTGGTTATAAATATTTTGACCATCACATTGAACAAAAGATATGGTTCTCAGTCTTCCATGAGCTGGTTGGAGAGCTAAGATAGCTACATAGTTAAAATGATCAAGGTAGTAAATGGTATGTTAGAGTCAGAAGATGAAGAGAGGGAAGATCACAGAGAGATACTGGTAATGTTAGTTCAAAAAAATAGAAAAAAAAAGTTACTAAAAATAAAATCAGTTTTTAGAAGAATAATATTATACAAATTTTAGGCTTTGGAGGGTTACAACTCAATTTTCTTAAGCAGTGATACCTGATAAAAATTAATTTAAAATAATAATTTTGACTGCCTTACTAGGTATTAGGCTATGAACAGAATTACCTAACTCTGCTAGGCTATAGCTATAACTATGCTATGCTATGGGCTATATTATGTCTAATCCTTACAACAAACCTAATAAATAGAAGACATTATTATAGCCATAGGCCTAACCTAGCCATCTTGAAATAAAAATAAGGCTACAAAAAGACAATAATATTCAAATTAAAATATTCTAACCCTGTTGCCTATAATGAAAATTTTATTCTCCAAGCTTCCTCACTCTCAGGAATGACTCAGAATTCAAAGAATGATTATGTAGATTATAAATTATTTCTCCTCTTTGGCTCTTGCCTCCTGCCTTTGGCCAGGAGGGGCCTGAAATTCATTCACAGACAATAGGACCAGTCACCATGGTAACTAGTCTTTGGACAGCCAATTTCATGGTCTCAGTTTCTTCCAATGACATCCTACCACTCTCACTGATGAAGTTCACTGTGATTTTGAATTTTCAATGTTCATCAAGATATAGGAAAGTGACGTTCCTCTCTCCATTGTCATGCTGAGTCCTAGAGCCCACTGCATAAGCAGTTTTTATTAAGCACAAGCATGAGCATGTCCCTGAGGTTGACCATGATGAGAAACATAAGGCACTAAGAAATTGACCAATTTCTGTGTCAAGATGTAGATCTTTCCCAAGACTCCACCATTCAATTCCTTGAGATTGAAGAAATTCATACTTCTCCTAGTATCAAAGACTACACAACTCTTGCTCCAGAATGAAGTACTGAGCTGACTGATAGTTGCTTTAAGAAAACATTCACTTATTACCCTATCTTCATTTTACAGATAAGAAAACACAGGCAAAGAGAATTTAAGTGAGTTGCCTAAGACCACACATCAGCAGACATGAAATACAAACTTAATATTTTCAAATTCCCAAAACTGTTATTTTTTCACTCTGTTTTATTGTCTCTCAAATCCATATTAATTGCAGATAAGTCAGTTCTGGGCAGGTTGGATCTGAGGAAAGGGCAGCCTAAATGTGTTCTCTCATCCTCGCAGACAAAGGTCATCAAATAATATTTAAAAGGTACCTGGTAGACAGCTTACAAGGCCTCTCGTTCTCCCACAGTTTCTAGTCTGAAAGAATATTTGTGCAAACCAGAATGTGAGCTGTTAGTAAATAACCTGAAGCTATTTATTAATTGGGGGTATATAAAAATGCAATTGAGTTTGGTTCTGCAAACAAGCTCATAGAATCCAACACACCCAGATGGTCTTGCAGGACAGGGAAAGAGAGAGTGAGAAAGAGAAACATTCTGATATTACCTTCCTGCAGTAGAAAAAATTCCTACTAGGATGACAGGCACAGATTTAATGGTTGTGGCTTTATCACTACCTGGTTGTTTGTCTCCTTCAGCCAGTCATTACTTTTGTATGGACCCCAGCCACCCAGCTTATCTGCCTTTAAGCTGAAGCTGAGAAGGGTGGGTATGAGGACATGATGATATAAAAGAAACATAGAGGAAAAAAATTCAATACAACACAACAGCACATTAAGAAACTTTGTTGAATAAATCAGTAATACAAATAACAATCTGGAGTATTAGAAAAACAATGACCTCTGAAGTCACATAAGCTGTGATAATTAAGCAAATTAATTCAAATATAACCTCTACCATTAACTAAACCTTTGATCTTGAGCAAGTTTCTCCTATTAGTTTCAGTTTTCTCACCTCTACACCAGGGCTCATATTGCCAAACTCAGAATAATGGGCAGGCTGGCTATCTCCCAGGGTGCTCAGGTATGGCAGTGCTGGAAGGTCAGTGGATTAGATGGAAAACTTAGCACTAGCCGATTTGAGTTCCCAAATATGTCTTCTAGTGAAACCTGGTGACATGTCCTTGGTTTCCTTTTAACCAAAATAGAGTCTTCTAGTAGACATTTTAAAAACAGAAAACATACATCAGTTCAGATCAGTTCAGTCACTCAGTCGTGTCCGACTCTTTGCAACCCCAGGAATCACAGCACGCCAGGCCTCCCTGTCCATCACCAACTCCCAGAGTTCACTCAAACTCACATCCATCGAGTTGGTGATGCCATCCAGCCATCTCATCCTCTGTCATCCCCTTCTCCTCCTGCCCCCAATCCCTCCCAGTATCAGAGTCTTTTCCAATGAGTCAACTCTTCGCGTGAGGTGGCCAAAGTACTGGAGTTTCAGCTTTAGCATCATTCCTTCCAAAGAAATCCCAGGGCTGATCTCCTTCAGAATGGACTGGTTGGATCTCCTTGCTGTCCAAGGGACTCTCAAGAGTCTTCTCCAACACCCCAGTTCAAAAGCATCTATTCTTCTTCACTCAGCTTTCTTCACAGAAAACATACATATGTCACTCTAAATAAATAAATGTACATATAAATAATATGTTGGATTAGGGTATAGTGCAGTAATAATTCTGGAAGGTCGATGGCTCAAAAAATAAGGGTTTATGTCTCAGTGTTTTATGTAGGCTGGTTGACTGTTCTTCAACCTGAACTTTTGTCACCTATGAAATACATGGTATTTCCACGTTTACTACAGTAAGTAAATAAAGACATAGAAGATGTATGCTGAGTCACTTTAGTCATGTTCGACTCTGCAACCCTATGGACTGTAGCCCACTAACCTCCTAAGTCCATGGGATTCTCCAGGCAAGAATACAGGAGTGGGTTGCCATGCCCTCCTCCAGGAGATCTACCTAACCCAGAGATCGCACCCACTCCTCTTGCATTACAGGCAGATTCTTTATCACTGAGGTACCACGGAAGTCCCTGGCATTTGCTCACATTGTCTTAAAGTGGCATTCATTATTTCTGCTCCCAGTCTCTTGGATAAAATTTTGGTATGAATCAACTTAACTGGGAAATGTAAGGAATACCTTCTGGGCCTCAAATGGCATAATATTTACCAGCTTAGATACCTAATGTCTGAGTATAGCATCAATATTATGCAGTGATTGTGAGAATTACATTAAATAACTTACAGTAAGAACCTAGCCCAGGATCTAGCATACACTTAGTGATCAGTAATCACTAGTCTCTTTTTCCCACCCCCAAACACAAAGGTGAACTTTGCCAATCCTGCAGAATTAACCACAACAACCTGCTGCTGCTGCTGCTAAGTCGCTTCAGTCATGTCCGACTCTGTGTGACCCCAGAGACGGCAGCCCACCAGGCTCCCCCGTTCCTGGGATTCTCTAGGCAAGAACACTGAAGTGTGTTGCCATTTCCTTCTCCAATGCATGAAAGTGAAAAGTGAAAGTGAAGTCGCTCAGTCTGTCCGGTTCCTAGCAACTCCATGGACTGTAGCCCACCAGGCTCCTCCGTCCATGGGATTTTCCAGGCAAGAGTACTGGAGTGGGGTGCCATTGCCTTTTCCCACAACAACCTATGTACTCCTAACTACTACAGCTGAAGCACTCTCACATCTTGCTCAGGGCACCAGAAAGAGGGAGACTGAAAATGATAACCGCATCCCCATGACAACATGCAGCCCACCTTTCAGATCAGCAAGGTTATAAATGTATAGTGTAACGTTCATATGCTGAGGGTCCTTCTATGGTTACCCAAGTGTTAAGAAAATAGTTGAAACTCCTTAATGTAACACACTTTATAGAGTTGTTACTCCAACCTCCCTCACTTGGATCACAACGCCTCACTCACACTCACCCTCCACTTCAGCTCTGACAAATAGGCTCAGTGTCCCCAGACAACTGTTTTATGTCATGTCTCTGCATGAGCAAGAGCTGATGAATTTTCCAGGAATGTCTTAAATCACTCTTCACCTGCAACTTGTACTTTATTTAAACCTCATCTTTTCTGAAATGCTTTCTCTGGCTTTACCAAGATGCCCCCAGATGTAAGCCCCACAGCACCATCTGCATTCTTATATCACAAATTATTGAATTACGAACACTGGCCCAAGGGTCTATCTCCCCACTTTCAAGGTAGAATTTCACAGGAGGCCAGAGCTATGTTGTCTTCAATGCAGGACCTGCAGGGCGTAATAAGGTGCTTGGCACACTGTAGAGACAAATAGTCATAAAATCAATGAATGACAACCTCATTTTGTCTTTTGCTTCATATATCAGATCACAATCTCTTCCTGTGCTCTGACTCCTAGATTTTCCAGCAAATTGCAACCCAAATATGCTACCTCTCTGTCAAGTACTGGCTTCAGATGCTTTGGGCCACTTCTGACTCCAGCTGGGCAAAGTCCCAATCTGCATTTGATGACCAAGTTTAAGGGATGGACAGTGCATTGTTTGCAACCAGAAAGGCATGGAACCAAATCCAAATCCTAGTAAGTAGGATTACTACTTACTATTTGTGTGAATTCAGGTAGAGTCTGTTAAACTCTACCACCTCATTTGCTTCACAAGGAAATTAAGACTTCTGTTTCCACACCATGGAGCTACTGTGGATATTAAAAAGGAATTCTAATTTTTTTATCTACTGTATTTTCATCCGAGTGGAAAAACAAAATCTGTTTCCTAGAAGTCCCCTTGGGCAGGGAAGAGATTGTTTTCCCAGGAAATTTCTTTAAAAGCTGATTGAAATAAGACCAAAAGAGGCCTGAGTATGGACATCACACTGTAAGTGACAAAAAATTATTCCTTAAGGGCAGCAGAAAAGAAAGCAACAGGGAAGAAATGAAAGAAAGAAGAGTCAGGAATGATGGCCAACTTCTCTGTGACCCCCCAATTTTTAATTAAGTCTCAGAACATGGAATATACATTTTAGAGTATCTAATAATATACCCTGTCACATAATAAGTCCATTTCCTTCTCCAAATAATATACTCTGTCACATAATAAATAGACTATAAACCATAGATGCAACTACCATTTAAAGTGCTGTCATTATTATTAACCCAGACTCAGCTACCAGTCAATTCCACAGTTTTGCAGAAGGGTTAGTTGAAAACTGGAAATACCCACCAGACCTTTTGTCCTATTTCTCACTCTAGGATAATTTCTCACTTGTATCCTGATTTTCTTTGTTTATAGTTCTCTATCCAGGGTCTTTCATTGACTGTCACCTTCTTACGAATTTTATTGAAGTTCAATTTGTGTACAAGAAATAGCATCCATTTAAAACATACTGTTCATGAGTTCTGACACATGTATACATCCTTTCTATGTGCATGCACAAACAAAATAAAACACACAATCAGATACAGATCATTTGCATTAAACTCAAAGTTTCCTTGGGCCCCTTTGTAGTCCCTGCCTTTGTGCCCTTGCCCCCAATAAGCACTTGTATCCCTAGAAAAGTCAAATGATCTAAATTTATAAGTAGAATAGAACAGTGTGGTGAACATTTGGGTTGTTTTTTTATATTGTGAATAATGTTGATATGAATGTTCACATATAGGTTTTTATAGGGACAAGTATGCTTTCATTTTTCTTTGGTGTACATGTAAGATTGGAATGACTTAACTGATATGCTAGACGTATATCTAATCTTTAAGAAACTTTCAAAAAGTTTTCAACAGTGGTTGTAGCATTTTATATTCACCATCAGCAATGTATGAGAATACCAGTTGTTTCACATCCTTAACACTTGGTATTGTCAGTCCATTTAATTTCAGCCATTCTAAAGAGTGCTATCTCACTAGAGGTAGAGGTATCTCATTATCTTAATCTTCATTTTCCTGATATCTAGTGGTGGTAAGTATCTTTTCTGTATATTTTCTTTTGTCTTCTATTGACTTTGAAGATCCTTGAGAATGTTCCTTACTGGTTCTATACGTGTACTGTCCCTACTGTTATTCTGAGGAATCACCTTCACAGCCTTAACCTTGTAAATGCTGAGTATACTCCTTTCTTATATTACCCTTCCTGATTTAGGCTGGTCATTTGGATTTATTTTTAGATGTGTACTACTCTTTTCACCTATGATATAAGAATTTGCCAAATATTAATCCCAGGGATGGGGGAGCCTGGTGGGCTGCCATCCATGAGGTCACACAGAGTCGGACACAACTGAAGTGACTTAGCAGCAGCAGCAGCAGCAGTAAAACTTAGGGACAATGTATTTCAAAGACACATTGAGTAGATCAACTATATACTTTAGTAAGTAAATAAAAATTGAAAAAACATTGTTTCAACAGATTAAAAAGTTTTGCTCAGTTTAGGAGCTGATTTATATGGATGTCAAATTTATCGATTATTTTTATATAATTTCAAGGTTTCAGATTGGAATATGCTGTATTTATTTTAAAATCTGCATCTAGCTTGGGAAATCCTAGACTAATTGCTTAGCTTCTCAGCCAAGCCATTAATAGTGAACTTCTGCCTACTTTCCATGGATTTACTATCAAAATTAGGAGTTAGAAGAACTTGAATAGGCAAACTAATGTACCACAGTTAAGCTATATTACAATTCTTAGTGATATAGATTCTTAAAATAAAATGAATACTTAATATATTTGTCTCCAGGTGCATTAAATTTAAAAGCATCCGTTTCCCTCCACGAATTCAAAATTAAAATGACAGTAATCAAGACTGCCGGGAGAAATATCAATAACCTCAGACATGCAGATGACACCACCCTTGTGGCAGAAAGTGAAGAGGAACTAAAGAGCCTCTTGATGAAAGTGAAAGAGGAGAGTCAAAAAGTTGGCTTAAAGCTCAACATTCAGAAAACAAAGATCATGGCATCTGGTCCCATCACTTCATGGGAAATAGATGGGGAAACAGTGGAAAGAGTGTCAGACTTTATTTTTTAGGGCTCCAAAATCACTGCAGATGGTGACTGCAGCCATGAAATTAAAAGACGCTTACTCCTTGGAAGGAAAGTTATGACCAATCTAGATAGCATATTAAAAAGCAGAGATATTTCTTTGCCAACAAAGGTCCATCTAGTCAAGGCTATGGTTTTTCCAGTGGTCATGTATGGATGTGAGAGTTGCACTGTGAAGAAAGCTGAGCGCCGAAGAATTGATGCTTTTGAACTGTGATGCTGGAGAAGACTCTTGTGAGTCACTTGGACTGCAAGGAGATCCAACCAGTCCATCCTAAAGGAAACCAGTCCTAGGTGTTCATTGCAAGGACTGATGCTGAGGCTGAAACTCCAATACTTTGGCTGCCTCATGCAAAGAGTTGACTGATTGGAAAAGACCCTGATGCTGGGAGGGACTGGGGGCAGGAGGAGAAGGGGACGACAGAGGATGAGATGGCTGGATGGCATCACTGACCTGATGGACCTGAGTTTGAGTGAACTCCGGGAATTGGTGATGGACAGGGAGGCCTGACGTGCTGCGATTCATAGGATCGCAAAGAGTCGGACACGACTGAGCAACTGAACTGAACTGAATAAGAGCAAAGAAATTCTGAAGAATGAAAATATAACTCAGATGGCCTCATGCTGACAAAATAAGCATTGTGATGGATGAAATCCACAACATTCATCTGAGAACCTTGTTCCATTGATCTAGAGAGTTGGAGGTGTCTATTCTACTGAGTGGGACATAGGCCATGAATATTCATTTCCATGTGTGTAGCAAGATGGGAAAAAGAAAACATCTGTTTATCATAGTGTTTTCAAATATTTGATAATGAAAGGTGTTCATAAATATATATATAAATGTTTAATGAATGCATATACCTTAGTGCATATGCATAGTTTTCAAATGTGGTTTTCAAATATGAAAGTAAGTCTTTATTGAAAAACTTGCATTTTCTTCTGAAATTAAAAAAAAAATGGGTTTTGAGAATGTATTTTTTTTAAAACCACAACTTAGAGAAAAGTAAAATACATTCATCTTCATTACCGAGAAAGTTAAGGTCACTCTGACCTTAGGAAGTAAGATGTCATTCAGGACCACCAGGGTTGGATGAATCTTCATTCCCTAGCAAGATTTCTCTCTGGTAAATCTAACCACCATTTTCATCTAATTCACAAATCCTTTTTCCATTTTTGTCTTTAACATTTGTATTCCTATGTGGTCTAAAAGCTAAGAGCCTAGAGATCATGCTAATGAATACCACAATTCTGCTTTGAGAATATGTCCTGGAAAGGAATTCCTAAATTTTCAACATTAAAAATAGAGAAATCCTAATAGCATCTGTTTCGAATAATACACTCTAAACCAAGCATGCTGCAAATGGTCTATTTTGGTTATAGTTACTTAAAAAAGAACACAAACACTTTTCTATAGAACTTGCATTAAATCAGCCAGCGTTTTTAGAAACTGATGGGCAAACTGAGGTGCAGAAAGGTTATATAATTTGCTAAAGCTAACACAGCTAGTGACAAAGTCAGACTGAAAACCAAAGTCTTCTGGCTGTCATGATGAGAAAAAACTTAGTCAAATGAGAGTGTTAGAGTATGTAAACTAGAAAACTAATTGCTTGAATAATTAAGTATTAGGTTCGTACAAAAGTAACAGTGGTTTTTGCATTGCTGAAATTTGCCATTTGATATTGGAATACATTCTTAAATAAATGTGATTATGTTATACATCATTTTAATGTGTATGTATCACTCTTTTTTGCTAATGAATTATTACTTGCTTATTCTATATTTATTTTAGACTATGGAAATGATAATAGACAAAAAGAAAATTTGAACGATTTTCTTATTCAAATTCAAAATGGGTTGTAAAGCAGAGACAACTTCCAACATCAACAACACATGTGACCAGGTACTGCTAACGAACATACAATGTACTGGTGGTTAAAGAAGCTTTGCAAAGGAGACAAGAGCCTTGAAGATGAGGAGTGCAGTGGCCAGCCATCAGAATTTGACAGCTAATTGAGGGAATCACAGAAGCTGATCCTTTTACACTAAATGAGAAGTTGCTCAAGAACTCAACGTTGACCATTCTACGGTGGTAAGGTATTTTAAGAAAATTGGAAAGGTGCAAACAGCTCATTAAGTGGGTGTCTCATGAGCTGACTGCAAATCAAAAAAAAACAAAACACGTTTTTTGAAGTGTTGTCTTATTTTATGCAACAACAAACATGTCTCTTTGGATTGTGACATGCAACAATAAGTGGAATTTATATGACAACTGGCAATGACCAGCTCAGTGGTTGAACCAAGAAGGAACTCCAAAGCATTTCCCAAAGTCAAACTTGCACCAAAAAAAGGTCATGGTCACTGTTTGGTGATCTGCTGCCCATCTGATCCACTACAGCTTTCTGAATCCCAGCGACATCATTACATCTGAGAACTATGTTCAGCAGATCAATGAGATGCACCAAAAACTGCAATGCCTGTAGCAAGAACTGATCAACAGAAAGGATCCAATTCTTCTCCAGAATAACACCTTACCACACATCGCACAACTAATGCTTCAAAAGTTGAACAAATTGGGCTGTGAAGTTTTGCCTCATCTGCCAGTATTCACCTGACCTCTTGCCAATTGACTAGACTATCACTTCAAGCATCTTGACAGTTTTCTGCAGGGAAAACATTTACACAACCAGCAAGATGCAGAAAATGCTTTCCAAGAGTCTGTCAAATCCTGAAACATGGATTTTTATGCTACAGGAATAAACAAACTTATTTCTCATTGGCAAAAAAAATGTGGTGATTGTAATGGTTCCTATTTTGATTAATAAAGATGTGTTTGAGCCTAGTTATAATGATTTAAAATTCATGGTCGAAAATTGCAATTATGTTTGCATCAACCTAATAATTAGTGACTCTTACCTGTGTCAGTGCTGTAGATTGTAAGTTGTCACCTCTAGAATTTATTCAAGAAATATTCAATGTACAGGTTATATATTAATCAGCTATTACCTGTTCCTTATGTTTTCATTCAGTTGGACATGACTTAGCAACTGAACAACAACAACAAACCTTTTCCTTAAGGACCTTAGAGTGTTGTATGAAAATATTTTAGGTATGTTTCTTCATGAATATATTAAATATTACAGAGGCAAATCATAAAAGGTGGGCAGGTAATGTGGTGTAGCAATTTAGGGTGTGTGCTAAGGATATCCAGTTTTACTTCCTATCATCCTATCAACATTGGTGTTTAAATATATATAAGATTATATAGGTGGAACAGTGTACAGTGAAACACAGGTGGAACATCTCCACGAGCTTCTATCCAATTCCCCACAGAGAACCCCTGACTGACCATTAAGAATAAGCCACACACATACCTTCAAACCCAATGAGCCTGCAAGGTCATTGTCATATAACAAAGGCTTTCTGCTCTTCTTCTTAATCCCCCTGTACATTCCATTTGCTTTCTGGTCACAACTTCTGAGCCTATAGGCCTCTAAACACACCCCTTGACATAGTCTTGCCCCACAATGGGATAAAACCCAGCTCCACCCACCAGTGGGCAGGGATCAGTCCCTCCAACCAGGAAGCCTGCACAAACCTCTAGATTTGCCTTACCAACTAAAGGCAGACACCAAAAGAAAGAGAAACTAAAACTCTGCAGATGGCTGCTGCTGCTACTAAATCACTTCAGTCATGTCCAACCCTGTGCGACCCCATAGATGGCAGACCACCAGGCTCCTCTGTCTCTGGGATTCTCCAGGCCAGAATACTGGAGTGGGTTGCCATTTCCTTCTCCAATGCATGCATGCATGCTAAGTCGCTTTAGTCATGTCTGACCCTGTGCGACCCTATGGACAGAAGCCCACCAGGCTCCTCCGTCCACAGGATTCTCTGGGCAAGAATACTGGAGTGGGTTGCCATTTCCTTCTCCACTGCAGGTAGCAAATGGACTCTATAAACACAGAAAGTTAGACAAAATGAGATGGAATAAAACAATATCACAGATGAAATAAACAGAAAAATCTTCAACAAAATACTAGCAAACTGAATCCAGCAATACATTAAAAGGATTATTCATTCTGATCAACAGGGATTTATCCCAGGGATACAAGGATTTTTCAATATCCACAAATCACTCAGTGTGCTACACCACATCACCAAATTGACGAACAAAAACGATATGATCACCTCAATAGATGCAGAAAAATATCCTGACAAAATTCAACACCATTTATGACAAAAAACCCTCCAGAAAGTGGGCACCGAGGAAACCTATCTCAACATAATAAAGGTCATATATGACAAACCTACAGCTAACATCATACTCAATGGTGAAAAGCTGAAAACATTTCCTCTAATATCAGAAATAAGACAAGGATGTCCACTCTCACCACTTTTACTCAACATAGTTTTGGAGTCCTAGACACAGAAATCAGAAAAGAAAAATAATTGAGAAAGAAGTAAAACTGTCACTGTTTGCAGATGACATGATGCTACACATAGAAAATTGTAAAGATTTTACCAGAGAACTAATAGAGCTTATCAATGAATCTGTTAAAGTTGCAGGATACAAAATAAATACACAGAAAACCATCACAATTCTATACACTAACAATGAAAGATCAGGAAGGGAAATTAGAGAAACAATTTCATTTACCACTGTATCAAAAAGAATAAAATACCTAGGAATAAACCTACCTAAGGAGGTAAAAGACCTGTACTCTGTAAACTATAAGACACTGGCCAAAGAAACTGAAGATGACACAAATAGATGGAAAGATATACTATCTTCTTAAATTGGAAGAATCAATATTGTCAAAATGACTATACTACAAAAGGCAATCTAGAGACACAATGCAATTCCTATCAAATTACCAATGGCATTTTTTTTTCAGATCTAGAGCAAAAAAAAATCTTAATTGTAAGGAAACACAAAAGACAAATAGACAAATATACTCAAAATATAGACAAATAGACAAAGCAATCTCGTGAAAGAAAAACAGAGCTGGAAGAACCAGGCTCCCTGACTTCAGGCTATATTATAAAGCTTGAGTAATCAAAACAGAATGGTACTGGCACAAAGACAGCTTTACTGATCAATGAAACAGGATAGAAAACCAAGAAATAAACCCACACACATATGGTCAATTAACCTACAAAAAAGGAGACAACAATATACAATCAAGAAACAACAGTCTCTTCAATAAGTGGTGCTGGGAAAACTGGACAGTTAGATGTAAAAGAATGAAATGAGAACAGTCTCTAACACAATATACAAAAATAAACTCAAAATGGTCCAAAGACCTAAATGTAAGACCAGATACTATAAAATTCTTGGAGGAAAATATAAGCAGAACGCTCTTTGACGTAAATTACAGCAATATCTTTTTTTGGATCCACCCCCTTGAGTAATGAAAATAAAAACAAAAATAAACAAATGGGACCTAATTGCACTTAAAAGCATTTGCACAGCAAAGGAAACCATAAACAAAATGAAAAAACAGCCTGCAGAATCATAGAAAATATTTGCGAATGTTGTGACCAATAAGGGGTTAATCTCCAGAATATACAAACAGCTCATGTAGCTCAGTATCAAAATAAAACAAACAGCCCAATAAAAAATAGGCAGAAGACCTAAATAGACATTTCACCAGAAAAGACATACAGGTGACCAAAAGGCACATGAAAATATGCTCTACATTGCTAATGATTAGATAATTGCAAATCAAAACTATTATGAGGTATCACCTCACACTGGTGAGAGTGGCCATCATCAAAAAGTCTACAAGTAATAAATACTAGAGAGCATGTGGAGAAAAGGGAAACTTCTTATACTGTTGGTGGCAATGTAAATTGATAGAGCCACTATGGAGAACAATATGGAGGTTCCTTACAAAACTAAAAATAAAACTACTATATATGATCTAGCAATCTCACTCCTGGGCATATATCCAGAGAAAACCATAAGCCAAAAAAATACATGCACCCCCAGTGTTCATATAAGCACTACTTACAACAACCAGGACATGGAAGCAACTTAAATGCCCATTAACAGAGGAATGGATAAAGAAGATGTGGTACATATACAGAATGGAATATTACTCAGCCACTAAAAAGAACCAAATAATGCCATTTGCAGCAACATGGATGGACCTAGAGATTATCATAGTGAGTGAAGTAAGTGAATGAATGAGAAACATCATATGATATCACTTACATGAAATCTGAAAAGATGTACAAATGAACTTATTTACAAAATAGAAACTGACTCACAAACATGGAAAACAAACTTATACTTACCAAAAGGGAAAAGTGGAAGGATAAATAGGAGTTTGGAATTAACATAAACACACTAATATACATAAAAAATATAGCCAACAAGGTCCTACTGTATAGCATAGGGAACTCTGCTCCATATTCTTTAATAACCTATATGAGAAAAGAACCTGAAAAAGAATGGATATAGGTATTTGTATAACTGAATCACTTTGCCATATACCTGAAACTAACACAACATTATAAATCAACTATACACTAATATAAAAGAAAAAAGAATTATACAAACACATGCTTAACTGATGTGGAGATGCTATATCCTATGATGCTGCAATAAACTAAGCAACTGTTCCTTGAAAGAGACACCAAGTTTTGTTCAACTTCTGGTATATAACAGCATCTCTAGCACATAGTAAGTACTCAAGACATATTAATAAATAAATAAATGGATGAAGATCTCTAATATTTTCAGTGTTCTATCAATCTGAAATAACAAGCATTGCAGGTAGTCTAGATTTTGGACATCTGGAATAATTCTAAGAGCTAATCTTTCTTGTAAGTTTTTGTTGATCAAGCCTCAACCAACAATTCCTATCAAACACAAGGATTCATCTTGGGAACCCAAAAACTTCATGAATCTACCCCCAGTGAACACATGCACCAGAGTGCTGGAGAATCTACTTATAAATCCATATAACACCATGAATGCAATGAAACTAGTATTCACTAATGAGTCTTTTAATTTAAAAGACAATGGGCAGTAGAGATAGAGGTTGGATTTTAATAGTCTATTCAGGACTCTCCAAAGGAACTGTTTGGATTATACAGAAAGGTTTATTAGTCAATCTGATCTTGTCATCTGCATTATCAGAAAGGTAAACAAAAAATATTTCAAAAAAGTAAGATAAATCAGGTTGTCAGTCTGTCAGTATTCACAAGAAATGGGATTATTTTCTCAAATAAAATCAACATGTTAAAAAAGATCCTAGGGCAATACACCAGAATTTTTTGTGGAACTCTCTCTCCAGTATAATCACTAAGACAATTCATTGATCAGATGTCTAAGTTGAGGATTTGAATATTCTAACTCCAAAATCTAACGGTGAAGTCTGTTATATTACACAGATACAGCTTCAGTGAGCCTTTAGCACTCTGGGTATTGTGCATGTCCTCTAGTAATTCATCATCTGTGAATCTTGAGGGATTGGCTTTGACTGGGATTTGAAGTCTAGACTATTAGTGTGAGTAATGCTACAAATGAACAACCGTGGACCTAAGAACAATCAAGCTCAGTGGTGTGAAATGTAAAGAATCAAGAAAGCAGTCATGCTCAGCTGAGTGAAGTGAAGCAAAGGCACAAATAGGAGAGCAACTGGATAACAAACCTGAGGAAATGAAGAGTGACCTCCACGGTTCCAGACTGCTTCCACATACTTTCCTTCTGCCAGGCCCAGAGAAGAAGGGCTCAAATTAAATCACACACCAACATAAGATGTCAAGTGTCTTAGCTCCTAATTGCCAGGAAAAAAAAAGACAAAGAAATAAGAGTCTACAAAGAGTCCGCATATTGGTAAGCTATATTCCTTGTTAAAAGCAAGATCTACCTATGAATAGGGTGGGTTTATTGTCTGGAGTAATAATTCGTTAGTGGGCTCACAATATTATTTAATAATCTTCACAAGGGCACAATGGCTAACACAAAATATTGCTTCTTGAAGTGTTAAAATATTAATAGCAAAAGCAAAAATACTCAAAGCAAATAAAAAACAATATGACTTCCTAATTTCACTGAAATGAATGTGTTATGTACATGGCAGATTTTCTTGGCAAAAAGAATTTTTTTTCTTATCACCCAATTCAAATATTAAGGATGTGGAAAAATATATTTTTTATTTTAAAAATGAACAGAAAATGTCTGGCCCTGACATTCAAAGAAGCAATAAGTCAGGATTCTAATGCATTGCTAGTTTAATGAAAACATCAAAAGTGATATGAAAAATATAATGTGTCTTGCCTGAGAGAAAAATAAAGTGAAATTGTAATCAGTTGCTAAAACTTAATCAATACAATAACATTGCAAAGTTTCTAGAGAGTGTTTTCTGTAATGAAAGTTTTGAGGTCACTAAGTTGTGGGTTTCTCTGAATTACATCATCAGATCCTCTCAGAAATGATGTTTATCATTGTCATCACCATAAACACAAACCCAGTAATTAAAATATTTGTGGATATGTTGACCATTAAAAGAGTCAAAAAACAGTCTCATTTTCATGTTTCCCTCATATCCTAAAACAATGCCAGTTTGGTGATTCAGCATGTTAGAAAGGGGGTTATATCATATTCCTAAATGTTTGATTCCATGAAGACCCATAAAGGCAATCATGGGTCACCCCTTTCTCTGTCCTTCAGGAAAAAAAAACAAACAGTTTGTAATCCTGAGGAAGGTCATGAATCCAATTTTAATACTCCTGGTTCTCCTAGTTAAAAATGGACTTTGCTTGAGAAAAAAGTTCCTTTAAAAAAGCCAGTAATTTTCATTTGTAATCTTCATATGTGGTGATGCTATCACAACAGGTAGCATTTTGAAACAAGGTTAAAAGGAGGTGGCTTGCAAAACTTATTTCTCCTTGCTCCAACAACTCTAATTCTTAAGTAATTCCTTTCCATGAAACTTCCTTAAACTAGCTCACGGCTTCAATGTTACCTTCTCCAAGAAAAATCCAAGTTCAAATTTCTTAACTACTGAAGAAGCAAAGCTCAAAGAACCAATAACAGAAGATATGGACTATTCCAGGCATAATTTGAGTATTTTTTCATTTCTGTCCCTATGTTCCATCCTATCCACCAAATCCAAATACATGTTGAGGAACCATATAACTGATGAAAATCTTATGAAAGATACCATGTTGCTAGCATGGCTGGCCCTGCTTAAGTTATGTTTTTTAAAGATTCTCTGTGGCAGAGATAAACCAGAGGCTGCACCAGTCACAAGCTGAGTGATAGAAGGCAAGTCATTTAAACTCTCAGAATCTGTTTTCTCACCTGGGAAATAAGGAAAATTCACAGAATTATTTGAGGATTAAATTAGATAGTATAGAATACAAATTAGATTGGCTATGTGAAGAGTCTAGAAAAAGCACTGGACATATGATGGCTAAAGGTTAACAATTAAATGAAACAATCTAACCCACTACTTTTCCTGAGAAGTTAATAACAATTATACAACCAAGTCGAAACACTTCTCAGAGTTAAATTCATCACCTTAAATGTTCTTATAAGAAAAAACTGGAGTGACTAAAGTTGTATTATGCACTCAATTAAGTAATTTATTAAAAAGAGTCAAAAGTATCTGAGAAAATAATCATAAAGGAAAATGAAGGTAGAAAGAATAAGAAAATAGAGGATTAAACAGATCCAAGAACTAGTTATTGGGGGAAAATAAACAATATGCAATTAAAATTCTAAAAAATTATATCAGAGTACTTATCTGGGTCTACTTAGAACAAAGTAGACATTCTCCTAGGAATACAATAATTGTTAATTAATAGATTCATCAATGTAATTCAGCACATTGATACATATTAAAGGAGAAAAACCTGTGTCATCTGAATAGAGGCTAAAATGTTCTTCTATAACCTTCAATATTCATTCATATCAATAAAAAAAGAAGACCTGAAAAATTAGTAAAATTAAATAAAAGAGGGGCTTAATTTGCTGTAAAATATATCCACAGTAAGCCTACAGCAAGCATCCTACTTCATAGGACATATTTAAAGCCTTTCTCACTAAATTCAGAAACAAAGCAGAAATAATGCATGCATAACTCCTTTCACACCTTCTACTGAACATTGTAATTATCCCAAACAATGCAATAAGATACAGACAGAAGAGGTAATAATTATAAGACAATGGATGCAAGGCACAAAATTATAATTATTAGTAAATGATATGGCTGGATTCATAAAAAGGTCAAGGAGAGTCACAGATAAAGGATTAAAATCAAAAGAACAAATGCAGCAAGTTAGTTGTGTACAATATCAACATTAAAAAATTTACATTTTTTTTCTACTAACAAAAACCAATTATATAATGCAATAAAAAATAAAAGCTACTTCTTAAGGGAATAAGAACTGTGAAGGATATAGCAATACATCTAATAAGAATTGCATCATCTTCCTAGAGAAAATTTTGTTTAAAGACCTAAATAGGAGACATGAACAATGCAGTGTGTATGGAAAGACTCTGTGTTTTACATATATCACTTAAGCTCAAATTAATCCCTAGAGGCAAATAACTCCAATCAATTTAAATGGCTGGAATATGAAAATACAGCTCCAAAATTCACATGGAAGAGTGCCAGATGTTAAATACATTAGTTAGGATGCACTTGGCTACTAGTAACAGAAAACCCACCTAAAAAAAAGTCTAAACTCTGAAGAGGCTCAAAGTGTACATCCCGTCTATTTACAAGGCTGTTGTGTTACTTTCATATCCTGACTTCTCTATTTAATCTGGTTATGTTCAAAAGAGCATAACATTTCCAGAAGTCACACAAGAAGAAAGCAAACAGAGGCTGTATAGGGGTAGAAAAAATAATTCCACTATTCATTTTCAAAATGAGGGGGAAATACCCAGAGGTCTTCACATCTCACTGGACACATTTCATCACATGTTCAATCCTAAACTAATCACTGGCAAGCCGGAATGCAGTTGCCACAATTATTTAAAATAATTCTAACTGTATACCCCCCTAAACTTAGGATTTTAATGGTGTTCAAATCCCCAGAAGTACATCATTGCCCAGAACCTGAAAATGAACTAAAGTTCTATTAGCAAAACAGAATGAATGGAGAAGATGACCACTGGGTAGGCAGTTTTACAAAATGTATTCAGAATATACATAGAATCCATTCAACCAATTTAACATTTACAAACATAAGCAAAAATACAAATAGGCAATTTACAAATAAGGAAATACAAATGTCAAATAAACATGTGAAAATATGGTCAATTTTACTAAGTGTTCATAGAAATGCAAATTAATACCATGACATGCCATCCCTTTCCATTAGATCAGGAGTTAGCAAGCTCTCTATTAAAGGGATAGATATTAAATATTTTAGGCTCTGTGGCAAAGTGAAGGCTACTTTGTAGTTATGTATACAACTATTTTGGAGAAGGCAATGGCAACCCACTCCAGTATTCTTGCCTGGAGAATCCCAGGGACGGGGGAGCCTGGTGGGCTGCTGTCTATGGGATCGCACAGAGTCGGACATGACTGAAGTGACTTAGCAGCAGTAGCAGCAGCAGCATACAACTATTTTAAATGTAACCATTTAAACATTTTTAAACCATTACTAGTTTACAGATTTATAATAAATAATAGTGGGTCAACTCCTCCATTAAACAAATTTTTAAAAGCTTAATAATAGCAAGTAATAATGAAATGTAAGTAAGAGTGCCCTGTAATTGGGAAGGTTTATTGGTGCAACGGCTATGGAGAATGATATGGTATTACTTATGAAAAATAAAAATGTTCACACCCTATAACCCAGTATTTTCACTATTTGATATTCCTCCTAGAGAAGCAGTTGCACATACACACAAGAAAGCATGTACAAAATGTTTACTGTATCATGATGTACTTTATGAAACACTGGAAAAATCTAAGTGTCCATCATCAGAAAATGGCTAAATAATCTGACTGGGATATATTTGTGTTATTTTTCTAAATGTATCAGCAACTAAAAACAAAAAACCACCAGCTCTATACAAGTATGGAAAAATGCTGAAGACATACTGATAACTCTCTAAAGAAAATTATAGAACATACAAAAGAAACATAAAATAATTTTATGCTAAGAATGCATAAAATAATAGTTATCTACTTTCTATAGGATAAAAAATGAGAGCCATAGGTATAGGGGATATGTTTGGAGTGACAGGCTAAACCCATAACTCTCATACTTTCAAGCAGTAGGAAGAGACCAGGTTCTAAGAATGCTTCCAGGGCTGCTGTATTTCTGGGGGGTTTGATATTTTATAAGAAGAAAGTATTCATACTTCATTTGTTTTTAATTAAAAATTTAAAAGCATATATAAAACATTTTGAGAACTGACACAGAAAAGTGAGAAAATATTCAGCTATAATAAGTTTAAATATCATAGCTAAAAATTCTATGTGTACATTAAAACATATATAGGTTCTGAAATACGATTTGAGAGTAAAATTCACTAAACATTTGGAATCCCAATATGCAAAGTTCAAAATTTAATGTCAATGAATGAACGGTTCTCATCTCCAAGAGTTGAACATAAGTCACTAGGGCTTTCCAACTAAGTACATTTATTTCATACTTAAGATAATGAAGGGGCTTATGACATGCCACCTCAAAATATGCCACTTTGGTATACTGAATATTTTGAACTGAGACACCTGAAAAGAACAAACACAGGAAGAGTTTGCCCTTCCTACCAAAAATAGGTCATAAAACGTCCCATGAGAAGGATGCCTTCCTGGTACCAAAAAGAATAGAGAATAACGTCCTGTTAATCAGAAACAGGGAGCCAGTGCTAAAATGGTTCTGCATAAACAAGCTTATTAGTAGTAAAATAACCCTGATAATCCATTGGTTTTTGTCTTATCCTCATAAGTATCTCTTAGTCACTTCCCCACAATTTGTTGCCTCTACCGAGCCCAAATCTTTAAGATCTGGAAAATACCATTATTTTATTAACAAATAACTACTCTATTCTCACTCTGGAGCATTTCTGATGATGGGGATACAGCAGAAAACAAAGATATAGTAAAAGGTAAACTTTCTTATGTTGCAGCATTGTTTATACTCATTCCCTCTTAAAGATTTTTTTTTTAATTTAAACAAAATCTTGAACTTTTTATTCTGTATTGGGGTATAGCTGATTAACAATGTTATGATAATTTCAGGTGAACAGCAAAGCGAGTCAGCCATACATATACAAGGACCCATTCTCCCCCAAACCTCCTTCACCTCCAGGCTGCCACATAACGTTGAGTAGAGTTCCACGTGCTATAAAGTAGATCCACGCTGGTTATCCATTTTATATACAGTCGTGTGTACATGTTCATCCAAAATTTCTATGATTTTTAACTACCCTGTTCAAATATGATTAAAGCCTGCCCTCAGGCTGAAGGCCACAAAATAGAATCTGACCCATTAGATCCTTCCCCCCTCCATGTAATTCAGACTACCCTGTAGTAAAAGCTTAACTCAAAAGAGACTTGCTAACAGGTTTTTCTGTTCTTGGTTTGGCTGAGTGATGCAAGGACATGGAACTGATTCTTCTTGAAAAGTTCTTGGAAATTTATAATTTTGCATAAAGGATTTTCCTCTTGTGTACTTTTGAACCTAAAAGCCATAGTACTAGTAATGTAGTTAAATGTAGGAGAGGTAACATCTCATTTAAATATTCTAATTCATATATTCCCGTTTAGAAATAGTTATTAATGGACATGTACTGGAAAACATGGTATAGAACTTATAAGAAGGAAATAAAAGTGATACTGTTATGAAAAAATAGGTCACCTTACTGTGTGAAGAGGCTAAGTAGTGTATTCCCTCCTTATCACAGAGACAAGAAAACTATGGTAGCAGTAGTAAGGATTTCATTTGTCCAGGAAAAGAAAACAAATCTCATTTGATTAAAACTAACAGTTCTGAAAAAATTATTATCTAGCCTTTCTGATAATCTCAATTCTCCAATGATAGAAAAAAAATGGCTAAGAACTACCACTCTAGACCTAATTACAACCAGGAGAGGTATTATTTAGTGATAGGGAAGTGATAAAAAATCTTGGAAAAAATAAATCTTGTCATCTTAAATCATAATACCTATAGTATACAGTGTTGGGCAAAGCCTATAAAAATAGCCCACAGAGACAGATAGATATATTTCAAAAATAATACCATAATTCATGGTTCCATTGTACATGGTTCTAAGCATGATGCTTGACTCAAGATAGTCAAAAAGCCCTTACTGATGCAATTCCAGTTACAGAATGGCAAATCATCTTAAGTAAAAGAAATAAAAAGGAAATGCATCCAGTAAGCATATGTCCCAAGAATGGAAAAAAATAACTAATAACTGAGGATATATATGAAATCATGGCATTATGGAGCCTAAGTCCAAAGAAAGTGGACTTAGAGTTGTTCAGTGTTAAGGACAACAAAGACTTTAAAAAAATATAATTTCACAAATAAGGCAAACAAGGGAGGGCCAAGACCACTGCAAGGGACAAAAGGTGTTAAATTGAAGTTTGGCAGAAAGAAAACAGAACATCTAAATTCCTGCTTTTGCTTCTGATTTCTCTGCCAAGTATAGAACAAGCATTCCTAAGGGAATACAAAATCCAAGGGTAGTAAAGTTGTTTTTATATGAATTCAACTCATTTGGCTTAGATGAATTGTATCCCAAGGCTCTAAGAGAATTTATAAGTGAAATCATCCTTGTTTTATGGGAAATCTTAAAGAAGGGCAAAGGAAACAGGAAACTGGAAGGAAGCCAACATCAGCCCCACTTTCAAGTGGAAAATGACAGGTCTGGCAAACAAACCACTGGATACAAGGATGGATTGCTAAAGGAATGGGTGGTGAGTACCTAGAGGAGATGGCAGTCATCATAAAATGTCTAAGAATGTCTTGTCACATTCTACTTAATGTTTTGCTCTGAGACGATTACAGGACTTGTCTAACATGAGAATGTAGGACACAAAGTTTACGGGAACTTCCGCAAGCCTGCTAACAATCAGATAGTTTTCTTTTTAGATACTTTAGCATAGAATGGAGAACTATGGATTGAATGCTAAAAGAGATTATCAGATTAGTAACTGGAGGGTGTATTTTAGGAAAAGAGTAGTTGGACTGTGAAGAAGGCTGAGCGCCAAAGAATTGATGCTTTTGAATTGTGGTGTTGGAGAAGACTCTTGAGAGTCCCTTGGACTGCAAGGAGATCCAACCAGTCCATTCTGAAGGAGATCAGTCCTGGGTGTTCTTTGGAAGGAATGATGCTAAAGCTGAAACTCCAGTACTTTGGCCACCTCATGCGAAGAGTTGCCTCATTGGAAAAGACTCTGATGCTGGGAGGGATTGGGGGCAGGAGGAGAAGGGGACGACAGAGGATGAGATGGCTGGATGGCATCACTGACTCGATGGACGTGAGTCTGAGTGAACTCCGGGAGTTGGTGATGGACAGGGAGGCCTGGCGTGCTGCGATTCATGGGGTTGCAAAGAGTCAGACATGACTGAGTGACTGATCTGATCTCTGATCTGAGTGATTTGGGTAGTAATGAGTTGGTGTCCACCCACAAAGTAATGTTGACAAGTGTTAAGGGTTTAACTGTCTGCCCCACAAAAATAAGCCGAAGTCCTAGTCCCTGTACCTAGGAATGTGACCTTATTTGGAAATAGGGTATTTACTATTGTAATCAAGTTAATATAAGATCATTAGAGTAGGCCATAACACAATATGTCTGCTGTCCTTATGTTGTTGCTGTTCAGCTGCTAAGTCAAACTTTTTTTGCAACTCCATGAACTACAGCATGCCAGGTTTCCCTGGCCTTCACTGTCTCCCAGAGTTTGATCAAACTCATGTCCGTTGAGTCAGTGATGCTACCTACCATCTCATCCTCTGCCGCCCCCTTGTCCTATTGCCCTCAACCTTTCCCAACACCAGGGTGTTTTCCAATGAGTTGGCTCTTCGCATCTGGTGGCCAAAGTACTGGAGCTTCAGCTTCAGCATGAGAAGCGTTTAATACTGAGTGAAGACAGAGACACACAGGACCAACACCATGTAAAAATGGAGGCAGAGACTGAAATGCTACACCTGCAAGGTAATGCATGCCAAGGCTTGCCTGCAAACCAGCAGAAACTAGGACGAGGCAAGGAAGGATTCTTCTCTACCAGCTTCAGACAGAGCATGGCCCAGTCAACACATCATTTCAGACATCTAGTACTCAGAACTGTGAGAGCATAGACTTCTGCTGTCTAGGTCACCCAGGGGGTGGTATTTTGTTACAGCATCCCTAGGAAACTAATCACAGGTGTATCCCAGAATTGGGAGCCTGATTCTGACTCTGTCCATTCAACATTCCAAAAAGAACTGTGAAGATAATAGATATGCTAAAAAGGCTACTGAATAAACGTTGTAAGAACAAAAATGTACTTAAATAAAAATAATAACGTAACCCATTTAAGGGTGTTTCATCACCATTTAAAAATAGAACTACACAAGTACATGCAGAATTTACATTTCCAAGTTTTTCTTACCCAGGAATTCAAGAAAAGTCATTTTTTCTCTTAATAAATTAATGATGGATCTTTCCACCATTCTAACAACCAGAACTGGCATAGAATGTTTCATTCCAAATACAATGCATTAAAGAAGCTTGAAAAATGAGTCCCAGTTCCGAGGAAAGTGATCAAAAGAAATGATTTCAAAATCATGCCATATCAAAGTTTAAAAAAAGTGACAAAGTGACAGAGTTTAGTGTAGAGAAGACATGACTCAAAGCAGATACCACACTGCCTACAAACACTGAAGCAGCACCAGACGGTTTCTCCGTAACCTCAGGAGGCCTTACTAGTTTTCAAGGACTCTCACATTTCTTATTACTAAGGTGCAACAAGCAGTGTGCTACCTGCAGTTTATATCAATAATTAAAGTGTCACATTGTGGCTAATCACATAAATGCAATTTTCAATTAATCCCGAGACACCTTTCCCCACACATCCTAACATCCCTGAAATTAGCAGAGGTCTTAAACAATCAAAGATTGACAGGTGATAGTCATAAAGGAGTTTTCATCAACTGTGCGTGGACAAACTCACGCATAGCTTCGCTGTTCAGTTGAGAAATGTGCATTGCCGAGGCATCACCTGCTGAGTTCCACTGTCATTTAAAATGATTTCAGAAATACTCTACTTTGATTTAACAATGAAATGAAACTCTTGCATATGAAGAAAGGCATGGGAACAGAGCAAAAATGTGTATGATTGAGGAGCGAATATTAATTAGTAAAGTAAATATTAATCTTGGAAGGTATAATTGCAATTCCGTGGTTTTTTTGCAATGGAACAATCAAATTCTTTACTAGATTTAGGAAAATATGAAGCATGTTGGTATGTTTTGTAACCGATTTACATGCAAAAAAATTGCCTATCTCTTGGTAAGAGATACAATTAAAAGCAAGATGTACTGGCTGTATTTATTAGAATAGCTGAAAGAATATTCCAAACAAAAAGAGGCTGGTGTGATCCTTACATGCCTCAAACAGCATACTAAGGCACTATATCGTAGTTTAATTGGTAGTATTTTTGTTCTAAGTGATATGTAACTAATGATACATTTTATGATTTATAATCATAGACAATAAAATATGACACTTTTTATTTATACAGAACTTGTAATTTACAAAGCATTCTCATGAATATCATTTTAGTTGACCTCAATAGATACATGAAATAAGCAGTCTATTTTTTTACAACCATTTAGGCTCAGAGGGTAAAGAATCTGCCTTTGCAGGAGACACATCTGACATGCAGGCCTGATCCCTGGGTCAGGAAGATACCCTGGAGAAGGAAGTAGCAACCGACTTCTGTATTCTTGCCTGGAGAATCTCATGGACAGAGGAGCCTGGCAGGATATAGTCCAAAATGTTGCGAAGAATCAGATAGGACTGAGTGACTAAACACACAACAGAGGAGAAAACTAAGCTCAATAGTTAATTAATTTGCTTATGGTCACATGTTTAACACATGGCAAAACTGAAACTAGGGTCAAAGACTCCTAATTCCTATTTCAGGGCTTTTTCTATTTAAAAAAAAATGATGCATTCATTTTTTTTCCTGGATATATTTATGTAAGTTAAAATCCAATGAAGATAACTTCTATAATATATAAAAATTCTTACTTTGCCTTTCAATAACCAAAAAATAAAAACAAAAATCTAGTGAAGAATTTATCTTTTCAAAATCATTTTCTCTTTTTACCTAGCCCAAAGATAGGCTCAGAACATATAACTTCTGCAGGAAGTTGCTGCAAGTGATACAAACAAAAAACCCAACTCTCTCTCCTGGGAAAGAATGAATACCTTTGCCATTTTACCTCCACTAAAAATAATATAATTCTGAAATTAAATATTATTAACAAGATTTCATAATCTAGGCTTACACAAATGCATGACTACAACCAAACAGAATATGTAATTTCCAAATATCTGTCTGTCCTTTGAGGCAAATATTAACCTCTAACATACCTCCTTGACATAAAGCATACAAAATATTCTGATTCTTGGATTTAAAATGTTAAAGAACCATGGTGTATTAAAGTTTTGGATATTATCACAAATCTCACTTAATCATCTTATTCATACTATATCTTAATCTTGACAACAATCCTGTGAAATATTATCGCCATCACCAACACCACCATTATTATCATCAACATCATTATGAAATCATCATCGCCATTATTACACTATTACCATCACCACACCACTGTCACTGCCGCTGGACAGAGGAAGAGACCGAGGCTCAGAGTAATAATACTTGTAACCAAAGTCACTCTGCCAACAAGTGGATTGTTTCTACCTTTTGGCTACCATGCATAATGGTGCTATGAATACTGGTGTCCAAGCATCTGTCTGAGTTCCTGCTTTTTATTCTTCCAATTATGTATCTAAGAGTGGAATTGCTGGATCATACGGTGGTTCTATGTTTAACTCTTTGAAGAACTGCCAAACTATTTTCCACAACAGCTGTACCATTTTTATATTCCCGCTAGCAAAGCACAAGGGTTTGAATTTCTCCATATCCTCTCCAATACTTATATTTTCTGGGTTTTGTTTTTCTTGATAATAGCTATCCTGATGGACACGAAGTGGTATCCCACTGTGGCCACTGTCCATTTTTAAAGAGGTCACTTTTCTTTTTTCAGATCATGTTTGTTGAGTTGTAAAAGTTCTTTATATATTCTAGATATTCTTTTTAATCAAACAACATCTGTCACATACTGATAATGCCCAACATAAGACTGATATGACAGAATTCCCTACAGTGGCTTCCATTTCAACATTACCATAGAACTACATGTTTAAAGGGGAAGTCACATGTTGGGTGAGACGCATTTTTACTAAGTTTACTAAACAACCATGGTGTGTCTATGGTCAGCATTCAGAACAAATGCAGCCGCAGTTCCCACCGTGGCTCTGTGTGCACACTGTACTCCCTCATGTGTGAATTTTCATTTTTTAAGATCTGCTACTTTAAGAGCCCAGAAATTACTTTAAAATTCACAGTAGATTAGAAGCAGACATTTGGTTATTAATGAAGAGCTCTGAGATGACAATTTTGTAAAACCATAGGGTGGTGGGAAATGGTGTTTTATTAAATGCTGCAAAACCTCTAGGTACAAAATGGGCAGGGGTCGGGGGGGGGGAACTGTCTCTGTGAGTGGGTAAATGATGCTTTTCCATTTCCTTATCTTAGGACGTGTCAGGGCAGTGCTAAGGAGTCCCATTCAAATTCAGCAGCCGAGGACAGCCCAGATGGAATACAAATAGACGCAGGAGAAGTGGAGCAGGGTTAGTGAAGTGTGCAGTTGGCGAGATTGATGTCGATACTCTTCACTGCCAAGTGAAATGCCAATAATGCTTGTATAGCATTTTGTGAGGGCAATGGGAGTATCGATTCCTGAGCAATAATAAAGAATGAAGCCGCTCTCTCAGGTATAAAAATATTGGCAACTGTTACAAAGAATTGACTCATAGGAGCCCAAGTGCTGGCCTATCTTAATACAAATAATTCAGGCTTCAGACGGGATTTCAAGAGCAGCCAGGCATGGTTCTCAGGCACTGACTCTACTATTAATTTACCTGAGGCTTTCACAGGCCTCCCAGCCAATGAGTCAATTGGTCTTAGTAGAGCAGGATCTAAATGGATTCCTGAGGTCTCACTGAGGGTTGAGAGAAAACAACAAAAATGAAGAAAGAAAAGAAGTAAAAACAAAGACTGTAAAATTTTTACACATACATTTTTAAAGTTACAGATTCTATTGGTGTTTCTTTCTGAAAATGAAGTAATGCATCCATGTGGCAACCACCTAAACAAAGAACACTATATGAGCTTTTAAACACATTTCAGTTAGAGGTGCTATTTCCAAGAAGAGTGTTTTATGCTATGGATTACAATAAGTCTCACATACTGAAACCAAAATGTAACACTTGCAAATGTACAGACCTATTACATTTAATGATATCATATAGTTGGCAAGAAAACTTACAAACATTCTAAGTTTATGCAGAACTGGAAAATTGGCTGGAGAAGAGATACAATATTCCACTCCCACAGTCACCCACTCCTAAATCAGAGTGACCTCTCAGAGAAATAAAAATAAATCATCACCACTGGGACACCTAAATGTCTTAACAGCTTTTGCAGATGGTAAAAAGATCTTGGTCTCATATGAACTCAGTACCTGGCCTAGGGATTAGAAACCTATTTGAAACAATGAATCTTTAAAATACAGAACCATGAGCAATGGATAATTTTTAATAACTGTATGTATATATAAATGTATATGTGTGTATATATATGCACACATATACACTTATATATGTATGTGTGTGTATATATATTATATATATATATAATATATGTACACACTTATAAAAACTGTTTTGGGCCCAATTATCTATCCCTATAGGAGAAAGGTATTTTGAGAGTTAGAAAAAAAAAGATTGGCCCTTAAAATTTATCCTTTCTCAGATGGTTTTTGGTTTTTCCCAAACTTGGTAATGTGCAAGTAGTTTGTATTTTTTAGTTTTGTATTTGTTTTGTTTGTTTGCTAGTCTGCTAATGATCACTCCTAAGAACACATGTGCAAAAACAACTGTACTCAAAATTAATTTTGAAAAAAGAACATGTGCAACGTGAGAATTAACATACACTGAACTGAGAAAGTGATAAGCTGATACAAGCTCCATGTGAATCATATTAGGCACTGGGAGCTAAGTCAGCTTGTGAAATAACCCACATTGGCTTAAAGTGAGTTCTGCAGAAGAACAGATTTCCCTAATATAGTTTAAAAGCCTCTGGCCAAGGTAGACTCTTTTAAATGCCCAAAGTTGTTGTCCAAGGTAAAGGAAACAGCTATTTTCTCTTGTTGCTGGTAGGAATGGTGTAATTTCCCCACAGGCAACATCTCACAAAGTTTTAACAGGTTGCTTAATACAATTCTGAAGCTGTACATATAAACATGGATTTCACAATGATTCAACCATGAGATTGTTCACAGCTGTGTTATTTATAACACTGAAAAATTGAAGGAAAAATACCTAAATGTCAACAACAGGAAAATGAGCAATTTTAAGTGAAAAGGCTTCAACACTTACTTAAAAAGGAGGAAGATCTATAGCCACTATGACTGACTCTGCAGGTTACTCACTGTCAATATTATCTCACCTCATAAGATGAATAAACTCTTGAATGTGTTAATCCAGCCACCCCTCACCCATGTAACTCAGAAAAGTTGACCCTCTGTCCAGTTCCAGGGAGTGATCATCCTTAGTATAAGCCAGCCAGATTCATCTCTTAACCTTTAAGAATGATGAAAGAAATAAATTTCTTTACTGCTTAGGACAGTTTGCCTTGAAACTTTCTGCTATCAACAGATTATCATGTTTATAATAGCATAACCATATTTATGCTATAAAACATATAATAGTTAAATGCATCCTCAATAATAGTTCTTTTTAATATATTTCTTTCAATACCAAGAATACAAAACAGTATATATCCTCTGACTCTCCTTTTGTAATCAAATGTTATACAAATATAATCCAAAATACTGATTATCTTGCAGAGTGATAGTGATATGATACATGACTTTATGTGTGTGTGTCTATGTACTCTAAATTTACTATTTCAAATATGTATTGTAATTGAAATAAGAAGAAAAGCAATTTTTAAAATCCCTACCATGATTAGTTAACAAATAATTTGCTGGTTATATTTGCTTATCCGGTTCTATAGCAACTAAGAATCAGGGATTTCTAGCTATATTTTAAAGAAAAAGATAATAAGGTTCAAAAAATCAAATTTTGCTTCCATAGCAGCAGGTATCATTTAGAATTAGGTACCCCACTGAAGTCTTGGTCTGTGCAGCAGATACCAGATGAGAAGATACATATTATCTAAAATTGAAAACATTGTCCTGTTGCTATTTTGATATAATAATATAGCTTCATTATTTCATTAATTTATTAAAAACATTTATTGAGCATCTGTTGTGTTCCAGGCAACATGCTAGCTAGGCAGAGAGATGATAAAGATGAATGAAAAATGGTCTCCTCCCTGCAGAAGCTCACAGTCAAAAGGGCAAAACAGGCATGTAAAGGTTTACAGAATAGTAAGATATTGTTGAAACAGAGGCATGAGAAAAGTAAGTGGAAACACGAAGAAGAAAGTGATTAGTTCTAATTATGCAACAGGGAAGACATGCAAAGACAACAGCATTAGATCTGGGTTTTAAATAATTAGTAGAAACTACCCATGGATTGGAGGAAGTAATCCCACCAAAGACAAAACAAAGTACGGTTATATATAGGGTGTCCTGTGAAAGTCCAATAGGTTGATTTGACTGCAATATGTCAAATGTAGTGGATAATAGGAAAAGAAGTTGAAAAAATAAAATGTGTATCCATTTAATCTTTAGGCAATGGGGTACTTCCAAAGGTTTCTGAAGCAAGTAAATGACATGACAATACCTCTGTCTTAACATTGGAAGGTAATCTGAAGGAAAATGTGAATGCAGAGTGTTTTCCGGGGGAGATACCACAATAGTCCAGGTAAGATATTTATAATGAGAATGTAAACTGGGGCAGCAATAACAAAACTGGAGATGAATATAGAAGGAAGGGAGGTATTAAAGGTAGAATTGATGTTGTGTGGTGGCAACTGAGGTGGAGAGCAAGAACTAATGATTCCAACTTGCTAACTCAAGGACTAAGAAGATTGTAAGGATCTTAAATCAAAAAGGAAACACAAAAGGAGATGACTTGGAAGGGAAAAAATGTAATAAGCCTGGTTTTCGAAAGCAGTGACTAAATTCCTGAGGGACAGCAGGTAAAAATGGCTCACAAGAATTTGATAACATCTTTAATGATTTAGTTTCCCTCTTTCTCAAATGAAGAGCTGTATCTACAAATTATATCCAAGTTTTAAAATATCATTTAAGAGGAGATATATAAAAATTCTTCTTGACACTAGTCTAAAGCAGCAGCAGGGAAAAAAGGCCACTTATTTTAGGAATGGAATGAGGAAAAATCTACAGGGATTTATCAAAACCCAAAGCCTATTCCCAGTTTGAGAATGAAGTTTGAATTTACAATACTCATCTGCTCTGTAAAACACAAGCTATAACATTAACGTAACACTTTCTACAGGGTCATTGGAATGCCTGCAGCTCTGACAAAACCAAAACCAACCTCCTCTGAAGAAACGCTTTCACATCTCGGAGTTCATGAGATTCCTCCAGAATTGTTACCCCACTTGCATAATTGTAATCAATAAAAATTTACAATCAAGTAAGCACTAGAGGGAAAACCTAAAATAGAAGAAGAAAACAGATAAATAAATATCCTCAAGTGTTTGAAATAAAAGAATAATTGGAAAATGATTATAAAGATACATAGGTAGATAAGAGACAAATAAAAAACCTAGAACACATGAGGAAAGATTAGAACACTATAATAATGAATAGACTTGAAACAGAACTACAGTGAAGAGACTGCCATTGAAATTACCCTCACTTTCATAGATATGTCAGAGTAAGTTAAACTGTGAGTGATGAAGTACAAAACTGAATTATAATGGGAGTAATATCAAAATTTGGGGGAAGGAGCTAAAGTCATATTTAGCAGAATATTTATAGTCCTGGTATTACATATTAGTAAGCAAGGAAGAATTAAATATTATCTTAGTTAAATTATCAACACAAGATGTTTGAAAAGTAAGTAAACCTAAGGAAAGTAAAAGAATTAAAGGCAACATAGGAATTAATGAATAGGACAAACAATAGAAAGAATCACAAAAAATATTTTTTAATGAAAGCAACAAAATGATAACCACTAACATAAGTAGTGTAAAGCATATACTCTGAAAACTAAAAAATATTGTCAAAAAAAGTAGAGAGGATCTGACAAATGGAAAGACATCACACATTCATGGATAGAAAGACTCAGTATGGTTAAGATGGTAGTACTCCTCAATTAATTTTATTGTCAATTGATTTTCAACGTGTTCCAAGACAATTAAATGGGGAAGGAAAATCTTTACAACAAATGGTGCTATGAAATCCACATATCCACATGCAAAAGAAAGAAAAAAAATTTGGACACCCTACATCACACCATATGTAAAAATTAACTCAAACTGTAATCAAAGATCAAAACGTAGACGCTAAAAGAATGAAATTCTTAAGGAAAAAATTGTAGGCATAAATCTTCATGACCTCGAATTAGGCAATGCTTTCCTAGGTAAGACATCAAAAGCACATGCAGCAAAAGAAACCATCACCACAACCAATTTCAGAACATTTTCATCACCCCCCAAAACAACTCCATACCCATTAGCAGTCACTCCCATTATCCCCTACCCCTTCAGGCCTAGGCAACCACCAATCTACTTTCTGTCTCTAGGACTTAATCTGGAAATTTCATATGAATAGAACCAAACAATATGTGCTGTCCTGTGCTAAGTCACTTCAGGCATGTCTGACTGTTTGCAACCCCATGGACTGTAGCCCACCAGGCTCCTCTGTCCATGAAATTCTCCAGGCAAGAACACTGGAGTGAGTAGCCATTGCATTCTCCAGGGGATCTTCCCAACCCAGGCATCAAATCTAAGTCTCCCAAGTTTCAGGCAGATTCTTTAACATCTGAGCCACCAGGGAAGCCCAAGAATTCTGGAGAGGGTTAGCCTGTCCCTTCTTCAGGAGCTCTTCCAGACCCAAGGATTGAACCAGGATCTCCCGCATTGCAGGCGGATTGAGTTCTTTGCAAAATTCGGATTCTCTGTGGTTGCAGCTGTACTGCTCAGTGACCAAGACAGCTCTCTAGTTTTGTATCTCTGTGCCCTAGATAAATGGGAAGGGAATGGAGAGGGATGAGGCACTTGCTGGACTCATACTCATGTTGGAAACCTGAATCAATACTAGAGCTAAATCTGACACTCCTTCTAAAAGTGGAGCAGTTTGAGTTAAAATCAAAGACATGCCAAGAAAAAGAGGAATAATAGCTAATGTTTTCAACATACTTTGAAGGAAAAAAGCAGGTTAGAGAGGCAGGTACAGTATAGTACCAGTTAGGCAAATTACCTTAGTAGAGATATGTGACATATTTATTAAAATATGAAAAATTGTTATCTCCAGGTACTGGGACCTAGGATGATTTTTTTTAACTTTTTCTTTATAATGTTCTGAATTGCTTAGTTTTATTTTCAACAAGCATGTATGAGTCTTTGCAAAATAATAAAGTTATTAAAAAGTAAACTAATACAAGCCAAAGAAAAAAAAACCCAAAATAGTAGCTGAAAGTAATGACCAAATGGATCATACAATGAGGAAAATATATTGCGTGGCTGCTGTGAGAGAGGTTCAGAGAAAAAGATAATTTTGTCTCAACATAATTAAACCAAATGGCTAAAAGAGTTAAGCTGTATGTTTGCCATGGAGAAGGCAATGGCACCCCACTCCAGTACTCTTGCCTGGAAAATCCCATGGACAGAGAAGCTTGGTAGGCTGTAGTCCATGGGGTCACTAAGAGTCGGACACGACTGAGCGACTTCACTTTCACTTTTCACTTTCCTGCATTGGAGAAGGAAATGGCAACCCACTCCAGTGTTCTTGCCTGGAGAATCCCAGGGATGGGGGAGCCTGGTGGGCTGCCGTCTATGGGGTCGCACAGAGTCGGACACGACTGAAGTGACTTAGCAGCAGTAGCAGTATGTTTGCCAAGATCACCTCCGCGTTTGGAAATTGATAATGCTGAATGGAAACCTGAAAACTTGAGTGGTATCACATTGAGATACATTCTAATCAGAGTCTATGATGATGAGTAGAACCAATTGTTAACAAATGAATAAAACTCTAGTAAGGTGCCAATCTCTTATGATCATTACTATTCAAGTTATATCCATTACATACCTAGCATTCCAAGTTCCTATGCAATATTCAATATATCAGCAAATCTGGAAAACTCAGCAGTGGCCATAGGACTGGAAAACATAAGTTTTCATTCCAATCCCAAAGAAAGGCAATGCCAAAAAATGTTCAAACTACACTACAATTGCCCTCATTTCACATGCTAGTAAGATCATGCTCAAAATTCTTCAAGCTAGGCTTCAGTAGTACATGAACCAAGAACTTCCAGATGTACAAGCTGGGTTTAGAAAAGGCAGAGGAACCAGGGATCAAGTTGACAACATTCATTGAATCACAGAGAAAGCAAGGGAATTCCAGAAAAACATCTACCTCTGTTCCACTGAGTAAGCTAAAGCCTTTGACTGTGTGGACCTCAACAAACTGTGGAAAATTATTAAAGAGATGGGAGTAACAGATACCTCACCTATCTCCTGAGAAACATACAAACTTCTTGTGTACGGGTCAAGAAGCAACAGTTAGAACCAGACTTGGAGCAACAGACTGGTTCAAAATTGGGAAAGGAGTACGTCAAGGCTGTATATTGTCAGCCTACTTGTTTAACTTCTATGCAGTGTGTTAGTTGCTCAGTTGTATCTGACTCTCATACGGAGATGATACCACTCTAATGGCAGAAACTGAAGAGGAACTAAAGAGCCTCTTGATGAGGGTGAAAGAGAAGAGTGAAAAACCTGGCTTGAAACTCAACATTCATAAAACTAAGATCATAGCATCCAGTCCCATCACATCATGGCAAATCGAAGGGAGAAAAGTGGGAATAGTGACAGATTTTCTTTTCTTGGGCTCCAATCACTGTGGACTGTGACTGCTGCCAAGAAATTAAAAGATGCTTGCTCCTTGGAAGGAAAGTGATGACAGACCTAGATAGCATATTTAAAGCAGAGACATCACTTTGCTGACAAAGATTCATATAGTAAAAGCTATGTTTTTCCAAGTAGTCATTCACAGACGTGGGAGTTGGACCATAAAGAAGGCTGAGCACCAAAGAATGGTGCTTTCAAATTGTAGTGCTGGAGAAGACCCTTGAGAGTGCTTCAGACTGTAAGGAGGTCAAACCAGTCAATTCTAAAGGAAGTCAATCCTGAATATTCATTGGAAGGACTCATGCTGAAGCTCCAATACTTTGGCCACCTGATGTGAAGAACCGACTCACTGGAAAAGACCCTGATGCTGGGAAGGATTGAAGGAGAAGCGAGTGGCAGAGGATGAGATGATTAGATGGCATCACCAGTTCAACTGACATAATTTTGAGCAAACTCCAGAAGATAGTGGAGGACAGAGAAGCCTGGCATGCTGTAGTCCATGGGGTTGCAAAGAGTCAGACACAACTTGGTGACTTAACAACAACATCTATTAGAGAATTCTGTTCAGGAATCATTACAATAGTTGAAATAGCATGAAAATATTACTTCCATGAATTTCATTTAGGTCCCTATATCTTAGTATTTCAATAAAATTATTTCACTCACTCAAAGTTCGTATAAGAAAATAGGGGTATTTTAACAAAATTATTTATTTCATTCTTCAGTTCCAATAAAATAGTGTGCTAATACTTCAACTACAGAGTCAATGAAGCTAGCATTGGGAAACATGGCAGCATGGAAATAAACACAAAATACCCTTATAGAGGAAAAAAGTGCTTTATAAAACTGTGTGTGTGTGTGTCAGTCACTCAGTCATGTCTGACTCTTCACGACACCATGGACTATAGCTCTCCATGCTCCTCTGTCCATGGGGTTTTTCCAGGCAAAAATACAAGAGTGGGTTGCCATTCCCTTCTTCAAGGGATCTTCCCAACCCAGGTATTGAACCTGTGTCCCTGTGCCTCCTGTATTGGCAGACATATTTCTTACCATCTGAGCCACCAGGGATGCCCCCTATAAGACTGTTCATAGACTATTATATCATCTGTGCAAAAACAAACAGCAAATGAATAGACAGATATATCATATAATATTACATCAGAAAATATCCTTTGGAATTCATAAGAAATTATTAACAATGCTTACTTTTGAACAATAAGATAAGGCATATGGTAGTGGCCATTGGTAATGAGAAATCTCAATTTTTTTACTTTTTGCTGCCATTCACATTTTTACAATGAGAGTATATCATTTACTCAATTGAAAGAAATGAGGAAAGAAGGGAGGATGAAGCAGGGAGGAAAAGGGTCAAGTAGGAGAGAAAGGGTGGGAAGGAACGTGGGAAGGGAGGGAAGAAAGTAGGTATAATTATTAAAATGAACAGCAAGTTTGGATGCCAGCAAATGGAATCTAAACTGAAGAATTATAGGTAATAAAACATGCATCCCTAGGGGAAAGAACTATGGATATCAAGGAAAGTGTCACTTAATCTTGAGTACAACAAAAGAAACCTGTTGTTCAGCTGTTAAGTCATGTCTGACTCTTTGTGACCCCATGAACTGTAACAGGCCAGCCTCCTCTGTCCTCCACTATCTCCTGGAGTTTTCTCAAGTTCATGTCCATTGAGTCGGTGAGGAAGCTGACCAGAACTGTCAATTTTGATCAGAGGTTCATCACCAAGACACAAAGTCAGGTGAGCCAAACATCTAGTTATTATAAGCTAAAGTGGCAGATCCAGATTCAGCATGAGCAGCACTAAATGGTGAAAATTTGCCTCATAGGCAGATGGCCAGATCTCCTATCATCCATTACTACTGAACCAGCACCTCTTATTCTGGGTCTCTCATATGATAGCTAAAGGAAGAATAAGAAGTTCAAGCTTGGAACATGGGCTGCTTAGCCTAGCATGAGTGGAAAGCTGAAAATGGAAAACTGCATTATAGCCCCATTCAGGGATGATGTTGAATATCAGTTGTGAGGAGGAATCTTTCTAATGCACAGGGCTTCCCTGGTGGCTCAGACAGTAAAGTGTCTGTCTGCAATGCAGGAGACCCAGGTTCGATCCCTGGGTTGGGAAGATCCCCTGGAGAAGGAAATGACAGCCCACTCCAGTATTCTTGCCTGGAAAATCCCATGGATGGCAGAGCCTGGTAGGCCACTGTCCATGGGGTCGCAAAGAATCAGACACGACTGAGAGAAGGGAAGAAGAAGAAGATCAGTCATCCAATTTGGCAGATAAGAAGTATAGTCTGGAGGAGAGTATATATATGAACAAGGGCAGAATAGCTGGTTGATCAAAGACTTGAAGAAGAAGGAGCTCAAGAACGGGCACAGAGTATCTGTAAAGAGTACAAGGATCTGGAAGTGAGGAAAAGAAATGGGAAGATTTTTATATCACATGTTAATTCTTACTGGAGAGCATTCACTGCAGAACAAGCATTAGAAAAACAAGTACACATAATGACTTGGCCAGTAGACATGAGCCAGCCTTTGCTACTTTCTACTTTAGTGCAATGGGGTCAATTCAACAAGCCTAATCTAGTTACTTTTATTGCTGAAAGCCCAATCTGCCAGTTATAAAGATCAAAAGTAAACCTCTCAAGGAGTCCACTCAGCCCTTTTGCAGCAGATTGATGTCATCAGATTCCTTTAATCCTAGAAAATTAATCTCTGACTAGAACTATCACAAACTTGGCATGAGTCCACTTTTCCTCTCTACAGGACCTCACTGAACATACCACCATGGATTTGCAGTGTGTTTGATCCACTGGTACAATGTCCTAAATAGTATCACATGGGGTCAGGGAATCTATTTTATAGATGGGCACAAGATCATAGGATTTATCACATCCCTTCATAACCCAGGAGTTTCTCCCAATAACAGCTTATGGAAGGCACAGCTAAAGCTCCAGCTTAAAATAATACCCTGCAAGGACAGGCAGCCATCCTTCCAGATGCACTGTTAGCTGTGTACAGTTCAATCATGTCTGTCTCTTTGTGACCCCATGGACTGTAACCCACCAGGCTTCTCTGTCCATGGAATTCTCCAGGCAAAAATACTGGGATGGGCAGCCATTCCCTTCTCCAGGGGATCTTCCCAACCAGGGATTGAACCTGGGTCTCCTGCATTGGCAGTAAGATTCTTTATTGTCTGAGCCACCAGGAAACCCCAAGAGGCACTACTCTCTAATAAATCCAATCCAATAAATCCAATCTCTAATAAATATCAATCAAAAGGATTGATATTTTTGGCTACAGAAGTATTTGTTGTGAGAGCTGTCTTGTGAATTGTGGGATGTTTAGCAGGATCCCTGGCTAGAAGCCAGGAACATCCCCACTGCACACTGTGACAAGCAAAATGTCTTCCAGACATTCTTATCTGTCCCTCAAGAAGACAAAATTGTCCTCAGTTAAGAACCAATGCTCTAAATGAACAGTTGTAATCTGTCCCTATAAGTAAAACAACACATTAATTCCAGGGACCAACTCGAGGAATCTGTGCCTCCTGTGCCCCAAATCTGGAATCTACGTGTTTAGAAATCTTGGCTGCCAGAGGAGAAAGATATTTACCAGAGGACACCGCAAAAATTTCCATTACATGTCAAACTATGGTTGTCATCTAGTCAACCTCTGCTTTGATATAAAAGAAAAGGCAATAAAGGAATCAAAATCATTCTGCTAGGGTAATTGACACTGATAATCAGGGGGAGGGAAAGCTTCTGTTACACAGTAGGAACCAGACATAATTAGTTTGGAAAAATGATCTACATGAATGTTTCTTGGTATTTCACCCCTTAATTTTGATGGAAAATGAACAACTTCTTCAGTCACAGCCTGAGAAGGAGCTGGTGACCAGGAGCCCAGATTCATGAACTGCATGCATTGGGTGACTCTACATGGCAAATCTGGTAGAGTCACCCAATGCATGCAGTTCATGAATCTGAGCCCCTGGTCACCAGCTCCTTCTGTAGACTGTAGAACTCTAAGGATTCTACAATAAGCAGTAGAAAAGGGAGACAGTGAATACTGGCAAGTGTGGTAGTTCATCATACTAACTGACCTCTTGTTACATCAAGAAAAGAGGCCCACCAAGTTATTGTAGCAACTTTGGAAAACAGTGTGGAGGTTCCTCAAAAAACCAAAAATAGAATAGTCATATGATCTAGCAATCCCACTCCTGAGCATATATCCAGATAAAACTTTAATTTAAAAGATACATGCACCCCAATGTTCATAGCAGCACTATTCACAATAGCCAAGACATGGAAGCAACTTAAATGTTCCTCAACAGATGAATGAATAAAGAAGATGTGGTATATACATACAATGTAATACTACTCACCCATGAAAAAGAATGAAATAATGCCATTTGGAGCAACATGAATGGACCTAGAGATTATCACTATGTAAAGTAAATCAGAAAAATACCATATATCACTTTAGGTGGAATCTAACATATGACACAAATTTACTTACATGCGAAACACAAATGGACACAGAGAACAGACTTGTGTTTTCCAAGGAGGCAGGAGAGATTGGGGAGAAATTGAATGCGAGTTTGGGGGTTAGCAGATGCCAACTAGTATGTATTGCATGGATAAACAATAAGGACCTACTAATAGCACAGGGGACTATACGAAATATCCTATGATAAACCATAATGGAAAAACTATATAAAAAAGAATGTATTTATAAATATATCTGAATCACTGGTGTACAGCAGATATTAACACAATATTATAAATCAACTATCAGTTCAGTTCAGTCACTGAGTTGTGACCGACTCTTTGCAACCCAATGAACTGCAGCACACCAGGCCTCTCTGCCCATCACCAACTCCCAGAGCCTACCCAAACTCATGTCCATTGAGTTGGTGATGCCATCCCACCATCTCTTTCTCTGTTGTCCTGTTCTCCTCCTGCCCTCAGTCTTTCCAAGTATCAGGGTCTTTTCAAATGAATCAGCTCTTCACATCAGGTGGCCAAAGTATTGGAGTTTCAGCTTCAAAATCAGTCCTTCCAATGAACATCCAGGACTGATCTCCTTTAAGATAAACTGGCTGGATCTCCTTGCAGTCCAAGGGACTCTGAAGAGTCTTCTCCAACACCACAATTCAAAAGCATCAATTCTTCGGCACTCAGCTTTCTTCACAGTCCAACTCTCACATCCATACATGACTACTGGAAAAACCATAGCCTTGACTAGACAGACCTTTGTTGGCAAAGTAATATCTCTGCTTTTTAATATGCTGTCTAGGTTGGTCATAACTTTCCTTCCAAGGAGTAAGCGTCTTTTAATTTCATGGCTACAGTCACCATTTGCAGTGATTTTGGAGGCCCAAAAAATAAAGTCAGCCACTGTTTCCACTGTTTCCCCATCTATCTTCCATGAAGTGATGGGACTGGATGCCATGATCTTAGTTTTCTGAATGTTGAGCTTTAAGCCAACTTTTTCACTCTCCAATTTCACTTTCATCAAGAGGCTCTTTAGTTCTTCAGTTTCTGCCATAAGTGTGGTGTCATCTGCATACCTGAGGTTATTGATGTTTTTTCCGGCAATCTTCATCCAGCCCAGCGTTTCTCATGATGTACTCTGCATAGAAGTTTAAATAAGCAGGGTGACAATATACAGCCTTGATGTACTCCTTTTCCTAGTCTTCAATTAAAAAATAAACTAAAAGAGGTCTACCAAAATCACAGAAGAGTTTATCCCAAAAGTTTTAGCATTTAAAAAAAAAGTAGATCCAAGCAGTGCAAGGTGTGGACTGCAATGGCTACTGTGAAGTTCTGTGGAGACTTCCCACCTGGGGATTTAAGCATTTTTTTTCCCAAGCTGCTGAAAGTAGCAGCTGCCAGCTCTCAGATGAGTCTCTCTTCAGGGACTGTCTGCAGCTGAAGAGAGACCCAAGACCTCGCCAGTGTCCAGTGACTAGATGTGAAGTTTCCCATGGTAACCAAACTGCATATATTCGTGTAACTGATATTCATATTGCTAACAATAACTGATATTCATATTGCTAACAAAACTCCGAGACATCCAGTCATTGCCCCTCAGTGACACCTCAGGATATTCAAGCTCTGGGTCTTTGTTCAGAATTCTTCCTACCACCCTGTAACATCTAACTTAAAGTTCTCTTGTTTTCTCTAACCTCCCAAGAACAATCTTTTAAACTATTTGAAAGAATTCACTTGTCACATGCTCCAAGCTTAATGCTGTTTGAGAAGAAATGTTTATAATTCTATCATTTTTTTCATGGTTACTCATCTGTTTATCTTTGGCCTTTCTACAATTTGGCAATTTCTATTTTCCCAAAAAATCATCCCAGGATCTCAAACATATCTTATAGAGTTATACTTTTTTTTTCTGCATCTCTGGTTATTTCATCATTTTTCCTTTTGATTTAGTATATCGTGCTCTCTGGTTTTCTTCATTGAGCTAGCTAATGGACTGTTTATTTTATTGATTTTTCTCCTTTTCATGATTATCAATTTTGAAATTGAGTTTTTCCTCTCTTTTTAAATTATTTTCTGCTTTCATCTTGATTATTTCCTTCCTTCCACTTTCCTTTGCTTTAATTTGTTGTTCACTTTCTCATTTCTCATGCAGAACATAATTCACTTATTATATCATTTTTTTGTTCAGCAAGATGAATATTAAAGGCTTCCCGTTCTTCTCTAAGTTTTGCCTGCATGCCATAGGTCTTGAAAGTACTATTTTCATTATGATTATTTTCTTATTACTTTGTAATTTTATTTTTAAATTTAACTCTCTTATTTTACCCAAAAGTAACTAAACAGAGGAGATTTTATAAATTACAAAGTAGTAATGATATTTTTGTTGCTATTCATTTTATAATTTCTACATAAGTTGCTATATGATGAGAGACACAGGATAATAATATTTCTAATTTGTTATTTTCTCATGATAAAACATTTGGTTGATAAAAATTTTTTTATCCCATTAATCACTGCTGCAATAGCATCCTGGCTTAATTTGGCTTTTTTCTTTTTTTTTTCTGCTGTGTCCTATAATTTTATTATTTGATCTCTGGTATGATCTCTTTCCTGAGAAGGCAATGGCAGCCCACTCCAGAGTTTTTGTCTGGAGAATCCCAGGGACGGAGGAGCCTGGTGGGCTGTCGTCTATGGGGTCACACAGAGTCGGATACGACTAATGCAACTTAGCAGCAGCAGCAGCAGCATGATCTCTTTCTTCCTCTTACTCTCTCCCCCAAATTTATAAGGCATATATTCTGTTATTAAACTTCACTTTCACATTCCCATTTCTTTTCACCAACTTGAAAAGTGAACTAGAATCAACAGACTCACATTATGAAGATAAGAAAATTACCACAATGAGACTTTTGTGAGTCCATTATAATTAACATTTTATGTGATGTAGATTCTTTCAACATTTGTAACATTTAAATTTTGTTGCACAGCAGTAATTTCAAAATTGTTTTGCTTCAGTTATACATTTAATCAGGTTCATATGTTTTTCACATTTCCATGTTTTGTTTTGATTATTCTCTTGGTTGATTTTATTAACAAGTAATAGACTCATAGGAATTCCATGTATGCTATATTCTTTGAGTTTTCACACGTTTGAAAATCTCATTGTTGCCTTTCTGGAGGATGACATCTTGGTAGGGTATAATATTGTTTGATCCTGCATTTCCCCTTCCAAAATCTATAGACCTTGCTTCATTGTCTTCTGGCACTGAAGGATGCTCAGCCAGCCTTATTTTCCTTTTATAAAGATAACTTTTTATCATCTTTCTGGATAACCATATGTTTCTTTCCTTTTCTTTGAATTGTATAAGCTTTATAAGCTTAAGTCTTCATGTCAATCATTCTTGTTGATTTGTTTTTCCTTTTAAAACACACTGTGACCCTAGCTACATATTCCTATCTCCCTTAATTTCAAGCTGAGAAAATCATGGCTTTATAATATCGTTATTCACAGCTCCTGCTTATTTTCTCTTACAAATCAAATTTAGTTATTCACTCTACCTTTTGGAGGCTTATCTGGCCCAAAAGTGATGTGAAACACATCACTGTTTCACAGTGGATGTGAAACAACTTCTATGACATATTGTTAGGTTAAAAAAAAAAGTACAAAGACTATATATAGTACGCTAACTTTTCTACAGAATTCATATGTGTATTTGCTTATATTTGCAAAAAGACACAACTTGAAGTTTGAATCAGAAACTTATGAATTTGATCACCTAGGGAGAGGGGGATAGGTGGGAGGGATAAGGGAAGGACTGTATACTTGGAATTATATTAATACTCTGCATATGCAAAGGATAGCAGCACAGTACAAGACCAAACCTGAGAATAACCACACCAAAAGAGAAGGAAGACAGCTTCACTAGACTGCATTATTCCATTACCCGGGCTTCCTCTGCTCAGCATCAAAGCATCAAGTGTGTGTGGGCTAAGTTGCTTCAGTCATGTCTGATTCTCTTTGACCCCATGGACTGCCAGGCTCCTCTGTCCACAGGATTCTCCCGGCAAAAACACTGGAGTCAGTTGCCATGCCCTTCTGCAGGTGATCTTCCCGACCCAGGGCGTGAACCCATGTCTCTTATGTCTTTTGCACTGGCAGGCAGTATTTTTGCTTTACTTTACTTTACTTTTACTTTATTTTACTTTACTACTTGCGCCACCTGGGAAGCCCTCAGCATCAAGTGGGAACCCATAACTAGAAGGAGTTCTCCTCACAGGGAAGGAGAGAACAGGGTGAGTGACCAGCTTCCCAAGCCTTGTGAGGCACCACAGGAAGGACTCACCTCAGTTTCATGCCTCCCAGAGTCCAGACAAGTTGAGATGCAAGATGCAAAGAAACAAGGGGGTGAACAGGAGCTGCCAGTATTAACCATACAGTGGGAACAGAGACAGTTCCCGGCGACCTGCTCTGCAGACCACCCCAGCAGCTTTCACCGCTGAAGAAATAAATGGCCAGCACAGCACAGTTATCTCTTGTCTTTTTGATAAAAGGTATCAGAAGGGGGATTGCTAAATTGTATGACAGTCTTAACTTTTAATTTCTTAACCTCCAAACTGTTTTCCATAGTGGCTGCACAAATATAAATTCCCACCAACACTGCACAAAGTTGCTAAGAAAGCATATCTTAAAGTTCTCACAACAACAAGAAACATAATTATATGAAGTGATGGATATGTTAACTAATCTTATTCAGTAATCATTTCACTATATATATATATGTGTGTGTGTATATATATATATATATATGTCTCAAATTGTCATGTTGTACAACCTGAACTTATTCAATGTTATGGTCAATTATATTTCAATAAAGCTAGGGGAAATTTTATTAAGTATATCTTTAAATACACTTCCAATACTCATAACTGCCAAGATTATAGAAATATGTTGAAATTTCCAATTTTGGTGGTACTAAGAACTTTGGTCTCCCCATCTTCATTGGCAGTTCAGCAGAAAGTTAAAAGAGGCATAATAAGGGACTGTTAGCCTGATGCAATTTTAAACTAAAAGCTGCTTTAATTCTTTTTAAAGAAGCCAGTAAGGCACTCATCTCACAGGCTTGCAGAGTAATGCTCAAAATTCTCCAAGCCAGGCTTCAACAATGTGAACTGTGAACTTCCAGATGTTCAAGCTGGATTTAGAAAATTCAGAGGAACCAGGGATCAAACTGCCAACATCCGTTGGATCATTGAAAAAAGAGAGTTCCAGAAAGACATCTACTTCTGCTTTGTTGACTATGCCAAAGCCCTTGACTACATGGATCACAAAAAAACATGGAAAGTTCTTCAAGAGATGGGGATGCCAGACCACCATACCTGCCTCCTGAGAAATCTGTATGCAGGTCAAGAAGCAACAGCTAGAACCGGACATGGAACAATGGCCTGGTTCCAAACCAGGAAAGGAGTATGTCAAGGCTGTATATTGTCACCCTGCTTATTTAACTTCTATGCAGAATACATCATGCAAAATGCTGGGCTGGATGTAGCACAAGCTGGAATCAAGATTGCCATAACCTCAGATACGCAGATGACACCACCCTTATAGCAGAAAGCGAAGAGAATATAAAGAGCCTCTTGAAGAAAGTGAGAGAGGAGAGCGGAAAAGTTGGCTTGAAACTCAACATTCAGAAGACTAAGATCATGGCATCTGGTCCCATTATTTCATGACAAATAGATGGGGAAACAATAGAAACAGTGAGAGACTATTTTCTTGGGCTCCAAAATCACTGCAGATGGTGACTGCAGCCATGAAATTAAAAGACACTCCTTGAAAGGAAAGTTATGACCAACCTAGACAGCATATTAAAAAGCAGAGACATTACTTTGCCAATAAAGGTCCATCTCATCAAGGCTACTGTTTGTCCTGTAGTCATGTACAGATGTGAGAGTTGGACTGTGAGGAAAGCTGAGTGCAGAATTGATGCTTTTGAATTGTGGTGTTGGGGAAGACTCTTGAGAGTTTCTTGGACTGCAAGGAGATCCAACCAGTCTATCTAAAGGAAATCAGTCCTGAATATTCACTGGAAGGACTGATGCTGAAGCTGAATCTCCAGGACTCTGGCCACCTGATGGGAAGAACTGACTCATTGGAAAAGACCCTGATGCTCGGAAAGATAAAAGGCAGGAGGAGAAGGGGATGACAGAGGAAGAGATAGTTGATAGCATCACTAATTCAATGGACATGAGTTTGAGCAAGCTCTGAGAGTTGGTGATGGACAGGCAAGCATGGTATGCTGCAGTCCAGGGGCTGCAGAGTCAGACATGACTGAGCAACTGAACTTATTCCTGATAGCTGAATCTTCATTTATAACATCTTCATTGTATTCTTTGCTTACTATTAAGACCTGGAGATTTAGTTTGGGTTGCAGACTTCCCTGGCTTTACTAATACTCTCTATAAATTATCTAAAATGTTCTCAATATTTAGATGAACCATTCTTTTATCCTATGAAAATGCACAACAGAAAAGTGTGTTCTTTTACTCCTTTAACACGACTTGCTCTGTCATTCCACTTCACAACATCCTGGGGCAAGCTCAAATCTCTACTCTCACCCAAAGGAGGGCAACTAGCATTTCCAGCTCTTTCTTCACTTTGCAGTATTTTCCCAGGCCCTAAATAAGTCTGCTGGAGTTGAATCTTTCTCAAGGCACCAGCAGAAAGCTGCTGAGAGGCAGCTGCTGCCACTCTTCCGATCCTCTAATCTCATAATTTCTTCATGACCTTCTGCACACCGGGGGTCACCGAACAGCCTTCTACATCTGCAGGTGTTATTTTTGCAACTCTTCCCCAGGGCCCTCAGAACCAGAGTTGGGCCTTTTCTTGGCTTCCTGCTGCTAAAAGCCAAACAAAGGCAAGTGAGAACATCATTTATAAAAGGCTCTTTAGAGAGTGTCAGGATGGGAGTAAGTATCTACAAGACATTTATCTCTGGAGGAAAACAATCTCTCAAAGCGCATACCTTGGCCTCCAACATGGATAGGTTTATAGGTAAACATGGTTTAACTATAACCTTTAGCCACCAGAGCTCCAGGCAGATTTTCATTTCCCATTCTTTAGCGGTGAGCATTGATTCCTGCTCTGTGGCCAGTACTTCTTCCCCAGGTGAGAAGGGAGGGCCAGGCTCATAGTTACTTGAATTGACGGAGAAGGAGCAGCAAAAAATGAGAACCTGAAACTGTTGTTTCTACTACTGCCCTTCAGCCACACCACACTCCTGATGGATTTCTCCACTCCACTTTCATAATTCTCTTGTAATCACAGGGAACATAGACATGGCACAGAAAATAAAGTTATATTGCTCTGCATGTCAGCATCTATCTTCCCATTTAGTGAAAACAGTAACTGATCTCCAGCATGTTCCACCCACCCCCAAAGGTTAAGAAAGACTTTCAGTTACCACAAACATTATTACAGTAGATTTAAAGAAATTTCAGATGCATTCCTTAATTCCTATGGGATACTGCTCCCAGTTGATACACTGGCATATCATCATCGCATCAAAGTCCAAAAGCACCCTAGGTGCTAAGCAAATCTTGAGTTGTAACCCTAGTCCCTCATTTTTGTTGTTCGTGTTACTCATAGAGCCATGCATGCTCTGAGTGAATTTCTCCAGGACTCATGAGTGATTTATTTTTCTCCCCCTACCACATCACAATTTGTATACACATTCTTTCACTGGTGATGGTAAAGAAGAAGGCAAAATGTTTCAGATTATTTTTCAAAAAAAACACTTTTTCTAAACTATAATGAGTGAGATAGAGATACAAAGAGATAAAAAGAAATGTACAAGTACATCGCCACAGACAAAAATGTTACCCCACCCTTATACAAAAAGTCTCTAAAAATATGTCAGTATATTCACAATTTTAAACTCAGCAGAAAAATTTAAAAAAGGATGCAAACAACGAATTCTAAAGCACAAAAGCAGAATACATTGCAATTAACTTACTTATGGGAATAAAATATTCCTTGGCCTGGAATGTCCTGCCATTAATTCAACTACCTGTAAAAACTCTTGCTTCAACTGAGGAAGGAAATAATTCCAGCTCAGTAAAGTCAAGTGTGTCCTCTTGCCTGGCAAGACACAGTTACATCGCTCTTATCTATGTATTTTCTTGTCTATAGTAGATAGCACATATCATTTTACCATGTAAGTATCTGTTCCCTCAACTTAAAGTTTTTATAACCAAGTAAGTGGCATATAGTAGGTATTTCATGACAAGCTTACAGATTACTTGATGCACTAAATCAAAGAACACAATCTTACCTAAAATAGAAGAAATCTGATTGTTCAGCCTATGTTAGAAGGCTGAGTAGTAAAAGACACAAAATTAATGAAGTGGATGGCTGCCTTTAACAGCCAAATACTTGACATACAAAATAGCACTAATGAATTTCACTTGGGAGAGAAACTAGTTTTTAGAGCAGGGCCTTGACTACATAATCTGTGGGGCACAGCTGAGAGAAAAAATGTGGGGCCACTTGTTCCAAAGCAGAAAAAAAGTACCACCAAAGTACTAAAAATAGGAAGCTTTTTCTTTTTTTCTGCAACTCTCTTTCTCTACTCATCATAGTGTTTTCATTTGCTTTTTAATATAATTCCAAGTAAAGAAAAATTAAAAATTTTAATTATTAGAATAAAATTCACCATTTATCTTTATACTGTACAAGGCTAGTTTTACATGCAGGTATAAAAGCATTTAATTCATAAGCAAAATCACCAAAATTACACAGTTTGTATTTTGCAACTTATACATGCATATGCATTTCATTCTTACCAAAACAAACGGAACAATGAACAAAAGTAACTCAATTATTTTCTCTTCCACTTTTGTATTTATGGATTCTACCAACATGCTCTATCTTCATCTACCGATGAATAATAATTGATGAAGAGTGAAAAATAAGAGTTGCCCTACTGTTCCTTTTTCCCCATCATTTTCAGTGTAAGTGACTGTACACAAGAAAGCATAGGATTCCTTGGTTCTTGCTCATTCTTAGAATGTCACTGCTTTGGAACGTCCCTGGTAGTCCAGTGGCTAAGACTCCACACTCCCAATGTAGGGGGCCCCAGTTCAATCCCTGACCAGAGAACTAGATCCCACATGCCGCAACTAAGAGTTTGCATGCTACAACTAAAAGGACCCTGCATTGCCACAATAAAGACTGAAGATCCTATGTGCCTCGACCTGGTGCAGCCAAATAAATAAATAATTGTTTTAAAAATTTTTTTTAAAAACTTAAAAAAAAACAAACCTATTGCCTTTTCGCTACTTTTGAAGCTTGAAGAGCATGCTTCAAAAAGGAAAGCATGGCCTCTCAGGACTGTCTATGGACCCTCCCATTCCATCTTAGACATAACACACTTACTTTGTACTCTCTGTAAGTCTCCCTTGACTCCCATGCATTGAGGATCCACTGGAATTCTGTGCTCACGTGGCATTGTGTACATTACACATGAATGGGGCAACAACAATGTCAGATACACATACTGGATGTATCACAGGTGCCCCACTGTCTCTTATCAAACACAAATTCAAACAGAAAATCATCAATAATTTCAAGATGGTAATAGTAGAACATTCAGCCAAGCATGGACCTTTCTGAGTTGCACACTCCTGGACCTGATTGATTCCTGCTCTTACAATATGAGCTCATGGCTTAGAGATGAAGTCCTTTGAAGCACCCCATTACCAGCTGACAGAAGCACGTTAATTGCTGACATTTCTAACAAAACAGACTTTCAACCTTCCTCATCATATTCACTTTCAGGTGAAATCGTCCACTCTCAGTAGACTTGTTGCAGACTGCCATGTAAAGGGCTGAGCAGCATCTGGGCCATGCTGAACATATGCATAAATCCAAAGTTCTCACTGCCCTCAGCAGCCTGCCTGGCTAAGCAGAACATTCCAAAGCGGAATGCAGTGAGAAGGAGTGTGTGCTACATGAAGCCCATGCAGGGATTCTGCCTCCGTGAGCTTTGTTGAATCCTCATTGTGAGCAGGAGATTGCAAGCCCCAAGTTGTTAAGCATGGTTATGGAATAAATGTGGAGGTGGAAACCTCGTCAATCATTGAAAATGGCGCTTGCTCAGCTGATAACAGAACTACTCCCGCTGCCTAAGAAAGATTACTGTTAGCATTTTGGAGAAGGCAGCAGTGACCTTTCTTTCTAAGAGCCAAAAACCCAAAGTGTCTGACAGCTTTGCTGATTGATTTTTTCCCCCCTTCTTCCTCTTTCTTTTCACACCTGGGATTCAAGAGGTATCAAAGCACTTTTCAGCCAAAGGAGCTGTCCTCATCTCCATGGAGCTTTTCACATTGCTTTCTAACACTTAGCAATTAATTAGATTATGACTGATTATTATTTACTCTTCCTGTCACTTCATTCTACCAATAGATGCTTACACCATCCTCCCAAAGAGTATTTCTGTTTATTAATATGCTCCTCTTCACTTTTGGTGAATGCTAGACTTCAACAAAACATAATGAATAAGATGTAATACGGGCATTAATGTCAGTGAAAAGAAAGGCAAAATAAGTAAAAGATTACTTTTTGCTTCCTGAAAAAAATTTTCCCAGTAAGGGTGGCTCAATTTTTGTCAGCTTTGTTGAAGCATAATTTGTGTACAGTAAAACTCACCAATTTGAAATGCATATTTCAATGAGTTTTGACAAATGTGTAGCAACATCACAAGCATGGAATGAAACAATCATGACTTCCTTCATTCTACACACACTTTACTCCTTTGCAGTAAATAGACCTGATTGCTACCACTCTAGTTTTACCCTTCCTCAAAGTTCATACAAATGGATTCATACAGCATGTATCCCTTTATGACTGGCCTCCTTCCCTTGCCAAAATGCATGTGTGCTTTATCCATATTGTGTTAGTTTATTCCTTTTCTTTAATGAGTAGCTTTGATTATCTGGTTATATCACAATTTGTTTATCCATGTGCCTTTTGATGACAATCTGATTTATTCCCAGTTTGGAACTATTATAAATAAAACTGCTATGAGCATTTTTGACTTGGTTTTTTGGACAGATGTATGTTTCTCCTTAGGGTAAAAATCTAGAATTGCTGGATCATATGTTTAACTTTTCCAATGAGTCTACTCTTTGCATGAGGTGGCCAAAGTACTGGAGTTTCAACTTTAGCATCATTCCTTCCAAAGAAATCCCGAAAAGACTCTGATGCTGGGAGGGGTTGGGGGCAGGAGAAGAAGGGGACGACAGAGGATGAGATGGCTGGATGGCATCACCGACTCAATGGACGTGAGTCTGAGTGAACGGGAGTTGGTGATGGACAGGGAGGCCTGGCGTGCTGCGATTCATGGGGTCACAAGGAGTCGGACATGACTGAGCGACTGATCTGAACTGAACTGAACTGATGTTTAACTTTGGCTTCCCAGGTGGTGCTAGTGGTAAAGAATCTGCCTGCAATGCAGGAGACCCAGGAGACAGAAGATCCATCCCTGTGTGGGAAAGATCCCCTGGAGGAGGCCATGACAACCCATTGTAGTATTCTTGCCTGGAGAATCCCATGGACTGAGGAGCCTGGTGGGATACAGTCCATGGGGCTGCAAAGAGTCAGACAGGATTGAGTGACTAAGCACACTGATACACACACACACACACACACACACATGTTTAACTTTAGGGGATTCCCAGGTGGGTCAATGGTAAAGAATCCGCCTGCCAGTGCAGGACACCCAGGTTCGATCCCTGGCTCAGGAAGATCCCCTGGAGGAGGAACACCAACCTACTCCAGTATTCTTGCCAGGAAAATCTCACAGAGGAGCCTGGTGGGCTACAGTCAATGGAGGTCATGAAAGAGTCAGACTGAGTGACTGAGGACCAGGCACCCAGTATATTTTTAACTTTATAAGAAACTGTCACACTGTTTTCCAAATCAATTGTATCATTTTTCATTCTCACCAGGAGTGTATGACCTTATTACACTTCCCTACCAACACTGTGAAGAAAGCTGAGAATGGAAGATTGATGCTTTTGAACTGTGGTGTTGGAAAAGACTTTTGAGAGTCCCTTGGACTGCAAGGAGATCCAACCAGTCCATCCTAAAGGAGATTAGTCCTGGGTGTTCATTGGAAGGATTGATGCTGAAGCTTAAACTCCAATACTTTGGCCACCTCATGTGAGGAGTTGACTCATTGGAAAAGACTCTGATGCTGAGAGGGACTGGGGGCAGGAGGAGAAGGGGACGACAGAGGATGAGATGGCTGGATGGCATCACCGACTCGATGGACATGAGTTTGAGTGAACTCCAGAAGTTGGTGATGGACAGTTGTGTGCTGTGACAATTCATGGAGTTGCCAAGAGTTGGACACGACTGAGCGACTGAACTGAACTGAACCAACACTTGGCACTGTCAGTCTTACAGATAAAAGCCAGTCTGGTCGGTGTACAGAGGTATCTCATTGCATTTTTTACTTGCATTTTCTTAATCATTCATGATGCTGAGCATCCTTTTCATATATTTATTGACCATGAAATGTCAGCAAATTTTTGCCCCAGTGATTTTTTTTTCACTAATCTTTCTTTTTTCTATGGAGTTGTAACACTTCTTTATATACTCTGGATGTAAGATATTACCAGATGTACATTTTGCAATATTTTCTTTCAGCCAATGCCTTGACATTTTATTTTTATTAAGAGTTTTTTGAAGAACAAAGGTTTATATTTTTGATAAAGCATAATTCACCCACTTTAATTTTATAGTTTGTATTTTTTATGTTCAGGTTAAGAAATGTTTGCCTAACACAAGATTCGGAGAAAGCAATGGCAAGCCACTCCAGTACTGTTGCCTAGAAAATCCCATGGATGGAGGAGCCTGGTAGGCTGCAGTCCATGGGGTCTCGAAGAGTCAGACACTACCGAGCGACTTCACTTTCACTTTTCACTTTTACACAGTGGAGAAGGCAATGACAACCCACTCCAGTGTTCTTGCCTGGAGAATCCCAGGGATGGCAGAGCCTGGTGGGCTGCCGTCTATGGGGTTGCACAGAGTCGGACATGACTGAAGCGACTTAGCAGCAGCAGCAGTAACACAAGATTACACACATTGTATCCTATTTTTAGAATGGAACATTAGAATGGGAAAAACTAGAGATCTCTTCAAGAAAATTAGAAAGTTAGAGATACCAAAGGAACACTTTATGCAAATATGGGCATAATAAAGGACAGAAATGGTATGACCTAACAGAAACAGAAGATATTAAGAAGAGGTGGTAAGAATACACAGAAGAACTAGACAAAAAAGGATCCTAATGACTCAGATAACCACCATGGTGTCATCCTAGAGCCAGACATCCTGGAATGCAAAGTCAAATGGGCCTTAGGCAGCATCACTATGAACAAAGCTAGTGGACGTGAAGGAACTCCACCTGAGCTATTACAAATCCTGAAAGATGATGCTGTTAAAGTGTTGCACTCAATATGCCAGCAAATTTGGAAAATTTAGCAGTGGCCACTGGACTGGAAAAGGTCAGTTTCCACTCCAATCCCAAAGAAAGACAAAGCCAAAGAATGTTCAAACTACTGTAAAATTGCACTATCTCATATGCTAGCAAAGTAATGCTCAAAATTCTCCAAGTGATGCTTCAACAGTATATGAACTGAGAACTTCCAGATGTTCAAGCTGGATTTAGAAAAGGCAGAGGAACCAGAGATCAAATTGCCAACATCTGTTGGATCATCAGATGCAAAAGAGTTCCAGAAAAACATCTGCTGCTGCTGCTGCTGCTGCTAAGTCACTTCAGTCATGTCCGACTCTGTGAGACCCCATAGACAGCAGCCCGCCAGGCTCAGCCGTCCCTGGGATTCTCCAGGCAAGAACACTGGAGTGGGTTGCCATTTCCTTCTCCAATGCATGAAACTGAAAAGTCAAAGTGAAGTCGCTCAGTCGTGTTTGACTCTTAGTGACCCCATGGACTGCAGCCCACCAGGCTCCTCCTTCCATGGGATTTTCCAAGCAAGAGTACTGGAGTGGGGTGCCATTGTCTTCTCCAAGAAAAACATCTAATTCTGCTTTATTGACTACGCCAAAGCCTTTGACTGTGTGGATCACAACAAACTGTGGAAAATTCTTCAAGAGATGGAAATATCAGACCACCTGATCTGCCTCCTGAGAAATCTGTATGCAGGTTAAGAAGCAACTGCTAGAACTGGACATGGAACAACGGACTGGTTCCACATTGGGGAAGGAGTATGTCAAGGCTGTATATTGTCACCCTGCTTACTTAACTTATATGCAGAGTACAGCATGCAAAATGCTGGGCAGGATGAAGCACAAACTAGAATCAAGATTGCTGGGAGAAATATCAGTAACCTAGATATGCAGATGACACCACCCTTATGGCAGAAAACGAAGAGGAACTGAAGAGCCTCTTGATGAAAGTGAAAGAGGAGACTGAACAAGCTGGTTTTAAAACTCAGCATTCAGAGAACTAAGTTCATGGCATTGGGCCCCATCACTTCATGGCAAATAGATGGGGAAACAGTGACAAACTTCATTTTCTTGGGCTCCAAAATTACTGCAGATGGTGACTGCAGCCATGAAATTAAAAGACGCTTGCTCCTTGGAAGAAAAGCTATGACAAACCTTTAGTTCAGTTTAGTCGCTCAGTGGTGTCCGATTCTTTGGGACCCCATGGACTGCAGCATGCCAGGCCTCCCTGTCCATCACCAACTCCCAAAGCTTCATCAAACTCATATCCATCGAGTTGGTGATGCCATCCAACCATTTCATCCTCTGTCATCCCCTTCTCCTGCTGCCTTCTATCTTTCCCAGCATCAGGGTCTTTTCCAATGAGTCAGTTCTTCCCATCAGGTGGCCAAAGTCCTGGAGCTTCAGCTTCAGCATCAGTCCTTCCAGTGAATATTCAAGACTGATTTCCTTTAGGATGGACTGGTTGGATCTCCTCACAGTCCAAGGAACTCTCAACAGTCTTCTCCAATACCATAGTTCAAAAGCATCAATTCTTCATCACTCAGTTTTCTTTATAGTCCAGCTCTCCATACATACATCCATACATGACTCCTGGAAAAACCATAGCTTTGATTAGACAGATCTTTGTTTGCAAAGTAATGTCTCTGCTTTTTAATATGTTGTTTAGGTTGGTCATAGCTTTTCTTCCAAGGAGCAAGAGTCTTTTAATTTCATGGCTGCAGTCACCATCTGCAGTGATTTTCAAGCCCCCCAAAATAAAGTCTCTCACTGTTTCCATTTTTCCCCCATCTATTTGCCATGAAGTGATGAGACCAGATGCCAAGATCTTAGTTCTATGAATGTTGAGTTTTAAGCCAGCTTTTTCACTTTCATCACAAGGGGCTCTTCAGTTCCTCTTTACTTTCTGCCATAAGGGTGGTATCAACTGCATATCTGAGGTTATTGATATTTCTCCCTGTAATCTCAATTCTAGCTTGTGCTTCATCCAGCCCAGCATTTCACTTGACAGACCTAGACAGAATATTAAAAATCAGAGAGTGTTTACCTTATTCTCATTATTCTGCATTTCCTTAAGTTTGCAGTAAGCCAATTCCTCAGTAGTTGAGTTGATCATTTCTAAATTTCATGCGTAACTTTTACCCTCAGTAGCTAATTGCAGAGCAGCTGCTGCCTCATATGATGGATGACTTGATAGCTATCAAACCATCAAAAATTTCTTATTTTTTCTTTTCCCAAACAAATCTTTCTCCATATTTTAGCGTATGAGGGATAATTGTACCAAATCCCACTTCAGGCGCCTACTGTGTTGTGAGTTCTCCAGACCACCCTCAGGCTCGTCATGGACTCAGAAAATTTGTCATACTTATGGAAAAAGACACATTGGGGGAAGTCCAGGAGAAAACACACACAGACACCCCTCCCAATAGAGTCAGCACAGGCACACACCTACTCCCAGAAATCATGTGTGACAACATATGCAGAGTGCTGCCAACCAGGGAAACTCACCAGAACCTTGGTTGGTGTTCAGAGCTTTTATTGGAGGTCATTCAAGTAGGCCAGCAGAATCTGCACATCTGATCTCAGCTACTCAGATTCCAGCCTCCCAGAACAAAACCAAGAACTCACCACAAATAATACCATTAACACAAACTATTAGATCAAACTAATTCCATGTGGCTCAAGGCCTCAGGCATGCCAAAACATTCTTAATAGGCAGAGCATTTTAAGGTTTCAGAGTTTATCTCACGGAAACTAGCCAAGGACCAATTCTGAAAATAGGAATGTGTGGGGTTTGAGCAGCCTAGGCCTGCTGAGTCAATCCATTCCTACACACATCTTAGTCAAACTGCTGAAAACTGAAGGTAAAGAAGAAATTCCTGAAAGCAGCCAGAGAAAAATGATACTTCATATAGATGACAATGATATGAATTTTATAAGTCTTCTCATTAGGTATGATGGAAATCAGACAACAATGGAATTACATCTTTAAAATGATGAAAGGTAATAAAAACTGCCAACCAAAAACTCTTTATCCAGTGAAATCACCTTTCAGAAAAGATAGTAAATAAAAGCATTTTGGGGAAAATGGCATCTGATAAAATTTGCTACAATATCAAAGGAAGAACTTAAGACTGAAGGGAAATGATACTATACAGATACTTGAATATACACAAAGGAAGAAAAGGTGGTATGAAGAGTAAATATGAGGGTTAACACAAAAGACATGCTTCTTTTGAGTTAAAAAAAAATGAAGAAAAAACCCTGTCCCAGCCAGTCAGTGAATCCTAATAGTGGTACTAGTCTTCACAGCAGACATCTGCAAAGGGTTAAAAGCAGAATTTCCAAGGAACTGATATAGAATACGTTGAAATGTGGGCAATTATAAATAAAAGGGATGAACAATTTGCTTACCAACACCCCTGAAGCACAACTTTCAATACCACTTTGAGCGGTAACCTTCTGTAAGAGGAGGAAACTAGGCAGGCTAACACCTGATGACTGAAAATAGAACATCTCTTCACACCGAGTATTTAGCAGAATGCATAGCAAAGCAATACCTGGCAACTTGCACAAACTGCAGTTAACCAGTAAATTCTTCCTAATGGTAATTGAAGATCCTTTAATTAATAAATCAAATTTAAGCACAAAAGCAATTCCAGCCTAGATCATTCAGAATTCAACCAATACTATAGTAACAGGAGTCATATAATCTCATAAAACACATATTTCAAAGACCAAAGCCTTCAAATTTTTAAGAGAACTCTTGCTCCTCTCTTGGAGAAGGAGGCCTACTTTTGTTTTATACACAATTCTAACCTTGCCCACAGCATAGTAAATGCAACAAAGTAGAAGAAGAAATGGGCACCATTAGCAGCTGATACCTCCCGGGGAAAAATAGTCTTTTAGAACCTGAGCAAAGAAGACATCAGAAGAACATTTTTAAAAATTCAAATACAAATACTTGAAAAAATTCAAAGACAAAAGGAAAATTGAGGCGGGGAGGGGCGGGGAAGTACTTTATTAAGGGAATAAAAACACTTAAAGAAAATGCTGAAATGTACCCCCAAAGAGTAATGCTTAGAGTTTAATATTTCAATTAAAGAAATTCAAATCAAGTGTGATACATTTGAGAAAATAAATGCCTTTACATATCCCAAATTTTGGCATTTAAGTGCATAAGCTTCTGTTACTTAGGGAATGGGCTCATGTGTATTTCTCCACAGCCAGACGACCGTTGTGTTACCTTAATTACATGTGCCTGTTTCACTCACATGTGACACATGCATGCACTCACACAGTACACACATTCAGAGAAATTCATACACTATGAAGCCAAGAGAAGGAAACTCATTCTCAAGTTGTAAACACCAATTCTTTTCTGGATCATGAAAACAACTTTTCCAGAAACCATGTCAAACATATCTTTATATCACATATTATGATGGAATATATGGCAAATATCCTGCAATGAGAAAAGAATAAGATATTGACTTTTTAAGGAAACTGATTTTATTTTTAGGATTTTTTAAAATTTATTTTAATTGGAGGAGGCAATGGCAACCCATTCCAGTACTCTTGCCAGGAAAATCCCATGGATGGAGGAGCCTGCTAGGATGCAGTCCATGGGGTCACGAAGAGTCGGACATGACCGAATGACTTCACTTTCACTTTTCCCTTTCATGCATTGGAGAAGTAAATGGCAATCCACTCCAGTGTTCTTGCCTGGAGAATCCCAGAGACAGGGGAGCCTGCTGGGCTGCCATCTATGGGGTCTCACAGAGTCGGACACGAATGAAGCAACTTAGCAGCAGCAGCAATTACTTTAAAACATTGTGGTGGTTTTTGCCATACATTCACATGAATCAGCCATGGGTGTAGATGATCACCCATCCTGACCCTCCTTCCAACCTCCCTCCCCACCCCATCACTCAGAGTCATCCCAATGCACCAGCCCTGAGCACCCTTTCATGCATCGAACCTGGTCTGGTCTATTTCACATATGATGCCATTCTCTCAAATCATCCCACCCTTGCCTTCTCCCACAGAGTCCAAAAGTCTGTTCTTTACATCTGTGTCTCTTTTGCTGTCTCGCATATAGAGTCATCATTACCATCTTTCTAAATTCTATAAGTGTGTGTTAATATACTGTATTGGTGTTTTTCTTTCTGGCTTACTTCACTCTGTATAATAGGCTCCAGTTTCATCCACCTCATTAGAACTGATTCAAATGCATTCTTTTTAATAGCTGAGTAATATTCTATTGTGTGTATGTACCACAGCTTTCTTATCTATTTGTCTACCGATGGACATCTAGGTTGCTTCCATGTCCTGGCTATTGTAAACAGTGCTGCGATGAACATTGGGGTACATGTGTCTCTTTCAATTCTGGTTTCCTCTGTGTATATGCCCAGCGGTGGGATTGCTGGGTCATATGGCAGTTCTATTTCCAGTTTTTTAAGGAATCTCCACACTGTTCTCCATAGTGGCTGTACTAGTTTGCATTCCCACCAACAGTGTAAGAGGGTTCCTTTTTCTCCACGCCCTCTCCAGCATTTATTGAAACTGATTATTTTTAACACTAAGAAATCTAGCGACCATTTCAGTTTACATGGCAGAATAAAAAATATATCAGACAACTTCAAACACTAGAGAAATATTAATAATTGATAGCTTATAAATCTGCAAACAGCTATTTTGCTCTTTTGTGACACGAGGGTACACACAGAAGTTTTTAACTAAAAGATCACTAATTACTGCTTACAACTAGTCCCAGAAACAAACATTTGCATATATGTGCAAACTATTTTTCACAAGGGTGCCAAGGTCATCCAATGCAGGAAAAGACAATCTTTTTAACAAGTGAAAGTGAAAGTCGCTCAGTCATGTCCAACTCTTTGTGAACGCATGGACTACAGTCCATGTAATTCTCCAGCCCAGAATATTGGAGTGGGTAACCCTTCCCTTCTCCAGGGTATCTTCCCAACCCAGGGATTGAACCCAGGTCTCCCTCATTGCAGGCAGATTCTTTACCAACTGAGCTACCAGGGAAGCCCCTTTTTAACAAGTGGTGCTGTAAAAACTGAATATCTGCATGCAAAAGTATGAAGTTGAAGTTCACATAACCCCAAATACAGAAGTTAACTCAAAATGGATCAAATACCTAAACATAAGAACTAAAACACTTAGAAGAAGGCTTAAGTCAGATGCTTCAGAACACTGAATTTAGGAAAAAATTTTTGAATATGATATCAAAGGCATAGGCAACACAAGAAAAAACAGACAAATTGGACTTCATGAAATTTTTTAATTTTTTGCGTTCAGAGGGTATTATCAGAGTAAAAAAGTAACCCAAAGAATGAGAAAACATATTTTCATATACCTGAGAAGAGATTAATAACCAGAGTATATAGAGAACTCCTAAAGTCATCAGCAAAAAAAAAAAAAAAAAAAGAATTGAATTCAAAAATGGGCAAAGGGCTTGAATAGACATTTCTCTAAAGAAGATATATGAATGGAAAATAAGCACATGCATGAAAAATGTTCAAATAACTGATCATTAGAAAAATCATATCAAAACCACAGTGAGATACCACCTCGCAACCATTAGGATATCTACTTTAAGAAGATAAACAGAAATAACAAATGTAGAGAAATTGAAACCCTTGGACATAGTTGATAGGAATGTAAAATGAGACAGCTGCTGTGGAAACCAGTATGACAGTTTCTTAAAAAACTGAAAATATGATCTAGTGATTCCACTTTAGTATATATACCCAAACTTGAAAGCAGACTCTTAAAGAGATACTAATATTTGTACACCCATATTCATAGCAGCATCATTCATAATAGCTAAAACATGGAAGAAATCAAGGTGTTCACTGACAGAAGACTGAATTAAGCAAAATGCAATATTATTCAGTCATAAAAAAGAAGGAAATTCTGACATATGCTACAGCATCGATGAACCCTGAGGACTTTATGCTAATTGAAATAAGGCATCACAAAAATAACACTATATGATGCCACTTACATGAGATACCTAAAGCAGTCAATGATACAGACACAGAAATTGGAATGGTAGCTTACAAGGGCTTGAGGGGGTGGGAAATTGGGAGTTATTTTTTAAGTTTCAGTTTTGCATCACAAAAAAACTTCTAGACATGAATGGTGGTGATGGCTGCACAACAGTATGAATGCACTTAATTCTGCCACACTTAAAAATGTTCACAGTGGTAAATTTTATGTTATGCATATTTTACAACAATAAAAAATGTTAAAAATGGAAATCTTGCTGTCTGAAAATATTTATAACCCTAATTCAGGCAGAGGTCTATGAATTTACTGTCTCTTATTTAAATAACTCTCTACTTAAATGGGCTTCCCTGATAGCTCAATTGGTAAAGAATCTGCCTGCAATGCAGGAGACCCCAGTTTGATTCCCAGTTCAATTCCTGGGTGGAGAAGATCCCCAGGAGAAGGGATAGGCTACCCATTTCAATATTCTTGGGCTTCTCTTGTGGCTCAACTGGTAAGGAATCTGCCTGCAGTGCAGGAGCCCTGGGTTAGATCCCTGGGTTGGGAAGATCCCCTGGTGCCCGGGTCCAGCCCCGGCTGATCCAGGGTATTCGAAGGGGAGACGGTATCGGTGACTATTTAAATATTCATCAAAGATATAAAGAGTAATAGAATGAGGATAGCTCAGTAGGAAAATTCAGTGGAGAAAAGAGGCTGAGAAGCTTGGTTTACGCCGGAGACCAATAAAACTTCAAGACAAGAAGCTTGCACCACTTACGTAGGCCGCAGGCATCCTTCCGTTCTCCCGAAGGAGAGGAGACACTGAGGCCTCCCTGGTCGGATGTTAGAAGCCCAGGCATAATTAGTAAGCATGGCGGGTTCCGCGCTCCAGATGGAGACTCAGCCAGAGTTTGAGAGAGAGAGAGACATGGGGAGACCAGTATTTCGAGGAACTGATCCCAATTCTTTATTTTCCATGGTCTACTTTTATACACTGAGATGTTATACAAAAGTCACGCGGAGACAGCAGTCCTGAATTTTATTAAAGTCAGGTGCTTCACACAAATTTATACAGAGGTCTTAGGGGTGTTACATCATCTTCTGGCCAGGGGGGCCTGCTGACAATTTAGGACCCTCTCCTTGTGACAGCGGTCAGTCAACACTTATTTCTCCAGGGGTGATTATTCTTAAAACAGACGTCACCCAAATAAAGTTACATTCCTATAGGGTGAGGGTGTAGTGGGTTTTAGTTAAGGAAAGAATTTACTTAGCCTAAGGTCTAACATGATTAATATCAAAGGTTAATACTTATTTCTTCTATATATTCATTAATGTGTGTAAGGGCAGGGGATATGGAGACTTAGCAACAAACATTGGCTCAACAAATGAAAAACCCTTCACCAATACAATTTCTAATCAGCCCATTATACTTATACTAATAGTTTTCTAACTTTTCTAAGGAACCTGTTTTTAGAAGGTTTAAAGCATCTCATGCCTCTCACGGTTGGGAGGCTGTGAGCAATCACATGTGGCCGGACAAGCCTGTCAGGCAGGCTAGAGAACCTTCAGAGGAGTTTGTAGGTTGAAACACTCCTATCACGCCCAGGAATTATTATTAACTGGAGCTCTAAGTTAACTCCTTCTCCTAAAGAGGTGGTGGGGGACAGCCCCCTGTAAAGTCAGAGGTGTAGGGGAGAGCACAAAGTAGTAAAGAAGGCAGGCTCTGGTTATGGGGGTAGATGCTCGAGGATTTCCAGGGGGACTCCTGAGGCTCGATCCTGCCTTTGCGTATGTCGAGCCTCCTTCCTCATGACCTTTGCCATGGGCAGAGTGCCTCACGCCCGGCCCCCAACACCCTGGAAAAGGGAAAGGCTACCCACTCCAGTATTCTGGCCTGGAGAATTCCATGGACTGTGTAGTCAATGGGGTTGCAAAGAGTCAGACACGACTGAGCGACTTTCACTTCACTCACTCGCTACTTATAATTTGGCTCCAGCTGCTCCCTTTTCCTCACCCTTACTTCTACCAAATCTTTAAACTTTCATCTCTCTAGTCTCAGCATAAAATTCTCCTGGTCATGCGTGAAAAGGAGTTTATTCACACAGTGAAAAATGCTCTCAGGAATTCAGCCCTCTTTCAGGTAATGTAAGACAGATTCAATGCTGGCTTTTCAGGAAAGGGGAGGTTTATGTGTAATTCCTCAGAGCAACCTTTGAAAGCTTGACAATGAAAGAAAAGGCAGTCTCAGTCAACCTGTCTGACATGAGCATGATTTTTCATGCTCAAGATAGACCATGCAAGGTAAACTGAAGTATTAACTACCACCTAGGCAAAATGTATATGAAACCAAAGAAAATCAAGGTACATTTCAGCCTTGGTCCTCAGTTCCTGGGCTTCCATGTCTACTTCTTAATGAGCAAAATTAGTAATATAGAGATGTATTATCTCCACTGTACAGTAAGATTTGAGCAAAGTGAAACTTTCAGATTCAGTTCATATTCTTTCTGATGAACTTAAGAGGTTTGTTTCCTTTTGGATCTAGACAGAAAATAGAGTGGGTACTGAACTCTGTCATGAGTTTCTCAGCATACTGAATTCTAGGACCTCCACAGGCAAACACAGAGAAGTGATTTAATAGACTAACAGAAAGCAGGAAAAGTTGGGGAGGAAAAGGAAAGAATGAAAACAAGTTTGTAAAGTTGTGTGGTACTTTAAACGTATGCTCACTTCTCAATACGAGGTAACATCATTGTAGGGCAATATGTCCTTCGCTCTCTTTCAAAGTATATCATGCTCAACAGCAGTTCACAAAGAAATACAGGTGGCAAATAACCTGAAAAACGGTGCGACTTCATCTGTAGTAAGAAAACATATGAAGGAAAACAACATATCACATTTCTTCTTTCAAACTTATAGAAGAATTTGCTTAATGATAATCAAATTCTGGAAGGAATACAGCAAAACAAATATTCTCCCACATTACTAGTGACAAGGGTGATCCATACTTCTGATGTACAGCAGCAATTTAGCAGCAGATAAGAAGAACCTCAGAAATACTCTATTTGTTCACCCAGTAGATCTAATTCTAAAAATTTAACCCAAGAAATTAATCTGCATTATGCCCAAAGACTGACTTAAATTAAAGGGAAAAGATGACAGGATACAGGGAATCTGAATAACAGAACACAGGTAAATTTGTATATGATCAGAGCCATGGAAAAAATCAAATGCATCAATTTTTTTCCGTTGTGCCTAGGTAAAAATTGATTTATGTCCTATTAAGTTTCTGAGAGTTTAGTGTGATTTGATTTACTTTTTTTAAAGTGACAGTTCAGAAATGTAGGAAGGTTCATAGGTTTATTGAATTATGTTATAATTCTGCTATTTGTTCATCCAAACACTTCTGAGATTTGGATAACTGAAATTTATTTACTTTGATCTTAATTTATTGGAATAAAGGCATCATTTTAGGGGGAAATGTATATACATTAAAATCAAATGAAAACATACCATAACTAATTCATGTATTTGTGGTTATTTGGCAAAAACAAGCATACAAACCAACTCCAAAATACCCATCAGTTGGTTACATTGTCATAAAATAATGTCTTGAAAAAAATAGCTTTCTTTAGCAAGGTTATGGACGGAATTGTTTTTCCCAAATTCATATGTTGAAGCCCTAATGCCTGGTATCCTGGCATGTAACTATTTGCAGATAAAACCTTTGAAGAGATGATTAAGTTAAAATGAGGCCATTAAAGGTGGACCCAAACCCGATCCAACTGGAATCCTTAGACTAGAACACATGGAGACAACGTGAGGCACAGGCACAGAAGAAAGATGGGAGGATGCAGCGAGAAGGCTGCCATTTGTAAGCCACGGAGAGGAGACTTAGGAGGAGCTCAGTCTGACACCTCAGTTCTGAACTTTCAGTATCTAAAACTATGAAAATAAATTCCGCATTTAAGTCACCAAGTTTGTGGCATTTTGTTACGGCAGCCCTAGCAAGCTGATACGAGGATGAGTCGGACCTATCCATACCCAGGGAAATTTCAATCACTGAATATATGTACAGTTATAACTTTAGTATCAAAAGACTTTATAACAATGATTCTCAACTTATCCACAGTGAAAGACATTTTTTTTTCAATTTCAAGTTCACTGCAGACCAATAATCTGTATAATACAAAATCATATGCTTAGATGTTGCAACAAAGTCAAATTGCTATAAAAGTTGCTAAACATTCTCGAAAGTCTACTAATTTTTTCACAGACTGGTAACACATAGTATTGGACCTGCTGGTCCATAGGCCACACTTTGAGTAAAGCTGTCATGAAGCTCATTTTGTCCAGGTCCTTTAATTACAGCTAAGAAATCGGAGGTCTTGAGAAGTTCAACAACCAACTCAGTATCACAAAGTTTGCTAGATTTCCTGACAGCAATCATGCTCCATTCCCGCCTTAAATAAGTCACCAAAATTCTCAATCCATTTCTTTTCCAGCTATGCAAATACTAGCCAAATTTTTCTGTTTGTTTCCTCCTAGGTATGTCCACTCCTGACATCACTAATGCTTAGGAAAATCATTTTGTTCAGAAATTCTACCTCTTACCTCAATAAATTACCTTTTCCACCTGTGAGAGATTCTTGCCTTCTGTACAGACATCTTGTTTCCATGTACTTGAAACACATCTTATTATCAGTCCTCTTGTGCAATCTTCCTTTTATTTTCTACTTTTGATTTGCCTGAGCTTTTGTACACTCTCTAAATTTATTCTGTAATCTTTCCCAGCCTGTTCTGTCCCAAATGTTTTATATCTTACATATGCCTCTTGCTCAACCTTGATTACCCTCAGCCCTCCTCCCTCATCTACATGGTCTCTGTAAAGCCTGCTTTGTGTTTATCATTCAGTAGTTTGCATAGCCCCTGGGCATATATTAATTTTTGTTCAAATGCTTGCCATTTCCTTCTGCATCCTTTACTTCCATCAACATTTCTTATTTGTTCTCAATCATAATAGTGCATATTCTTCAAAAAATTGATTCCACGGGCAGTGTTTTTTAAACATTACTCTTCAAGGTTTTAAAAATAATCTTGATGAGCATTTATTCATAACTCTAAAACTATCTCCATTTCTTGCTTGTGAGTAATAATAGTACCTGTTACCTTTTTGTAGTAGCTGTGTGTATGTGTGTGTGTGCTTGTGTGTAATAGTAGCTCAGTTGTGTCCAACTCTTTGTGACCCCATGGACAATAGTCTGCCAGGCTTCTCTGTCCATGGAATTCTCCAGGCACGAATACTGAAGTGGGTAGACATTCCCTTCTCCAGGAGATCTTTCTGACACAGGGATTGAACCCAGCTCTCTTACACTAAAGGTGAATTCTTAACCCTCTGAGCCACCAGGGAAGCCTACCAGTTTTGTAGCTAACTAATTTTATGATGTTTGCCTAGTCACTTAAACCCTACAGGCCTCTTCCCTTATCTGTATTATGAAATGGTTGAAATAAATAAGTGGTCCCATCTAAAATTAAATTCTAAAGTCTAAATGTTTACTCTGTCCCTCATCTATCTGTGAAAGAGAGAGCTCAGTCATAACTTTTAGAATATTCTATTGCTTCTCCATCATCTACCCATCTTTCAAGGTCAGTATCAGATCTCATACCTTCATTAAGTCATCCTTAATTATCTCAGTGAAAATTTCTCCATATTATAATTTCTCGTAAAGTCATGTCTTATATTGACCATTTAGACTAGATAGCATATTAAAAAGCAGAGACATTACCTTGCCAACAAAAGTCCATCTAGTCAAGGTTATGGTTTTTCCAGTGGTCATGTATGGATGTGAGAGTTGGAATATAAAGCAAGCTGAGCGCCAAAGAATTGATGCTTTTGAACTGTGGTGTTGGAGAAGACTCTTGAGAGTCCCATGGACTGCAAGGAGATCCAACCAGTTCATCCTAAAGGAGATCAGTCCTGGGTGTTCATTGGAAGGACTGATGCTGAAGCTGAAACTCCAATACTTTGGCCACCTCATGCGAGGAGTTGACTCACTGGAAAAGACTCTGATGCTGGGAGGGATTGGGGGCAGGAGGAGAAGGGGACAACAGAGGATGAGATGGCTGGATGGCATCACCAACTCGGTGGACATGAGTTTGAGTGAACTCTGTGAGTTGGTGCTGGACAGGGATGTGCTGCGATTCATGGGGTCACAAAGAGTCAGACACGACTGACTGACTGAACTGAACTGAGCCTTTAAGTAGCCATTCAAGAATGTATCTAAGGATATTGTCTCATCAGTGAATATTCTTTGAAGAGAATGACTATGAAATGTTACATATAACATATACATTAGGTAAAACTATATGAAATTGCCTTTTGGTAAGTAAAAACATTGTATATCAACAACTTCATTTTTCCATCACATATAAATGTTAATTAAAACTATTGAACACCAACAATTAGACATTATCCTATTGTCATATATAGTGTTTCATTTCATAGTAAATACAATCTAATGAGTTAAGGATTGTTGTTTCCATTTTACAAACAAGAGGAATGAGGATAACGGGGTTTAAATAATTTGCCAAGATCATATAGTTCAAAATAGACAGAACCAGGATTTAGAGTTGGATCTAGCCCAATGGCACCCCACTCCAGTACTCTTGCCTGGAAAATCCCATGGATGGAGGAGCCTGGTGGGCTGCAGTCCATAGGGTCGCTAAGAGTCGGACACGACTGGGCGACTTCATTTTCACTTCTCACTTTCATGCATTGGAGAAGGAAATGGCAACCCACTCCAGTGTTCTTGCCTGGAGAATCCCAGGGAGGGGGGAGCCTGGTGGGCTACCCTCTATGGGGTCGCACAGAGTCGGACACGACTGAAGCGACTTAGCAGCAGCAGCAACTCTAAAGTTCTTACTTCTTCCTCAAATTTTCCAGAATACAGCACAGTAGAGGTAAATATTGACCTCCAATTTGGATTAGAGAACATCATTTTTAAAAAACACAAAATCAAACCCCTTTGAGTATCATTCAGTGTTTTGCAATGAAGAACAAAAATTTATAGGTTGGTAATTTGGCTTCTGTGCTGACTGTCTCCAGAAATATGACCAAGATTTTAATTAAGTAAGCCAATAACCACTTTCCTATTGCTAAAGACCTTGAGAGAAACATAAATCAGTACTTCCCCTTCCAAAGAGTTAAATAATGAAATATTACTTTAAAATACTGTATACAGCAATTTAAAATATAAATTGGTACGTCTGTATGTACTAACATAGGACAAAGATACATAGTACTGAGTAGAGAAAGAATTATTGTTGAAGAATAAAATTACAATGATTCCATTTAGAGATTTAGATAAATCTATAATGTGCCTTTGTGGTAATATGAAAGTATGTATATATCATTATTTACTTCTGAGTATTAAGAATAATATTTGGAAGGATATATAAAGTGTACAGCAAATGGCTCTTGTCTCTGGAAAATCAGAGTAGGAAAACGAAGTAAAAGGCAAGAACGTTTTCTGATTTTATTGTTTAGTCTTTTGTTTGCACCTTCTTAATAATTCTGTTCTTTTGTCTGCATCTTCTTAATAATTCTGTTCTTTTGTCTAAAAAGGAAAAAAGGAACATTCCCTCAATCATCCAATTTAATGATGAACTATCGTATCCATACGGTTCATCTAAGTTTCTTGTGTTGTAAAAAGTGCATGCTTCAACACTGACCATAACACTGAAAACTACATATGTCTATGTGAAAACTGTTACTTAATTGGCACACTATCTTTTGTCATATGTCATATTTCTCATTCCTATTTGTGGTCATTGTAGTTTTCCATTGAACAGCCAATAGTAACTCTGCCATGCTCCACACGACTTCCAAAGTGCAGAGTACAAGAGACTGACAGGAAACCCCACCGAAACCTCCCCTGAGAGCAAGACCATCTTTATTACACAGTGAGTATTAACCTGTCCTAGGGTTTTAAAGGATAAGTCCTCACAACTACATTCTCTTGTGTATTTTAATAATTCTTTTCTTTTTAAAGTTTTTATGACATGTATACTCATCATCAGCCATTTTGTGGCCTTAACAAAGCATATAATGGGTTGCTCTAAACAGATAAGTAGAATCAATAACAATCTCCATGAGAATTATCCTCTCACTGTCTAAAAATGTCCAGTCTGTTGTTGAAATAAGTGAAATTTCACCAATTAGGGAGGACCAGCTGCTAATAAGGGCCTCCTTTGAAAGTGAACTGTGAACTCTCAGACATCTATGTGAAATCACTTTCCTGAGATAAATACTTTGAAAAGCTCCAACTGGCCCACAGAGTTGTTTAGTTGAGTTCCTGAAAACAGTTGAGAATCTTAGACACCTGTGATTTAGTGAGGACGTGCTTCTCAGGAGAGCCCTACAAGGGACTAACAGAAGCAGAATAAGCAACAGAAGAAACGCTTTCAGGTAATGACCAGTTACGGCCAAATCCAGCATTGCCCTGCCTAGAGCCGGGAGGAGCGGTCTGTACTATCAGGGAGTCATCAGTATCAGGTCGAGACAGTGTCATCCCCAGGGTTCTGGGCATGGAACAGGCAGTTCCCTAGAGAAAGGTGATTGATGTTAACCCTTAATCTTAGCACTGGAAGCAGCAGGCAGCATGTGTATACTGACAATGGGATCTGCATGTGTGCCCAGAATATCTACTGCCAGAGCTTTGGTAAAGAAGAAGGAGAAAAAAACAGGGTAATTATAGATTTGGGCACTAAGGAAGGCAGGAGGCGGAGACGACTAGGCGTTCTTCTCCTCATTAAGAAGTCACTGAAGGGTAAGGCCAAAGGGGGCTGGGAAGAAAATTTTAGAGAGTTCTAAAAAGAAAGTGTTACTTATTTCTTGTTGTTCAGTCGCTCAGTTGTGTCCAACTCTTTGCAACCCCATGGACTGGAGCACACCAGGCTTCCCTCTCCTTCACCATCTCCTGGAGCTTGTTCAAACTATTGTCCACTGAGCTGGTTATGCCATCTAATCATCTTATTAACTTAATTCTTAGTTAACTTGAAAATGTAAACACAGAACTTCTTTCTGTCACTGACTGGATTCTTTTCCCCCTTTTAGAAATTAAAACCTAAGAACACTAAAGAGGGAAGGATACACACCTTCTGTCATCTATTTTGCAAGTATCAGCGTAACAATCACCCTGGGACACCTTTGTGTAGTTAGGATCCACTGGACATTGCATATTCCTTATCCCTGGGGCTCTACCAGGCAGAGAGAACAGTCCTGCAATTGACTGACCTCACACTTGTGGGTGCGCAGTGACCCCGCTTGAATAATGTGACACCATAAAGCACCCCCTGGAAAGAACACCTCAGCCCACTAAACCTCCTGAAAAATATCTTTCCCAGAAATATACTCTCTCCTTTCAGACCCCATGCTTTTCAGAATGGTGTCAACTTATAACAGCTCCTTGACATTAATTACCACACCATCCTATAAGTTTAGCCCTCTGCAAAGCAGCTAAAGCTGTCAGGGAGGGCCCCATATTTTAATATTCACTTACCTTGAAACCAAAGTGTCACAAAAGATACTCACTTTCAGTTCCTCCTTCCTTTTCAAACATTAGGAGGTAAGTGACCCCACCATCAAATCCACAAATTTTGATTAATTCCTTCCACTTAAAATGTTCCAATTTTTGCCAAGGTATGTGGTCTACAGACTGACAGTCTCATTAAGAGCTTATTCAAGGGCTTGATTATACAGTTTGGGAAGTTTCCTGAGCCCTGGCAGTTTGAGGTATAGAATCTCCCTCCCATCTGCCCACTGTAGTAGACTGTCTGATACCCAAAGGTGAAGAGATTTCAGATTTCAGTACAGTCAGTTCTCAGCCTGCACACAAGTTTTAGAAGCACCAGTTTCTGTCCTTAAGCATTCTCTCCAGGAGCACTGACATGCCTGCCCCATGTCACTTCTTCATAAGGGCTTCTCAGGGCTGAACAGAAGCAGAGGGCTCCACAGGCCCATGAAGGAAATGTGTGCTCAGAATCCTTGTCTGGAACCGTGTCCCAAGGATGTTCCTATTAGTCAAAGCCAAAGATCAAAGACAGAGAATAAATGTAACTCACTGGCTATGAATTTCTGAACAGGGTAAATGAGGACAGAGGCCTATAAGAGAAGCACTATATTCCTATCTACAAAGCATACCTTGTACCCCACTGACAAGCTTCCTCTTCAGTGGGAGCCAGGAAATGACCACAATCATTTAACACTGCTAAGCTGAAGTTGTAGTCTTCCCTCCTAAGTAATTTGGTTCCTCCATGTTTCTTTGGGGTCAGTTATTTGGAAATTGGAAAGTACTTTTCTAGTAAAACCATGTCAGTATGTTACTTAAGGTCTTAAAATAACTTGCCATCATCCTTTTAACCATGTCACTGTTGATGCTATCAAGCTTTGGGGATTAACCTTCAATCCCAACAACAAATTATTACCCACATTTTCAGATTTAAAAAACAAACAAGCAAAAGCTGAGACATAAAGAGATAATCTTCCCCAAATCACACAGTTAAAAAATAAGACTAAGCTAACATTGAAGTTAGGATTTGTCTAATCCTGCAGGAGAACTAATAACCACGATGCTCTACCCTCTTTTAAAATTAGTACTAAGAAAATTACCCTCCCAATAGGACTAGAGTGTCCACCACATATAAGGACGTCTGATGAAAAATGAATTGATTTCCACTTGGGAATGCCCAAGCCCCACATTCTTCTGATATTATCTCTAGATTGAGAACAAAACCTCTCTTCCAAATTCTTCACAGTCCAACCCATTCCAGTCTCAGATCAGTAGCCATCTCTCTATAATACTTCCCTAACCCCCTGCTCATCAGACCAGGTTGCAGGGCCCACCTTTGTCCTTCACTGTTCTCTGGACTTACCTTGCCATGCTTACCCATTGTGTTATAAGCATCTCTCCCTTTTTTGTCTCTTCCATTGGACTGTGTGCTTCCTGACAGCAGGGGCTGTGTGCTGTTTTTTTTATTTGATCCCCAGTGACATATCTAGCAATGTACCACCTCTAACTGACTGGTCTTAATGGGTGAATGTTCCAAGGAGGTTGGGGAAACAGATGAGTGTGGGTACTAGCTCTCCTGGAAGCCTTCTCCCCTAGGGATCCTGTTTGGTCCTAGATGGTCAGATTTCTTCTTTGCTTCTCAGGCTCAAAGACCAATCTAAATCACTCCCATTTATATCCCTATACTAGCAAGGTTTTCCCACTCCCCTCTGTACCCTGTGGAAGGGTTACTGCAGCAGAGGAAAGGAGAGCACGAGGTGCCACACTGTCTCTTAAATGTCTCCACGTCATCTGTTAGAATTAGTCACATCACTCTGCCTCTGCACTGAGGGAGCTGGGAAGTCCAGCCTCCCCACATGCCTACAAAAAAGAGAACTGGAAATGGGTAACCAGCACTGATGAAGCCTACCATAATCCAGAACCCAGACGTTTTCTTTCTTGGTTCGTTTTGACTCTGCAACCTAATCTTTAGATTACTTTTCAGAAAGCCAGGTAGCTACCAGCTGAAGAAAGGTTCTTATTCGTTGAAAAACATAGAGGCAGCATGTATCTACCTTGCTTGCTTCTTAACTAAATTACTATAATGGATATTTCCTCATAGAATTGAGAAGAAAAACCTTAAGTTAAAAGACTGGAACTGGTCCTTGACTGAGGTATGAGAGGTCACTGAGAATACAAGTATCACAGAGTAATGAAGTGCTTGGAGTCACCTGACTAGGACAGCCACTTTAATAAAAGAAAAAAAAAATCACGAGTGATTTAATCTCATATAGCACTTTAGCGCTTACAAAGCTTTTTTTTAAATGGGGGTGGGGGCATAAGGTATGATTTTTTATTGTGATAAAATAGAAATAACATAATATTTACCATTCAGACCTTTTTATAGCATACAGTGTGGTAGCATTAAGTACCTTCAAGACATTGGACAGTATCTAGTTTCAGAACTTTTTCCTCAATCCAAATGGAAACCTTTGTCCATTAAAACACTGTCCATTCCCTGTCTCCCTAGACCCTAAAAACCCTGAGTCTTTTTATATCCCTATAGATTTTCCTATTCTGGATATTTAACAGAAGTGGAAGTGATATATTAATAATATGTGGTGTTCTTGTTTTGTTTTGTTTATGACTCCTTTTATTTAGCATATTTTCAAGATTTATCCATGCCATATCATTTACTAGCACTTCATTCATTTTTGTTGCCAGACAGTATTCTGTTGTATGGATATATCACATTTATTTACTCATTTATCACCTGATGGACATTTGGGCTGTTTCCTGTTTTGGCTGTTGTGAATAGACTTGCTACAAACATTCACAGACAAGGTTTTATTTGAACACCTATTTTTCTACTATCTTGGGCACATATCTAAGAGCGGAATTGCTGGGTCGTACATTAACTCTATGCTTATTTGTTGAAGACTCTGTAAGCTTTTTAACATTCATTATTTTATTTAATCTTCCCAGCATCCCTGTGTAATGCACTACTATCTCCATTTTACAAATGAGGGACATTCAAAGAAAGGCATTAAGTGAATCACCAGACTAAGCCTTGATTTACCCTCCTATAATAAGCACGTCATAAGACCACAGTGAAAACCAAAATGAGACAGATTTATATCTAGATATATTTTCCTCTACCTTAAAAATATGATGAATCTTAAAATAGAACATTCCATAACAGTGATAGAATATCACAGACTCCAGGATAAGAGAAATCCTCCTTAGCTTCTCTATTCTCTTGCATGCATCATCAGTTTAATATTTAGGTCACTGGTTTTATAGGCTTCAAGAAGCTCTACCACATAGAGCTTATATAGAAAGTTTCAGAAAATGAAAAACACTTTAAATTAAAGCTAGGCCTGTTGTGATTTTATATACATGAAGGTGACCCTTTCCTTTCAAAGACAGAGAAGTGGTGGTGTGACTACCTGAGTTGGGATGTACACAATGTCACAAAACGGCAAACACAATGATATGAGTGATAGAGGAGAGAAGTGGGGGTATCAGGACTCAGGCATGAGAACTTCCTCTTGCCTTCTTGCAGTGCAAACACTGTGGCTGAAAACTCCTGAGTCACTTCTGAAATCTGCCATTTAAACATATGGATAGTTTGGGTGATCCAGCTCAAAATCATCCATTTCTGAACACTATCTCCTTCTCAGGGTCACAGTGGTAGTGGGCTGGGGATCTTAAAGCCAGGTGTATACTTTGGGTCCCCAACTGCTGGCCTCAGTTAGCTGGAACTGAGGCAGCCTGGGCCAGTCAAATTCTCTTGCCTAGAAATTTGGAATTGGAATTCAGAAAATAGTTAAGCTCTGGATAGCCAAGATCATAACGTGAAAACTGGGCTGTGGAATAACCATTTTCAGCCTTGCAGGTAAAGGAGCAGCCTTTAAAACGTACACAGAGAAACAGAGAATGGACTGAACCAGTGGCACAAAAATAAAGAGATCAAGAGCAAAAGAAAGAAAGAGACAGAGGCACTGTCCGATTTCTAGACCCACACTCTTCTTGAAGACTTAGGATTCTGTGAGAACCCCTGCACTCTTGTCATAAACACCATTTGGTTTAAGCTAGTTGGCAGACTGGCCAGCTGTTACCAAGCCAGTCCCTTTCATTCAGGGCACACAGACAAATTACATTCCCAGAATTCACTGCAGTTAGTTGCAGTCATGTGACCGGGCCCTGAATAATAAAATGGGAGAGGAAGTGATATTCTCTACTTTCAGAATTGGCAATAAAACCTCCCCTGTGATTCTCCACTAGCACTCTTTCCTCATAGGCCAGTTAAAAGTCAACACTAGGGACAATAGCAGAAGTCTCCTGTTGACAATGTCAGCACCTCCTTAGCCTAAGGTCCTAAAAGAATGCTTGGAGCAGCCAAGCCACTCTCACCAAGTAGACTTTCCAAGCTCAAGGAAAAAATTCACCTTAGGTTAAGACTTTACAGAGATTTCAGGCTCTAAGTGACATAATATCAAGCTTTATCTGAACAAATACAAGGCAGTTTCTTGTATACAAATACAAGTAGGTTTTTTTGAAACCTGCCATCGAAGAATCTTAAAACATCACACCTCCATCATATCGCTTCTATTCAGTTGCTGTTTGTTAAAAAGGCTGAAGACCTTGGGACAAACACCTTGTGTGCCAGGCTCTGAAGCTTGCAGCAGAGGGCAGAGGTAAAGGACTCAATCCATAGAATGCCAGACAAGGCTAGCTCAGGTGACATCACACATACCTCTATTTGGACAGATATCCTTTGAATGCTCTACCAGTTCTGAGAGTAATCAGCCACCCTCTCAGTCTCCCTATGGCTGTGCAAGTTAAAAGCAAGGGCTTTTCATGTAGAAACTTTGTGTTTCTATTGAAGTCAGTACTGAAACATGTTTCCTTTCCAAATGACTCAGGCAGGTTTTCAAGATGGTCCATCCAATAGCAATCTGCTCAGTTACTGGAGTTCTAGAAAGGACTGACCAAAGAAAATGGCTTTATCAAAGAGCTATATTGACAGCTGATGTGCCTCTAACTATTCTGGAAGACAGTCTTGAAAACAACAGTTCTATATGTGCAATATGCAGTGGCACCCCACTCCAGTACTCTTGCCTGGAAAATCCCATGGACGGAGGAGCCTGGTAGGCTGCAGTCCATGGGGCCGCGGGGAGTCGGACACAACTGAGCGACTTCACTTTCACTTTTTACTTTCATGCATTGGAGAAGGAAATGGCAACCCACTCCAGTGTTCTTGCCTGGAGAATCCCAGGGACAGCAGAGCCTGGTGGGCTGCCATCTATGGGGTCGCACAGAGTCAGACACTACTGAAGCAACTTAGCAGCAGCAGCATAAATTCCTATTCTATCCCTGGGAGCAGTAACTCTTGTGGAAGAGAAAATTTAATGGATTTAGCAGGGTTATTAACTTGGGCAAACTCTGAGAGATAGTGAGGGACAGGGACCCCTGGTGTGCTACCATCCATGGGGTCATGAAGAGTTGGACACAACTGAGCAACTGAACAACAACAACAGGGCTATTAACAAGAGGACATAGAAGGCAGATCTTCTTGACATTATTTTATAAACCTAAGTGGCTTTCTGTACAAAAAAAATGTCTCTAGAAAAAATGTATTAAGTGCAGTGGAGCTCACTTCAAGACCAAGTGCTTGCTTTAAAAGGCATGTAGTTTTTGTAACATTTAAACTAACAGTCTTTGTTGTCTATAATATGTATAAGATTGAAGGTGTGAGAGCTTCAATTCGAGGAAAGCAATGAAAACATCTCACTTTTAGGTAATTTTATCAGTCTTTCAAGAACAGGGGAAAACTCCAAAATGTGGGAAATATTCAACATTAGGAACCTATTTAGGCATCTGTTCTTTAGCAGTTGGGCCAAGACCCTGGGAGATTCTGAGCGCATAAAATCAATCACCATCATCCCAACTGCAGCAGCCCCTTTCTTCAACACTTTGGAAGTCCCACTTCACCCAAAATACACCATTATTTTTGCTCACATTAAAATTCCACACAATTTACAAGCTAAGTATATGGAATACTGAAATCAGATTGATTTTATTCTTTGCAACCAAAGATGGAGAAGCTCACAGTCAGCAAAAACAAGACCAGGAGCTGACTGTGGCTTTGATCACGAACTCCTAATTGCCAAATTCAGACTGAAACTGAAGAAAGTAGGGAAAACCACTAGACCATTCAGGTATGACCTAAATCAAATCCATTATGATTATGCAGTGGGAGTGAAAAATAAATTCAAGGGATTAGATATGATAAACAGAGTGCCTAAAGAACTATGGACAGAGGTTCGTGACATTGTACAGGAGACAGGGAGCAAGACCATTCCCAAGAAAAAGAAATGCAAAAAGGCAAAATGATTATCTGAAGAGGCCTTACAAATAGCTGGGAAAAGAAGAGAAGCAAAAGACAAAGGAGAAAGCAAAGATATACCCATCTGAATGCAGAGTTCCAAAGAATATCAAGGAGAGATAAAAAATCCTTCTTCAGTGATCGATGCAAAGAAATAGAAGAAAACAACAGTATGGGAAAGACTAGAGATCTCTTCATGAAAATTAGAGATACCAAGGGAACATTTCATGCAAAGATGGGCTCGATAAAGGACAGAAATTATATGGGCCTAACAGAAGCAGAAGATATTAAGAAGAGGTGGCAAGAATACACAGAAGAATTATACAAAAAAGATCTTCACAACCCAGATAACCACGATGGTGTGATCACTTGCCTAGAGCCAGACATCCTAGAATGAGAAGTCAAGTGGGCCTCAGGAAGCATCACTACGAACAAAGCTGGTGGAAGTGATGGAATTCCAGTTGAGCTATTTCAAATCCTAAAAGATGATGCTGTGAAAGTGCTTCACTCCATATGCCAGCAAATTTGGAAAACTCAGCAGTGGCCACGGGACTGGAAAAGGTCAGTTTTTATTCCAATCCCCAAAAAAGGCAACGCCAAAGAAAGCTCAAACTACCACACATTTGCACTCATCTCACATGCTAGCAAAGTGATGCTCAAAATTCTCCAAGCCAGATATTCAAGATGGGTTTTGCAAAGGCAGAAGAACCAGAGATCAAATTGCCAACATCCATGGGATCATCAAAAAAGTGAGAGAGTTCCAGAAAAACATCTACTTTTGCTTTATTGACTATGCCAAAGCCTTTGACTGTGTGGATCACAACAAACTGTGGAAAATTCTTAGAGATGGGAATTCCAGACTACCTGATCTGCCTCTTGAGATATGTGTCTGCAGGTCAAGAAGTAACAGTGAGAATTGGACATGGAACAGCAAACTGGTTACACATCAAGAAAGGAGTACATCAAGGCTGTATATTGTCACCCTGGTTATTTAACTAATATGCAGAATGCATCATGAGAAACGCTGGACTGGATGAAGCCCAAGCTGGATCCAGATTCCAGGAAGAAATATCAATAACCTCAAATATGCAGATGACACCACCCTTATGGCAGAGAGCAAAGAAGAACTAAAGAGCTTATTGATGAAAGTGAAAGAGGAGAGTGAAAAAGTTGGCTTAAAACTCAACTTTCAGAAAACTAAAATCATGGCATCTGGCCCCATCACTTCATGGCAAATAGACAGGGAAACAATGAAAACAGTGACAGACTTTATTTGGGGGGGCTCCAAAATCACCACAGATGGTGACTGCAGCTATGAAATTAAAAGCTGCTTGCTCCTTGGAAGAAAAGCTGTGACCAACCTAGACAGCATATTAAAAAAAGAGACATTACTTTGCCGACAAAGGTCTGTCTAGTCAAAGCTATGGTTTTTCCAGGAGTCATGTATGGATATGAGAATTGAACTATAAAGAAAGCTGAGAACCAAAGAACTGATGCTCCTGAACTGTGTGTTGGAAGAGACTCTTGAGAGTCCCTTGGACTGCAAGGAGATCTAACCAGTCCACCCTAAAGGGAATCAGTCCTGAATATTCATTGGAAGGACTGGTGCTGAAGCTGAAACTCCAATACTTTGGCCACGTGATGCGAAGAACTGACTCATTGGAAAAGACCCTGATGCTGGGAAAGATTGAAGGTGGGAGGAGAAGGGGATGACAGAGGATGAGATAGTTGGATGGTATCACTGACTCAATGGACATGAGTTTGAGTAAACTCCGTGTGTTGGTGACGGACAGGGAGGCGAGCTGCAGTCCATGGGGATCCAAAAAGTCGGACATGACTGACTGAACTGAACTGAAATATATGGAAGATCAAAAAGTTAAATAGAATGTGGCCCTCCATATCCCTGGAAGAATCTTTGTCCTTGGAGACATGTGGTGGTAGAACGAAGTATAATTTCTTCAACACCTTTTATCATATCTCATTATCATAGTCCACAAATGGGGAATGCATGAAATGAAAGAAGCCTCAACAAGACTACTCAATCTTCAGTGCCCTTTAATATTTACCTTAGAAGACACAAATAACCTCATATAATTCTTTCACTGAGTATTCACAAGAAGACTTGAAATAAAAACTGTAATTTTTTATTTATAAAGATTAGACTAGAAGAAGTGTAAAAAGGTTAACTATACAGTAACTATCAAAAAGAGAGATTTCGGCTTTCAGAACAAGGCTCATTCTGTTGTTCCACATGCTCTTTCTGATGCTCACACCTGTTGATCTACTATCATTTTTACCCACAGGACTTTAAGACTAGGAAAATATCACTGGCATTCCTTAGAACCTTATAGACAAAGTAGAAAAATGTGGATAAGGGTACAGACAGTATATTTATAGCTGACTGTACAGCCCCCTCCAAAGGTTACTAACAGTAATCAACTGCAGTCAATGACAAACAAGGAGGTCCACTCTCTGCCAAAGTCCTGATTCCTACTTACCAACTGCTTGTGATGAATATATCAAATGGGTGCTCAATGAATTTCTTGGTTAACAAAACAGTCTCAATGACTAACAGATTAGGTGGCAAGGCCACAGCAGGCATGGCATTCAAATTCCTTGCCTATGCCCTGTCTTCTTACCAACTGGGAACTGTCCTATGGCTAGTCAAGTAACTTTACACTACCTGCTGCTGGTTGGAGCAAGGAGAAACAACTGATTCAAGTTGTATCAATCTTGTGTCAAATCTTCCTATACTCGGAACTGGAGTAGGGATCATATTGCTTAGCTGAGTGTCCTGTTCTGAAAGTAAAACAGACCCAGGGGCTCCAGGTAGTTTGAAGATGGCTAGGATGGGTCTTTGGAAAATTAAATGGAAGACATGTTCTATAAAAAAGTAAAATGTGAAGTGAATTTCAGGGAAGAGGTCATATGATACCTGACCAAGGGAGGTGGGAAGTGACCAAGGCCTTCCTTGTCACTGAAGTTTACACTTCCAGCTCCAGTTTCTCATAACCCTCAGCTGTGATTTCTGCCCTTGAATTCTATGAAACATTCCTGATCATAAACCTTCTTTCACTTAAACTGAGTGAGGAGGTTCTGATCCTTATAAACAACCAACCAAAGGATTATTCAAATTGATGATTATATTTAAATCCTTCTCCCTTTGTAGGAGGAAAAAAGATATAAAACCCTGACAGTCCACACTCTTCAGAACAGCATCCTGGGCACAGACCTCTCAACCTCTGTGTCCTGTTGCTTCTCAGAACCTAGAAAATGAAATGATTCCTCCCTCTGCGATATTATGTTTACTGAGTGACACTTTCATACAAAGTGCTCTTTGAGCCCTTACAAAGCCTGAGAATCAAGAATGTTTTGAGTTTGCTGTAGATTGTATTATTGTTTTTGTGCATGCTTGTTTAAAAGTATGTTTATACTTCTGTCTGAGTGCCTCATTGTAATGAGGTTGTGGGAGATGTACTATAACCACTTACCTCTTATCACTCAAAGTCATTGGTATTGACCACAGAGAATACAGTAATTGTGGGTAGGATTGGTTAAATGTGAAACTCTGGATGTATCAGAAAAATGAAAGGGGGTTGGGAGGGCAGACCTTTCTCCTTCTGAGTTGCCTCAGGCAATAGACCTATCACTACATGGCTGCAGCTGACTTTATCTCCAAAAAAAAAAAAAATCTCTGAAATGAACAGAGCAGTCTAGAAACAAAATGGCCTCCAAGTGAATTCTTCCCATCACTTTAGATACAGAAGCCAAAAATCTTCTCACCAGACAGATGGCAAAGGAGATCCTTGCAAGAACAGGATCCCTAAATTATCCCACTTTTGCAATTTAGGAAACAGTAAGCTGTCTTAGAAACCCACCCCAACTTTTCTTACTTTTGACTGCCTTTCACTGAGCACCCTTAAGTAATACTTCATTTAACTATCACAATGATCTTCTGCGGTAGATATTGTTATAACTCCCACCTTATCTGTAAGTAATATAAGGTTTTCACAGGTTACGTACATTCCCCAGAATTATCCAATTACCAAGTAGCAGAACCAACACTTCAGCCCAGATTCCTACCCATTGCTCTTTCAAGCACTCAGAACTTTACTGTATCATGGGTTGTCTTACACCAACAGCACTGTAGCTTGTTAGAAATTCAGATTCTCAGGACTTACTCCAGAACTTTCTAAATAAGAATCTGCACTTTGACAAGATGCCTGGTGATTTGCATGCACAAGAAAGTTTCAGAAGCCCTAACTTTAAAAAATCTATGTTTTAATTGCCCCCAAGGCACTGCTGCTGCTGCTACTGCTAAGTCACTTCAGTCATGTCCGATTCTTTGCGACCCCAGAGATGGCAGCCCACCAGGCTCCGCCGTCCCTGGGATTCTCCAGGCAAGAACACTGGAGTGGGTTGCCATTTCCTTCTCCAATGCATGAAAGTGAAAAGTGAAAGTGAAGTCACTCAGTCATGTCCTAGTGATCCCATGGACTGCAGCCTACCAGGCTCCTCCGTCCATGGGATTTTCCAGGCAAGAGTATTGGAATGGGGTGCCAAAGGCATTACTAGCCATTAAACCTACCCCATCCATTAGAGCTTCCCTGATGGCTCAGATGGTAAAGAACCCACCTGCAATGCAGGAGACCCAGGTTCGATCCCTGGGTCAGGAATATCCCATGGAAAAGGGAATGGCAACCCACTCCAGTATTCTTGCCTGAAGAATCCCATGGACAGAGGAGCCTGGCAGACTACAATCCATCGGTTCACAAAGATCCATCGGACACAACTGAAGCTACTAAAACATTATGGTCCATTCTATCCCTGTGCTATGCTCAGTTGCTCAGTCCTGTCTGACTCTTCGTGACCCCATGGACTGTAGCCCACCATGCTCTTCTGTCCATGGGGATTCTTTAGACAAGAATACTGGAGTGAGTTGCCATGCGCTCACCTCCAGGGGATCTTCCCAACCCAGGGATCAAACCCAGGCCTCCCACACTGCAGGCAGATTCCTTACCATCTGAGTCACCAGGGAAGCACATGAATACTGGAGTGGGTAGCCTATCCCTTCTCCAAAGGATCTTCCCAACCCAAGAATCAAACTGGGGTCTCCTGCATTGCATGCAGATTCTTTACCAGCTGAGCTACCAGGGAAACCCATTCTATCCCTGGGCCTTATCTAAATGGGCAATATATACATGACTCATCTTCTCACTCTTATTTACTGTATTAGTTATGATTTTTCTGTATTTCCTTCTGCTTTGACATTTTGAGGTCTTGCTGACACAGGAAGGGATTACCCTTCCCAGGGTTGGCTAAATCCTAGTGAAGTAAGCACTTTCCCAAGAGCATGCTCTTCAAAAGCAAACCAGCCTCCAGAGGCCCTGGCCCCTACCACTTCCTTTATCAGACCCTCAACAGGGCTCTCATATGCCAAGATACTCTCCACCCATCCTAACCACCCTAGTGCTAGGTATCAGACAAGTAGGAGAAGCCAGAGTCTGTTGAGATGATTCAAACTAGCTAATCCTAAGCCTGTCTTCTCTGTCTCATCTTGCTTTTCCCACAGAAATCACCAGAAAGGCACTTGTCCATGTTTCCCCTCACTTTTCCTCCTGACTGATTCCATGGCTTTCCCAGGTCACCCTGTGTAACATGGCATGCCTTCTGTTTCCAGGGAACCGTAAGTACACAAAGTTCTTCATGACATTTCCATGTCTGCATGTGTTACCATATCTGATCAAAACAAATCTTGGACACATTTTAAAACAGGCATACCTTGGAGATTCTATAGGTTTGGTTTAAACTACTGCAAAAAAGCAAATATCACAATAAAGAGGGTCATACAAGGTTATTGGTTTCTCATATAAGCATATAAAAATTATGCCTACACTATGCTATAGTCTATTAGGTATGCAATAGTATTTTGTCTAAGAAAAACAAAGGGTACGTTTCTTAAATAAAAAACACTTTACTGCTAAAAAATACTAACCATCATCTAAGCCACCTTCAGTGAGCCAATAGTTTTGCCTTAGCAACATCAAAAATTACTGATCACAGAACACTGTCACAACTACATTAATAATGAAAACAATAAATATTGCAAGAATTAGCAAAATGTGACATAGGGACACAAAGTGAGCAAACGCTGTTGAAAAATGACAGCGGTGTCCATCACTTCCACAAGTTTGCTTATCCCCCTTAGTAATCCTTCCTTCTGTGTCCTGATCCCTTCCAAAACCACTGATCTGCTTTCTGTTACCATAGATTAGTTGATTTTCTAGACTTTCATAAATATAAAAGAATCACAGGGCAAGTACTCTTTTTTATTATGGCAAAATATGCATGACATAAAATGTACCATTTTAACCCTTTTTGACTGTACATTCACACTGCTGTGCAAATGTGTACTGTTTTTTGACTTTCTTTCATTCAGCATGTTTTGAGGTTCATTCAGGTGTGATGGTTCACTCCTGTATCACAGAACAGTATTCCATTGTATGACTATACCATGATTTATTTCTTCACCTATTGATGGACATTTTGATTGTTACCAGTTTGAGGCCGTTTGTAAATAAAGCTGCTATAAATATTCATGTATAAATCTTTGTAAAGATAATTTTCTATTTCTCCTGGGCAAGTACCTAGGGGTGTGATGGCTGGGTATATTTAACTTCATAAGAAATTGCCTGTTTTGAAAAGTGGGTATAGCATCTTACATTCTCACCTATGGTATATGAGAGTTCCAGTTTCTAAATATCCTTGCTAATACTTTGTATGGTCAGATGTTTCTTTGAGCCATTCAAATAGTTGTATGGTGGCATCTCATTGTGGTTAAATCACTTGAAAACAGTACTATGCTTTCAGGTGTTGCTTTTAAGAATTGTTAGGTAGGAACTTACAGTTACCAAAGGGGAAAGATATGACAGGATAAATTAGGAGTTTTGGATTAACATAACACACTGCTAAGCTAAGTTGCTTCAGTCGTGTCCGACTCTGTGCGACCCCATAGACGGCAGCCCATCAGGCTCCTCCGTCCCTGGGATTCTCCAGGCAAGAACACTGGAGTGGGTTGCCATTTCCTTCTCCAATGCATGAAAGTGAAAAGTGAAAGTCAAGTTGCTCAGTTGTGTCCTACTCTTTGCAACCCCATGGACTGTAGCACACCAGGCTCCTCCATCCATGGGATTTTCCAGGCAAGAGTACTGGAGTGGGGTGCCATTGCCTTCTCCATACACATACTACTATATATAAATTAGATAACCAACAAGGACCTACTATATAGCACAAGGAACTAAATTCCATATTTTATAAAGCTTATAAGGGATAAGAATTTGAAATATATATATATATAGTACAAAAGATATATTTATATGTGTGTGTGGGTTAATCACTTAGTCATGTGTGACTCTATGCAACCACATGGACTGTAGCCTGCCAGGCTTCTCTGTCCATAGAATTCTCCAGGCAAGAATACTGGAGTGGGTTGCCATTTCTTCCTCCAGGGGGTCTTCCCAACCTTGGGATCAAACCTGGGTCTCCTGCATTGACAGGTGGATTCTTTACCATCTGACCCATCTGGGAAGCCCATTATATATATATAACTGGATCACATTGCTGTGTGTCTAAAACTAACACAATATTGTAAATCAACTATATTTGAATTAAAAAAATTTTTTTAAGATCTGTAGGTGAGACCAGAGTATTCATCAGTCTAATGGTTCCCCTCAATATGTCAGCAAATTTGGAAAACTCAGCTGTGGCCACAGGACTGGAAAAGGTCAATTTTCATTCCAATCCCAAAGAAAGGCAATGCCAAAGAATGCTCAAACTACTGCACAATTGCACTCATCTCACACACTAGTAAAGTAACCCTCAAAATTCTGCAAGCCAGGCTTCGGCAATACATGAACTTCGAGATGTTCAAGCTGGTTTTAGAAAAGGCAGAGGAGGCAGAGATCTAATTGCCAACATCCGCTGGATCATCAAAAAAGTAAGAGAGTTCCAGAAAAACATATATTTCTGCTTTGTTGACTATGCCAAAGCCTTTGACTGTATGGATCACAATAAAGTGTGGGAAATTCTGAAAAAGATGGGAACACCAGACCACCTGACTTGCCTCTTGAGAAACCTGTATGCAGGTCAGGAAGCAATAGTTAGAACTGGACATGGAACAACAGACTGGTTCCAAATAGGAAAAGGAGTACGTCAAGGCTGTATATTGTCACCCTGCTTATTTAACTTATATGCGGAGTACATCATGAGAAATGCTGGGCTGGATGAATCACAAGCTGGAATCAAGAATTCTGGGAGAAATATCAATAACCTCAGATATGCAGATGACACCACCCTTATGGCAGAAAGTGAAGAGGAACTAAAAAGCCTCTTGATGAAAGTGAAAGAGGAGAGTGAAAAAGTTGGCTTAAAGCTCAACATTCAGAAAATTAAGATGATGGCATCCAGTCCCATCACTTCATGGGAAATAGATGGGGAAACAGTGGAAACAGTGGCTGACTTTACTTTTCTGGGCTCCAAAATCACTTCAGATGGTGATTGCAGCCATGAAATTAAAAGATGCTTACTCCTTGGAAGGAAAGTTGTGACCAACCTAGACAGCATATTAAAAAGCAGAGAGATTACTTTGTCAATAAAGATCCATCTAGTCAAGGCTATTGTTTTTCCAGTGGTCATGTATGGATGTGAGAGTTGGACTATAAAGAAAGCTGAGCACTGAAGAATTGATGCTTTTGAACTGTGGTATTGGAGAAGACTCTTGAGAGTCCCTTGGACTGCAAGGAGATCCAACCAGTCCATTCTGAAGGAGATCAGCCCTGGGATTTCTTTGGAAGGAATGATGCTAAAGCTGAAATTCCAATACTTTGGCCACCTGATGCGAAGAGCTGACTCATTGGAAAAGACCCTGATGCTGGGAAAGGTTGAGGGCAGGAGAAGAAGGGAACAACAGAGGATGAGATGGTTGGATGGCATCACCAACTCAATGGACATGAGTTTGGGTAAACTCCGGGAGTTGGTGATGGACAGGGAGGCCTGGTGTGCTGTGATTCATGGGGTCTCAAAGAGTTGGACACGACTGAGTGACTTAACTGAACTGAATGGTTCCCCATCACTGGGCCTTCTGAAGGCTCTATTTAAAGCCTCATAGAACATGAGATTTTCCAGGGAGGTTGGTGGGAACAGATACTATTCCCAGCCTCCCAGGAGGGAGAGTAAAACTAATCCCTTTTATCCCATCTTGGCAGGAAACTGAAGACTTCAACTGGTTTTTTTACCTTCTTCTTTAGCAGTTTAGGTCAGGTAGATTCAAACCTCACTTTGGAAAGTAAGAATCAGAGCCTCCAATTTTCTTGAGTGTTTGACCAAAACAAAACAGGTTATCTCATTTAACATGTTACTACATACACTGCTATGTTTTGTTTAGCTGAGTTTCCACAAATAATTTCACATGACCACATTTCAGGGTGATGAATCTCTAGCTAATGTTGATGAACTATGTACATCAAGTTTATTCTGGCCTGTAACTTCCCAAGGTGTATTCTTTATGCTCTTACATGTACAGTGATTCCAAAATACATGTAAGACTTACAATTCAAACTTAGATGAAACTAGAGTTATAAAAAGTAAATCTTAAATCAGGGTAGAAGCAAAGCATAGTGAAGGACATATGCTTCTAGAGTCATTCAGGCCTGGATTTGAATCCTGGTTCTTCACTACTAGTGTGTCAAGTTGAGTATACTTGGCTCTTCACTTACTAGGGTGTCTGAGCTGCCAAGAAAGCAAGCTGAATTCAAATGATGGAAACAGGTTCAAAATTAGCTAGTCAAATATGATGACAGAATGCAACACATTGTTTCCATATAATGTATATAATGCATTTACACATAGCATATATAATATTGTAAGTAATTAAGATATAAAATTATATTTTAAGAATTATTGTATTACTATACAGTGGAATGGCTTATGATAGAGTCCACAATATGTAAGAATATGGACAGAACTTCCAGATGAGAAGTTCTAGATCTGTAGATTCAAATATAGGAGTGAACCAAAGGCACTACAGCAGTTTCAATTCTTCTTTCTTTTAATTAAGAACAAATGAAAGATTATTAGATAAAATGGTCACAAGAAATTATCTGTCATTACTACACACTCTTTGTATTTGAATATCTGGAGCATAAAATTCCTCAAGCCTTTTTCCCCCTAATGTGACTGTCCTAACAGTTTCCTTTGCTTATTTTCCCATCTGTAGAATGGGAACAACAAGAGTGCAGAATGCCACCATTATGTAGACCCAAAAAACTCTTCTTCTAAAGCACTTATCATGGTACTCCAATATTCATGCAATAGTACTTTGGATCAAGGCAAGAAAAGCTTAAAACTTCTCTCAGTGTGATCATCATAAGTTACAGCGGTGGTGGTTTAGTCGCTAAGTCATGTCCAACTTTTGCCACCCCATGGACTATAGTCAGGCAGGCTCCTCTGTCCATGGGATTTCCCAGGAAAGAATACAAAGCTATAGACTAGTTCAATTGCTTCAAATAAAATAAGCACCACAGACAGTCTAGTACCTTAAAGGACGTATAGCATGTTGCTAGTCTCTTAATTAAAATTCTGGAGCGATACTTGCCTATTTCAACTGAAAATGTATTTGGAAACCATTGTAAAAATAGTGGTTTAATTTGGCTTATTTTACTTTCTAACCAAAGTCTGAAAAAAAGTATTAAAAAGATCGAAAACTGTCAAGAATTTTTATATTTTAAATTCTTCAGGTATAGCTGAAATCACAATTCCACAATCAGAATCTAAGCTCTCTAAGAGTAAGGGCTACTGGTCATTATTCTCTATTATTTCTAAGTAACAAATAAATAAATGTGTGATGAATTGACAAGATACCTTTTTACCCACCTTAAAATATCAGATATAATAGAATATATTATATATTATATTTTCTATATAATATATAGAAAAGAAACTCACTGATTACCTAAACACATCTATATTTAAAGCTGGATTTGAAGTCATAGAAATTACTGTATTATATATAGTATAATATACTATATTATGTATACTATATTAAGCTCTTTATGCTTCAAACTAATTCCCATCCTTCTAGAAACACCTGAGTCAAGTTAATATTAACCATTTTTGATTCTATTCCACTTAACCATATCTTACCCATTCTTTGATGAAGTGTCTATGGGGGAAGTTTCCTCAGTGTTCTCCAGCTCTTACCGATCTCCCTTGCTTCCAGGCTCCTAAAACACATGTGGTCTATTATACACTAAAGACAAACAAACCAAAAAAGTGTCTCCACTCCAGAGGTATTTCTAACACTTAAAGCAGCTACTCTTAGGAGAGAAAAGACCTAGAAGTAGAGTTTGAAACTCTGGGTTCAAACCCTGGTCTCTACCTCGAGGCTGTGGGAACTTGTTACTTAACATCTCTAAAGCTGTTTCCTCATGGGTAAAACAAGGATCACATTCTAAAATTTTATCTTTCCACAGAGCATGGAATATGATTTGTCAATTACTCCTTGATTTGACTGATTTATTGAGTGACTGATAAAATTCTCACCAATAGTAAAAATACTGCAGGCCCCACAAAATTCCCCAGTAGAAAGCAGATGGTCAATAAAGTTGTCTTTGTGTGGCTACTGTTTCAATATATATCACCAAGATAGAGTTTCTTTTCCTGATGTCTGTGGAGTTCAAGAGAGCTGCACATGCCCTGAGAATGTATAAATCACATGTGTACACTCACATGTGCATTTGAGGGAGAGCAGAGAAGACCAAAAGTGGTGAGAACCGCCATTCTCAGACAATATGAAAGAAGTGAGCAGGTAAAGGAGCAAATGGGAATAAGCAACTGACGGTGTTGAATGAATTGGTGAGGGTTGGAGGCAAGACAGATGGTCAAAGCAACTGTGGGTTGAATGCTAGTCTACACCTGAGCTGCGCTAACTAATCCATGACTTCCCTGTAATTGGTCTAACTACTCAACTTTGCCTTGTTGTCCACAATATCCCTAGTTCCTACCACAGTGCCTGGAATATAATAGGCATGTAACAATTACCCAGTAAAAAATTATTTTAGTTTTCATACCTGGAAAATGAAAAAGACTGAACAAAACTATCTTTAAGCTTCCTTCCAATTATAAAACTCTATTACATTTGAAGCTAATTATTTTATGAAAGAAAACCATTGGAATTGCCTCCCCCAACTAGCAAGGGTCAAAATTCAGAATCCCATTCAAGCATGACACTTAATAAAATGCTTCTCAGAAAGCTTTCTCCTCAGAAAAATGGCTTTTATTAGTTTATTATTATTCTCTTAAGTAAGCTACAAATGTTTCCTTAAGATTCCTGCTTTTTGGGGGGACTTCTGAAAAAGGGCAGATAACAGATACAGTACATTAATAAATCAGTATTATTTGAAGAATTAGTCTTCTCACAGCCAGGTCTTTAACAGGCCTGAATTCAATTGGCATTTCTTTCAAGAATATTTCCTTTATCAGCATTTGAAGTTTCGAAGAGCAATCAATGTCAAGGATGTAAACACTGAAATACAGGAGACCTTCAGAAATGCAATTATCATATTCTCCTATAGATAATTAACTGAAAAAAAAGCTATCTCTACTGAGATCTTCTTAGAAAATATCACTGAACTGTAGGTGCTTTGAAAGATTTAGGTGTTCAAGTACCAAGTGGGCTGCCTGGGCTTTGTGTAGCTATTTCAACAGTGGTGATGACTTTGTACTGAATGAGCTTCCCACAGTTACCTCTTTATCCTCCTGCCCCATCCTCATACTCACATTAACTCCAAAATACTCTTTACAACACTGTTGCTCGGGGCAACAGCCTATAGTAAGAAAAGAGTTCTTTCTGGGATGTGCAAAGGAGCATTAGAGGAATTAAGCCTACCAATGTCCGCTTTGTACTCCTCTGAAGAAATACAAGACAGCTGAGGCAGAAAAAAGCAAAAGTAAGTGATACTACATCAAACTTAAAAGCTTCTGCATAGCAAAGGAAACCATCAACAAAATGAAAAGGCAATCAATAGAATGGAAGAAAATATTTGTAAGTCATAAATCTGGTTAATATGTAAAATAGGTAAAGAAGCCATACAACCCAACAGCAAAAAAACTAAAACAAGCAATAACAAATAACCTGACTGAAAAATGGGCAGAGAAACTGATTAGGTATTTTTCTGAGGAAAATATACATATGATCGTGAAAGGTCCATGAAAAAGTACTCAATATCATTCAGGAAAATGAGAATCAAACTGCAAAGCCCTATCACCCTACAGCTATTAGAATGGCTACTATCAAAAAGATAAGAAATAACAAATGTTAATGAGGATGTGGAGCGAGGGAACACTTGTGCACTGTTAGTGGAAATACAAATTGGTGCAACAACTATATAAAATCGTATGGAGGTTCTTCAAAAAATTAAAAAATAGCACTACCACATAATCTAGAAATTCCATTTCTAGGTATTTATCAGACGGAAACAAAATCACTATCTTAGAAAGTTATCTGCACCCCCAAGTTCCTAACAGCATTTATAATAGCTATATATGAAAAAAAAAACAAAAACGTAATAGTCCATCAAGAGATAAAGAAAATGTAAGAGATATATACACAGACATAAATATATTGGGTTGCCCAAAAAGTTCATTAGAGTTTTTCTGTACTATCTTACAAAACCCAAATGAACTTTCTGGCCAACCCAATATATAGTGGAATATTATTCAGCCATAGAAAAGAAGGAAACCCTGCCATTTGTGATACGGATGGACTTTGAGGGCATTATGATAAGTGAAATAAGTCCGACAGACTTATTATATGTGGAATCTAAAAAAAAAAAAAAAAAATGAACGCAGAGAACAGATTGGTGGTTGCCAGAGGTAGGGGGTAGAGGGTGGGCAAAATAAGTGAAGGTAGTCAAAAGGCACAGATTTGGGGGTATAAGATAAATAAGTTCTGGGCATTAATGTACAGCTTGGTGAATTCAGTTAATAATACTGTGTTCTATAGTTTCAAGTTGCTAATAGAGTAGGTTTTAAAAGTTCTCATTACAAGAAAAAAATTACAAATATGTGAGGAAATGAGTGTCAGCTAAACTTACTATTAATCATTTATATGTGTGTGTGTGTGTGTGTATATATATATATATATATATACTATTCACTATGTTGTACACCTTAAACTAATGCAATGTTATATGTCAATTATATCTCAGGAAAACTTTGGGAGAAAAGAACATAAAGTAGCTGAAATTGACTTTAGTACTAAAATGATAAACATCACAGCACAAAGGTGTTGCATTTGACTAAATATAAAGGCATTTCTAACAGTTACAGTTGTTCAGAAATGAAATAGGATCCCTTAAGGGTGGTCTACTCCTTGTAACCAAATTTGATCAACCAGATCCATTGGGTCTGCTATAGATGGGATTCCTTTGTAAAGTAGAGGCCTCTTTTCAGGTCTTCCAAAGCTTTGAGTTTCTTCCTTTCTCTGAATCAAGTCTTTGTTTGGTAGTAATGACATGGAAATTAAACACAAAGAGTTAGGAACCTCACATAGCATTTATCCTCTAAAATTTTATGCCAATATATCTACATTTAGACTGGCCTACTTTCATCCTCTATGGGACTCCTCCATGATTTAAGCATCCTTGAGCTCCACAGAATGTGTCATCCCTTCCTTACTGGGCAGATGGAACAGGTATCATGACATTAGTCCCAATCAGCTCCCCAAAAGAAAAAAAAGTATTACATGGTCCTACTAGAGTATAATAAGTCTCAGTTGAGAATTTTCCCAAACTTCTCCCATAACAATTGTGTCCTCCTCTTAAGGAAGAAGGATAGTGAGCAGTATTTGTTGTCAATTCAGTCACTCAGTCGTGTCCAGCTCTTTGCAACCCCATGGACCACAGCACACCAGGCCTCCCTGTCCATCACCAACTCCCGGAGTTCACTCAGACTCATCTCCACTGAGTCGGTGATGCCATCCAACCGTCTCATCCTCTGTAGTTGCTTTCTCTTCCTGACTTCAATCTTTTCTAGCATCAGGGTCTTTTCAAATGAGTCAGCTCTTCACATCAGGTGGCCAAAGTATTGGAGTTTTAGCTTCAACATCAGTCCTTCCAATGAACATCCAGAACTGATCTGCTTTAGGATGGACTGGTTGGATCTCCTCACAGTCCAAGGGACTCTCAAGAGTCTTCTGCAACACCACAGTTCAAAAGCATCAATTCTTCAGCATTCAGCTTTCTTTATAGTCCAACTCTCACATCCATACATGACCACTGGAAAAACCATAGCCTTGATGAGATGGACCTTTATTGGCAAAGTAATCTCTCTGCTTTTTAATATACTGTCTAGGTTGGTCATAATTTTCCTTCCAAGGAGTACACATCTTTTAATTTCATTGCTGCACTCACCATCTGCAGTGATTTTGGAGCCCAAGAAAATAAAGTCAGCCACTGTTTCCACTGTTTCTCCATCTACTTGTCATGAAGTGATGGAACCAGATGCCATGATCTTAGTTTTCTAGGTGCTGAGAGAGGACATCAGAGGGCAGACAGACTGAAACCACAATCACAGAAAACTAGCCAATCTAATCACATGGACCACAGCCTTGTCTTACTCAACGAAACTAAGCCATGCCATATAGGGCCACCCAAGATGGATAGGTCTTGGTGGAGAGTTCTGACAAAATGTGGTCCACTGGAGAAGGGAATGGCAAACCACTTCAGTACTCTTGTCTTAAGAATCCCATGAACAGTATTTGTTGAGTACCAAGCAATAGGCTAACAGGTTCACATATTTATATTTCATTCATTCATTTCATTCATAATAACAACACCTTGAGGTAGCTTCAGGATGTCCATTAGACAAATAAATTAAGTCTGAGATCCAGAAAGTGTAAGTTAAATGCACAAAGTAACATCACAAGCAACTACAAAAGTTGGAATTCAGATCTAGGTTTACATGGCCTGAATATTTAGGCCCAGTTCCCTATTCCATGAATAATCCCCTCTGAAGATTTTTGCTCAACTCCAGACCAAAAGCTTTTAAACCACTTCACACAAACAGTTGGTTATTCTATATTAAATCACTCTAAGCAACGGTGTTTTTAACCTACCTTGAAAAATATCCTAATAACTTAGTGCCAGCACCTAATGTTTTCACTGAAATTCCAAATAAACTGCAATATGTGGTTTTGAGTTTAGTCCTTTCTTGAATCAAGTCTTTCTTTCTTTGACTGTAATGACATGGAAATTAAACACCAAGAGATGGGAACCTCACACAGTATTTATCTTCTAAAATTTTACACCAATATGCCAATATATCTACACTTAGACTGTCCTACTTTCATCCTCTAAAGGACTCTTCTATGACCTAAGCATCCCTGAGCCCCACAGCATGTGTCATCTCTGAAAGTACATAAAATGAAGGCTAAATCTTCTCAAAGACTTTACTCTTATTTTATTCCTTAATGTGCCAAATGACTATGGCGTGTCTTCACAATGTCCCTCCAGACCTATCTAAACTCTAGCATGTAAAAGTGTGCTCATAACCAGGAAACAAATACTTATGTTTTAAATTAAAATATGCATCTTTATTCTAACCATGAAATTATCTTTTCATCGGGCTTTACCAGAAAGAAATCATTAGAATGCAAATAAGCACAAGAAAAAAACTTTTTCTCCAAAAAGTCAAGTGAAAAGATATGATAGAGCCAGGCAGCAAATTGTTAGTGAGCATCTCTACTGCAAGAAACTCATACACATCAATCAGCTCTTGGAGTCTGTGCCCTAAGAGAGAACTGATAGGAAATTACACAAGAAGTTATGAGGCCCAAAACACGGAAGTTTTTCTTTGGGAGGAAAATCATCTTTCATTTTCAGTTGACCTGATGAAGAGAAGGGGTGGAATAAACCTGGAGATGACAATCTGAGGAAATGAGGTAGGGTTTTGGTGCAGTGCGAATGAGAACAAGATATATTTAAAAAAACTGAACATCTGCATAGAACCTGCTGACGTTAAAATGAATGCCTCTTGTTCAGCTAGTATTTCAGGAACTCCTCCATGTTCCTCATGGGGGAGAAGGTGCCCAGGTCAAGAAGAAGCTAGTGGTAGAATGGACTACACAGCAAGACTCACAGAGCACACTCACAGGAGGTTTTGAACATTAGACCTCTGTTCTTATATAGGCTGAAGACTCATGAATTTAACAGAACTCATGCTGGGAATTGAGAATCCATGAAAAAAGAATAGGGAATATGCAGCATTTGGTGATAATATCTTGATGATAGCCAGAAGAGGGTTTTTTCTAATTCTCAAGGCATTGGGAAAAAAAAAGAATCTTGGCCTCTAGCTCACACCACACCCAAAAGTTAATTTGAGAAACTATGCTGTTTTTAGAAGAAAATAGAGTATTTTGTGAAACGAAAATTTTTTCTTGGATGGCAGAAAAAAGTACAAACCATGAAAGCACAAGCCGCAGACTTAAACTTAAGTGTGTTCTTTCCAGTGCAATGTCCAATTCAACCTCTCTGGTTCTCCATGAAGGCTTTCTTGGGAGGTAAGTATGAGGCGTAGACACACACACACACACACACACACACACAATGATATTTCCCTTCTCTCAATTCCTGTTGCAATTAATGACTGAATTAATTTAAAATTCTCTCACAAAGCTATAATATTCACTGTATTGTTATTTACTAGCTGCCAGCAGTGAATTGGTAAATGTTTAGCAAATAGCCCTCTAGGGGATAAAGCCCTGATATGTGCGTTTGCCAATTTCTGTGATGTAAATACTTCCCCATGGCTGATTTCAAGGAATCAACATAAACTGACTAGATTCAGCATTGGAAAGAGATCCATACAACAGGAGTGCATGTGAGCCAACACAAACTGGTTTCAGGGCATCTCTAGTTCCCTGTTTTCCCCCATTGCATCTATAAGCAATCCCTAGTGGTATAAATGAAGTTAACATGGTTTCTTATTTGGCAAAAGTAGGTAAACACACCCAAAAGAGTAAATTCCTTAGAGGAGACTTAAGTCTAGAGCTCTATTTAAAGTTTAAGAAATTAGAATGGACATTTGCAGAATGTCTCCAACATCTGTATCTTCTGCTAGATATAGCCTCTGTTTTCTGTTTGGGTTCCATCTATCTTTTAGTCCACAGTCTTTGGGTTAAGATCCTTGCCCAGCTAAGGGATAGATCAGGTGACCAAGACCAATTTCCATATCCTATCCTGTGGTCACAGTGATTGGTTCACAGGATTGTCATGTGATCCACTGGCAACAATAAGAAGCAGTGGCTAAAAACACTGAGATATAATTGGGTATTTGTTCCCTGGGACTTCAGCCAAAGAGAATATAAGATCTGGAGCTACTATCATCTCCTTGCCACTGCATAGAGCCTGCAAATGATACAAATCCAATAGATAGAGAAAAACTAATGATGACAATGTTTGAGTCCTGAACTCAGAAATGCTAAGAGCAAAACTTCAGCCTTAGACCTTTTGTTTACGTAAGCCAATAACTTTCCTTTTTTCAAATGTCAGTTTGTATTAGGTTTTCTCTGACATACAGCAAAAAATTTGCAAACTGATGCAGAAACATACCCTGATTAACAAGCTCAATATATTATTAACACAACTAGAAATATTACCAAAAATTTATAGCATGATAATACTTTTGAAAGCATTATTTTGGCATTTTCTTATAAAGTTAATGTACACTTGTTGCATGCCCCAGTTTTGGTAGGCACAATGAGATCCCCACATTCACTCCACTCCAAAGATATCTGCATCCACACCCCTGAACCAAGGACTGCCCTACCTTATCTGGTAAAAGGGGATTTTGAAGGAAGCTTGAAGCTGTGATTAAGTTAAGGATCTTGAGATGGGGAGATTATCCTGGGTTATCCATGTGGGCCCAATGTAATTATAAGGAAGACAAGAATAGAGTTATAGGAGATGTGACCACAGAAGCAGAGGTCAGAATGAGGCAGGAGCACTGGCTAAGGAAGAGGGTTGGAGTCTAGAAGCTGGAACAGGCAAGAATGTGGATTCTTCCCTACAGCCCTGGAACAAACACAGCCCTGCCAAACCAGTTTAGACTTTTGACCTCCACAACTGTAAAAGAACAGATCTATGTCATTATGTTGTTTTAAGTGATTAAATTCATAGTAATTAGTTATATCAGCAAGAGGAATCTAATAACCTAGCAATCCCATCTTCAGATATTTCACCAAAGAGAAACGAAAACTGATACACAAAAACATGGATGCAAATGTCTATGGCAGATTTAATCATAATTGCAAACACTGAAAACATTCTAATAAATGTTCTTCAACTGTCATATGAATAAATTAACTGGATGGTATTGAATCCAGTGAAATACTACCCATTAAAAAATAATGAGGGATACATTGGGAGAGTGGGATTGACATATACACACTACTATATATAAAGTTGATAATAAGGATCTACTGTATACCATAGGGAACTCTTCTCAATCCTCTGTAATGACCTATGGGGAAAGAATGTGAAAAAGAGTAGAGGGTCTTCCCTGGTGGTCCAGTGGCTAAGACTCCACACTCCCAATGCAAGTGGCCCATGTCCAATCCCTGGTCAAGGAATTAGATCCCACATGCCCCAACTGCTGCAACTAAAGATCCTGCATGCTGCAACCAAGACCCAGTACAACCAACTACTTAAAAAATAAAGTAAAAAAATTTTAAAGAGTGGATATTTGTATATGTATAACCAATTCACTCTACTGTACAGCAAAAACTAACACAACATTTAAAATCAGCTATACTCCAATAAAAACTGAAAAAAAAGAATGAACTACTGATGTATGCAACAAAAGGATGAATCATGAATGTATTAAGTGAAGGGAGCTAAATTCAAAATGTTACGCACCTTACAATCATTTTGTATGACATTTTGGAAAAGGCAATACTACCACGATAGAAAATAGAACAGCGATTGCAATAGGGGGTGGAGAAAGGGTTGATTACCAAGCAATGGCACAGAGGAATTTTAGGGGTGAAGAAACAGTTGTTTATCTACTTCATGGTGGTACTTTCACAACTCTGCATTTGTCAAAACTCATAGGTCTAGATATCAAATAAATTGGTCAACAGTTCAAAAAAAAAAAAACAGCAGCTGTATGAGAACAAGTTTGAGATGCTGACATGAAAATGCCTACTTAGAGGAGCTGCTTTTTCTATGCCCGTCTCAATCACAGTCAGGCTTTCACATCCAACCACCTTTCTTTCCCTTCAGCCATCATTTCCACAATAACTAAACAACAGTATAAAAACTTTTAGCTAAGCTAAAAATTCAGAATATCAAGAGGCAAGTCCCTGAAGGACCCACTATCTCTAGAAACCCAGTCAACAATAGCTCACTATTCCTTTAAAAACACAATGCTTAACCAAACTCTGACCCTACCTTGTTCCCTACTTTTCTGTTCCTGTTATTCTCTTATTAATTTTTAAAAAGCAGGCATTTCCACAGTTACATTGAGTTTAAAACCAAATATATATATTCGTGTGTGTATATATATATATATACACACACACACACACCCTTATGCTTTTAAGTTTCTCATCTTTGACCCTTTGTGCATCACCAAAGAAAAGCACTGGCTCTATCTTTAAAAAGAGAACTAGGGAGAAAAGAAGAACATTCTGATAAAAATGAATAGAGTAAGAAGTGGGGGACAGCAGTGGCATATTTCTAGGAAAAGTCAGCAGATGCATGGAGAGCTGTGGGTGACTCCTGGCAGGGGAGGCCAGACTTCTCCCTTTATGGCCCAACTTAATCTCATCTTATTCTATAAGAGTACAGTGCCTCATTTCCTATGTAGTACAAGGTCACAGGCAGATAAAAACAGAGAAAGAAAAGAAAAACAAGGAACAACAGAGCCTTTTTCCCCTGGATCTCAGAAATGGAGCTCAGCATTTCTATAACACCTTAGTGGTAAATGAAGGAGGTGTACCAAGCCTAATTTTTTTTTTTAATGAGTTCCCACTTTCTAGTACCTGGAAATGTTTCCATATTATTCCTGTCTCAAATCAAGGAAGTAAAGACACTGTCTGTCTTTATTCTACTACCACATGATAAAGAACGTGAAGTCCAGCAGATCCTTCAGTTCAGTTCAGTCACTCAGTCCTGTTCAACTCTTTGCAACCCCATGAATTGCAACACACCAGGCCTCCCTGTCCATCACCAACTCCCGGAGTTCACTCAGACTCACGTCCATCGAGTCAGCGATGCCATCCAGCCATATCATCCTCTGTCGTCCTCTTCTCCTCCTGCCCCCAATCCCTCCCAGCATCAGAGTCTTTTCCAATGAGTCAACTCTTCGCATGAGGTGGCCAAAGTATTGGAGTTTTAGCTTTAGCATCATTCCTTCCAAAGAAATCCTAGGGCTGATCTCCTTCAGAATGGACTGGTTGGATCTCCTTGCAGTCCAAGGGACTCTCAAGAGTCTTCTCCAACACCACAGTTCAAAAGCATCAATTCTTCGGCGCTCAGCTTTCTTCACAGTCCAACTCTCACATCTATACATGACCACAGGAAAAACCATAGCCTTGATGAGATGGACCTTTGTTAGCAAAGTAATGTCTCTGCTTTTGAATATGCTATCTAGGTTGGTCATAACTTTTCTTTCAAGGAGTAAGTGTCTTTTAATTTCATGGCTGCAGTCACCATCTGCAAATCCTTAGAGAATCCCAAAGTGCTCCAAGAGTGATCCAAATGTAAGCCGTATCAAGGTAAATGTGAGTTAAAGGTTTTACCTCTATCATTTCACTACTTCTTGTCTCAAAAATTCAAAACAGAGTTCCTTTCCCTAAATAGGTGATCTTGAAATCTCCAAATAGAACTCACTTCCCAATTGTATAAACAAGATAGTCCTTCTTCCTCCCTTCTACCCTATCAGTCCCTGTTCTTTCCCTCTAAGAAAACAAACTCACAACAAAAAACTCATCTCCTCCCAGGATTTCCTTGCTAATTCATAACTCCCATAGCTACTTACTCAACACCTACACAATTTTACAGACAACTCATTTTTATGGTGACCTGGGAGATGGGAGGTCACAGAACTGAAAATTCTAAATTAATTATTTTATAAAACAATTAGAAAAATCATGTCTGTGCTGTACCAAGGGAACAAATGACCCTAAGGGAATGCACAAATTATAGCAAATCTTATTCTTTTAAGCAGAAATAAAACTGAGTATTATTTTAATTTGAGGGAAAAAAAATGTCAGGAAGGAAAAACTGTGGCACTACTCTCATGCTCACTGACTGGAAACCTGTGAATTAGACTAAGAAAAGAGACATTAACAAGAGAAAGGGCATACAATTTTTATTAATGTATTACATACACAGGAGTCCCCAGAAAAGAAGCAAAACTCAAAGAAGTGGCTAGACTTAGATGCTCATATACCATTCTAACAAAGGAAAGGGAGTTTGGGCTTCAAAGGATGATACATCATGGGGAAGTGGCTAGAAAATATATAGGGGAAAGTAATGGACAATGGGGTTATCTTAGTGAAGTTTGTTTATGGGAACTCATCTCAGGGTTGACTGTCTCTGGTGATAAGAGTCCTGCTCCTCTTCTTGGTATAGGCGAAGAACACCTTCACCAAGGGAAATACATGCCCTGCTTTTAGGCAGAGAACTCTTCCTGCATACATTGATTCTCAATTGCTTTCAGTACAAATAACGTGTATGCCAAAATGGCCTGTTTGGGATAGCACAGCCTGACTCTCCTTAAAAATCTTTCCAAAGTATGCTTGACCCATAGAAAATATTGGGTTGGCCAAAAAGTTTATTTGGGTTTTTTCATACCATCTTTTAAAAAAATATTTATATTGATTTGGCTGGATCGGGTCTTAGTTGTGGCACATGGGATCTTTTTTGCATCATGCAGGATCCTTTGTTGTGGCACACAGACTTTCTAGTTGTGTGGTGCATGGGCTTAGTCACTCCATGGCATGTGAGATCCTAGTTCCCCAACCAGGGATCAAAGCCACATCCCCCACTTTGCAAGGCAGATTCCTAACCACTGGATCACCAGGGAAGTCCCTTTCCATACCATCTTATAGTAAAACTGTAACGAACTCTTTGCCCAACCCAATATAACTTAATCTTTTTCTAAAAACAAGGTCATCACTAGGAACACCAGTTAATGTGACAATATAGATTAGCTCTGACTACTTCTTCATTTTCAAAGAAACCATGTTGGAAAAGAATATAGGATTCAGAGTCATACAAACCTGAGAGGCATCCTGGAACTTCTTGTGGCTTTGCAACCCTGATTATGTTTCTTAACTCCTCTGAGGCTAATGTTTTAATGTGAAACACAGCTACATGTTTTCTTCCCAGGGAAGCTCATCAAGAGTATAAAGATATTGCTTATATCATTTAAAAATGATGACTAGAGGACATGATACAGTGATTGATAGGTCTAGGTCACATGATCCATTTCTGTGCTGGGCCTATTAAAACATTTTAAAAATCAACAAAGACAGAAATTACAACTGTATTTTCTTCTTGATTTACTTTGGTGTCTATTTTTTTCAAACAATTTTCTGTTATTTCTTTCACTGTCCCAGTATCAGCTGCCTATTTGTGTGTTACTCTGTTGGTGCTTAAAGTAAATTATACTCTTTGCCTCATGTCTTCACTAGAGGATATGCATACATGTCCCTGTGATGGCCTCACAATGAAAAAAGTACTTGACACCCAATGACTTTCAGTGTGACCACATGGTCTGCTCTGGCTAATGACATACTAGCAGAATTCTACAAGCAGAGGTTTTAAATGTACTAGTACAGCTCAACATGTTTCTTTGTATTCTGAAAAGAAAAAGACCCAGGTAGCCACTAGTCCAATGAGGACAAGATAACAAGGAGCAAACACTTACCCATCTAGCACTTTGGAGCCAAACTCAGCTTAGGTCAGTTGAACCCAAACCAACATGCAGAAGGGTAATTTAAGAATAAATGATTTTGGATTTGGGGTTGTTAACACAACTTCAGTCATGTAGCAGTACATAAATAACACAGTGCCCTCAAATCTTTAGGTTTTCTCTCACTGACTGATTATAAATTTCTCAAGAACAACAAATTATCACTACTATCATGGAAGTCTCTTCCAGACTCCCCACATTAGACTTATCCCAAGACCACTTTCTTTTTTGATGATTCTAATTGCTAGGCAATTTTTAATTATATATGAATACTTTAGATTTGTGTGAAGAATAAGGATGAAATAAGATTTTAAACTCCTCCAGGAAGTAACTACTTCAATTCCTTTCATATTCAGGCAGCCTGAAGTACCCTATCAAGCATGGAGGTCTTTGGGCAAAGGAAGGCTAAATAATATCTATGGATGTGACTGATGATAAATGGTCACTGCTATAAGGTTCCCAATCCAATGAAGAAGCCCATGGACACTATCTGTTGTTTTCCAACCATGGTAAATTCTGAATTCAGCCCCAAACATTGTCAGTAAAAGACCATATGCGCCCTTATCCATGGCCCCAGAAATCTCCTGTGGGTGACATGTTAGTTCTCTCACTCCTTGTTATATCCACTGGCTGTCAGGAAAATACAAATGGAAGTCAGCCTCAAAAAGTTGCACAATATAAATTACTTTAACATTCTGTTTTGGTTTAATTTCAGAAGGTTCAAAAACTTCATTTATTTCAGATTATTTTTAATATTTTGGCTCAGAGATTAATATTAAGTTTTTATCCCCTCTTTCTTTTCTTGATATTGCTTTCTCTAACCACACTGTATTGGTTAAAACTCTAATTATAGAATAAAAGCATGGGTAAATTATTTTCAATATGGCTAAGACCAGACTAACTTCATAATAAAATTCTTTTTGTTAATTAATTTAAAATAATCTTAATAGTGACTTTTCTATTGACAGTGATAACACAACACCATTGGAATTATAATGAGTTTATATTTTTTCTACACAAAGGAGAAAGTTAATATTGATAATGATTTACACTTTCCACAGATTTAACACAGACATATGAATAATTTTTAACAATTAGATTCTCCATAGAACATAATCTTACAGCAGAAAATATCTGTGCCATTGTAAGGATGTAGGATGAACATCTACAGCATGAGATTGCCACTTCAAATGCTCATAGAATGAAAACTATTTGAGTTTGACCAAAAAAAAAAAAAAAATCAGGATGAATCTATCAGAAATCAACGAGCAGGTCTATAAACTATCAGAGTAGAGAAGAAAGTAAATGCAGATGTTAGAATTTTGGGGGTGGGGGAGGATAATTTGCATAAAATTTCCACCAATTTCTAGCAAGATGATTTTCATATCTTGAAATTACAGTATGAGGAAGGAAGAAATATAGAGGCAACAAGAAATAAAGTAATATTGAAAAGCCAACAAAGTTTTCACCTTTTTCAAGAGTCTCTTTTGCTTTTATTAATACATGCCTGCATTTTTTCTAGTTTTCATACACATACACTCTCCATATTTATATTTATGTAGAGAGAGAAAAAGTGCATTATATATATATGTCAGTTAAGTCAGAATGGTGGTTTTATAAAGATCAAAGATATTCAGATACAGGCTTTTACATTCAAGTCATATATTATTGTAGTAAAGGAAATAAAAGGTGTTGATAAATTATTTTAATGCAAATTTTTTAGAAGATGAGCTATAAATAAGATTTTTCCATGGCTCATGGCGGGAGGGGGCAGGATTTTCTGAGAGCACGGAGAAAGATGTAAAGTATTCTTGAAATGAAAAATCAGGGTCAAAATTGTTAGGTAGTTAGAATAGGAAAAAGGAGTCCAGAATGGTGGTGGCTAAAAGACAAAGCAGGGGAAAAGCCCACAAAAATAGAACAAAGGAAGGTCTGAGGACTGGAGTGAGAACCTCAGGTAAAACAAACAGCCCTCCTGGCTAGCCCAATTTACATAGGGCAGGCTCGGGGGAGGAGAAAAACACAAAAAGAGGAGCCAAAATTAGGCCTCTCTTCTCTTCTCTTTGCTTCTTTTGGGTCTACCCACCCTTAAGTGTACAGGATGTATTTTCCTTTGCTTACCAAATAAAACTGAACTGTAACCAGGCTGTAACACTGGTCCGTTCATCACTTCAAACTTTTGCTGCGGCAAGACAGAACCAAAGAAATTACAAACTCCCCCAACAAAATTAAGGAAAAGGTGAAATTCACACTAGTTATAATCATGTAGAGGTCCAAAAACAGAGGTGGCAGAAAGAAAATACTCCTAGCTTGCAAAAATGTCTGCAACAGAGAAATAAGATATTTAATAAAAGAAAGTTGTTACCTTATTTGTTATTCATGCATCAACTCATTCTCTAAAATATTACAGGTAATTCAAATAAATGCACATAAAATTAATAAACAAGAATTAGAAGATTTATTCATTTAAAAAATTAAAGTTTTGAGTATCTCACATGTGCCAAGCTAGTAAGGAAAAACAATTCTCTGCCTTCATGGAGTTCACTATCTAGTGTGAGAGACTCACAATATAGAAAAATACATAAACAAATTTGTAATGCTATGAGAAATATAAAACAGGAAAAAGAAAGAAGATTACTAGTGAAGGGGAACAGAATATGCTATCCTAAAATACAGCACTTTAACATATAGATTATTTTGAGCTGAAGGCAATTGAGAATCAAGAGATACAGAAAGAAGCCTTCCTAGAGCTTCCCTTATATGACAAAAAACAGCAACTTTTGAGAAACAAGCACTGCCTGCCATAAAGCCCCTCTCCCAGGACAGCTTTACAGCCATGAAGACGACTGAAAGTCGGCACCAGAAGAGTCATACACAAACAAGTCTTACTAAAATGATCCTTATCTCTCATCACTTTCCTCCATATACCTACCCTTCCCATAATCTGTCGCCCTTGGAAGCCTGAAACTTTTTTCCTTTGTCTTGTCACATTTTCAAAATTTATTTCTGTTTATTACAAATGTATATAAGCCCTCAGGCCTAGCTATCTCTTTGTTCTCCATTTCTTTTCTAGGTATGCCAACATGTCAAGTAAAAAGTTAATATTATTTTTTTTCATACCTTTTCTCCTGTCTTTTTGTCAGTCTAATTTGTATGGCCCCAGCTGGAGACTGAAGAGAATAGAGGAAAACTCTTTTACCCTTCCCTACACTGGATAGGTGAAGACATGCTATTTTAGATACATCAGTCAAAGAATGCCATTTTCAAGAAGTAGTTTTTAAGAGACTTGAACTAAACACGGAAATGGCTTTGAATATACCATGGAGTCTGAATGGATGGGGGTCTTACATGGTAGCTTAGGGCTTACAGAAAGTTCCCAGAGGCCCTAGTGGAAACTGCAAAGCCTCTGAAGAATTAGCTTCAAAATACACATAATTTCACTTCCACCTCATTCTAGTCGACAAGCCATTAAGGCCAGCCTAGATTCAAGGTGGGGAGAATTAGTCCCCACTCCTCAATGGCAGAAGTAGCAAGAATGTGTAGCCATCCTTAATCATTCAGAGTTGTGCAAAACTTTCTAATCAGGTAACATATCTTTCAATAAAGCAAAGGTCTACATCAAGGGTCAGCAAATTATGCCTAAGCAGAAAACAGCCAGCAGGCCTAATCCACCTTTGCTTTGTAAATAAAGTTCTACTGGAACACAGGAGTACCCATTCATTTACAAATTGTCGTCTATGGCTGCTTTTATCCTTCAAGGGCAGTCAAATAACTGCAATAGGCTTCAAGGCCTTCAAAGATTAAAATGTTTACTATCTGACCTTTAGAGCAACAGTTTGCTGAGCCCAGTTCTCAGGAAAGTAATCATGTCACTTAGATCTCTAGCAATTTTATTTTCAATCTTGGCTACAGATCCCTAGAAATAATTAACTAGACTTTGAGTAAATTCAAGTTCGGTTCAGTTCAGTTCAGTCACTCAGTCGTGTCCGACTCTTTGTGACCCCATGCACTGCAGCACGCCAGGCCTCCCTGTCCATCACCAACTCCCAGAGTTTACTCAAACTCATGTCCATCCCATCAGTGATGCCACCCAACCATCTCATCCTCTGTCGAACCCTTCTCCTCCTGCCTTCTATCTTTCCCAGGATCAGGGTCTTTTCCAATGAGTCAGTTATTCACATCAGGTGACCAAAGTCCTGGAGCTTCAGTTTCAGCATCAGTCCTTCCAATGAATATTCAGGACTGATTTCTTTTAGGATTGACTGGATGGATCTCCTTGCAGTCCAAGGGACTCTCAAGAGTCTCCTCCAACATCACAGTTAGAAAGCATCAATTCTTCGGCACTCAGCTTTCTTTATAGTCCAACTCTCACATCCATATGTGACTACTGGAAAAACCATAGCCTTGACTAGACAGACCATTCTCGGCAATGTCTCTGCTTTTTAATATGCTGTCTAGGTTGGTCATAGCTTTTCTTCCATGGAGAAAGCATCTTTTCATTTCATGGCTGCAGTCATCCTCTGTACTGATTTTGGAGCCCAAAAAAATAAAATCTGTAACTGTCTCCATTGTTTCCCCATCTATTAAGTGATGGGACCAGAAGCCAGGATCTTAGTTTTCTGAATGCTGAGTTTTAAGCCAACTTTTCACTCTCCTCTTTCATTTTCATCAAGAGGCTCTTTAGTTCTTCTTCGCTTTCATCCATAAAGGTGGTGTCATCTGCACATATGAAGTTATTGATATGTCTCCCAGCAATCTTGATTCCAGCTTGTGCTTCATCCAACCCAGCATTTCTCATGATGTACTTTGCATGTAAGTTAAATAAGAAGGGTGATAATATACAGCCTTGATGTACTCCTTTCCCAATCTGGAACCAGTCTGTTGTTCCACGTCCAGTTCTAACCGTTACTTCCTGACTTCATACAGATTTCTCAAGAGGCAGGTCAGGTGGTCTGGTATTCCCATCTCTTTAAGCATTTTCCAGACTTTGTTGTGGTCCACACAATCAAAGGCTTTGGCATAGTCAATACAGCAGAAATAGATGTTTTTCTGGAACTTCCTTATTTTTTCAATGATCCAGCAGATGTTGGCAATTTGATTTCTGGTTCCTCTGCTTTTTCTAAATCCAGCTTGAACATCTGGAAGTTCACAGTTCACATACTGTCGAAAACTGGCTTGGAGACTTTTGAGCGTTACTTTGCTAGCATGTGAAATGAGTGCAATTGTGTGGTAGTTTGAGCATTCTTTGGCATTGCCTTTCTTTGGGATTGCAATGAAAACTGACTTTTTCACCAACTGCAGCCACTGCCGAGTTTTCTAAATTTGCTGGCATATGAAGTGGAGCACTTTAACAGCATCATCTTTTAGGATTTGAAATAGCACAGCCGGAATTCCATCACCTCCGCTAGCTTTGTTTGTAGTGATGTTTCCTAAGGCCCACTTGATTTCCCATTCCAGAATGTCTGGCTCTAGGTGAGTGATCACACCATCATGGTTATCTGGGTCATGAAGATCGTTTTTGTATAGTTCTGTGTATTGCTGCCAACTCTTCTTAATATCTTCTGCTTCTGTTAGGTCTATACCATTTCTGTCCTTTATTGTGCCCATTTTCTCATTAAATATTCCCTTCATATCTCTAATTTTCTTGAAGAGATCTCTAGTCTTTCCCATTCTATTGTTTTCCTCTATTTCTTTGCACTGATCACTGAGGAAGGCTTTCTTATCTCTCCATGATATTCTTTGGAACTCTGCATTCAAATGGGTATATCTTTCCTTTTCTCCTTTGCCTTTCACTTCTCTTCTTTTCACAGCTATTTGTAAGGCCTCCTCAGACAACCATTTTGCCTTTTTGCATTTCCTTTTCTTGGGGATGGGGATTGTCTTGATCACTGCCTCCTGTACAATGTCATGAACCTCTGTCCGTAGTTCTTCAGGCACTCTCTCTATCAGACCTAATCCTTTGAATCTATTTTCAGTTCCACTGCATAATCGTAAGGTACTTGATTTAGGTCATACCTGAATGGTCTAGTGGTTTTCCCTGCTTTCTTCAATTTAAGTCTGAATTTGGAAATAAGGAGTTCATGATCAGAGCCACAGTCAGCTCCCAGTCTTGTTTTTGCTGACTGTATAGAGCTTCTCCATCTTTGGCTAAAAAGAATATAATCAATCTGACTTCAGTATTGACCATCTGGCGATGTCCCTGTCTAGAGTTCTCCCTTATATTGTTGGAAGAGGGTGTTTGCTCTGACCAGTGTGTTCTCTTGGCAAAATTCTGTCAGCCTTTGATCTGCTTCATTTTGTACTCCAGAGCCAAATATGCCTGTTATTCTAGGTATCTCTTGATACCTAGATTTCCTTCTTCTGCATTCCAGTCCCCTATAATGAAAAGGACATCTTTTTTGGTGGTTAGTTCTAGAAAGTCTTGTAGGTCTTCATCAGTTCAGTTCAGTCGCTCAGTCTTGTCTGACTCTTTGCGACCCCATGAATCACAGCAAGCCAGGCCTCCCTGTCCATCACCAACTCCCGGAGTTCACTTAGACTCATGTGCATCAAGTCAGTGATGCCATCCAGCCATCTCATCCTCTGTCGTCCCCTTCTCCTCTTGCCCCCAATCCCTCCCAGCATCAGAGTCTTTTCCAATGAGTCAACTCTTCGCATGAGGTGGCCAAAGTACTGGAGTTTCAGCTTTAGCATCATTCCCTCCAAAGAAATCCCAGGGCTGATCTCCTTTAGGATGGACTGGTTGGATCTCCTTGCAGTCCAAGGGACTCTCAAGAGTCTTCTCCAACACCACAGTTCAAAAGCATCAATTCTTCGGCGCTCAGCCTTCTTCACAGTCCAACTCTCACATCCATACATGACTGCTGGAAAAACCATAGCCTTGACTAGACAGACTTTTGTTGGCAAAGTAATGTCTCTGCTTTTGAATATGCTATCTAGGTTGGTCATAACTTTCCTTCCAAGGAGTAAGCGTCTTTTAATTTCATGTCTGCAGTCACCATCTGCAGTGATATTGGAGCCCCCAAAAATAAAGTTTGACACTGTTTCCACTGTTTCCCCATCTATTTCCCATGAAGTGATAGGACCAGATGCCATGATCTTCGTTTTCTGAGTGTTGAGCGTTAAGCCAACTTTTTCACTCTCCACTTTCACTTTCATCAAGAGGCTTTTTAGTTCCTCTTCACTTTCTGCCATAAGGGTGGTGTCATCTGCATATCTGAGGTTACTGATATTTCTCCCGGCAATCTTGATTCCAGCTTGTGTTTCTTCCAGTCCAGCATTTCTCATGATGTACTCTGCATAGAAGTTAAATACGGAGGGTGACAATATACAGCCTTGACGTACTCCTTTTTCCTATTTGGAACCAGTCTGTTGTTCCATGTCCAGTTCTAACTGTTGCTTCCTGACCTGCATACAGATTTCTCAAGAGGCGGGTCAGGTGGTCTAGTATTCCCATCTCTTTCAGAATTTTCCACAGTTTATTGTGATCCACACAGTCAAAGGCTTTGGCATAGCCAATAAATCAGAAATAGATGTTTTTCTGGAACTCTCTTCATAGAACTTTATAGAAGTTCATAGACCTTCATAGTAGGTCTTCATAGAACCGTTCAAATTCAGCTTCTTCAGCATTACTGGTCAGGGCATAGACTTGGATTACTATGATGTTGAATGGTTTGCCTTGGAAATGAATAGAGATCATTCTGTCATTTTTGAGATTGCATCCACGTACTGCATTTTGGACTCTTTTGTTGACTATGATGGCTACTCCATTTCTTTAAGCAATTCCTGCCCACAGTAGTAGATATAATGGTCATCTGAGTTAAATTCACCCATTCCAGTCCATTTTAGTTTGCTGATTTCTAAAGTGTCAATGTTCACTCTTGCCATCTCCTGTTTGCTTCCAATTTGCCTTGATTCATGAACCTAACATTCTAGGTTCCTATGCAATATTGCTCTTTACAACATTGGACTTTACATCTACCACCAGTCACATCCACAACTGGGTGTTGTTTTTACTTTTGCTCCAGAGTTCAGGAAGACTTTTAAAATGAAAACAGATACCCAGCAGAAACCATGTCCCTCAATAAAGATAAATACATTGAACTAAATCACACCAAACCAGATGCTAGCTGAGACAGAAGTGGGAAAAAAGGTCTTCTTCACACCACCCACTCTGGACAGCCAATCCATTATCACCACTTCAAAGGTTAAGGAGCTGAAAAATATTTCAAGTCTTAAAAAATAAATTGCATTTCTTCTGCAGATTGGATATTAAACTCATAGTAAATGCTCAGGTGTTTACACCCTTTTAGTGATACCCCAGAGAGGAGACCTATATCTACTTCAAGACATGTGTCGTCTCTAAAACAATGCAACATTGGCTAATATAAAATCTTAACCAGGACTTCTCTGCCAATGCAGGGGACACAGATTTGATCCCTGCCTGTGACGATCTCACATGCTATGCAGCAACTGGAGCTTTGGAGCCCGCATGCTGCAACTACTGAAGGCCATGTGGCTGGAGACCATGTGTGCTCCCCAACAAGAGAAGCCACTGCAAAGAGAAGCCTGTGCATCTCAAAAAAAGTAGCCCCTGCATCTAGAGAAAGCCTGAGAGCAGCAACCAAAATCCAGCACAGCCAAAAGTAAATAAGTAAACATTTTTAAAAGAAATAAAAACATCTTAACCATTGGAGGTGTTTGCCATGATGTCTCTTTGGCATACCTCCCCATACCTGGCAAATTACCCTCATCCAGAGACAAGACTATAGCACATGTTACACCAGTCCTAAAGTGTGGGGGCATCTACTGACATCAGGGTTCCAAGTTAAATGCACTAGGGTAGGATTCATGGTTTAATAAGCTAAGTGAGCAATCTTATTTCTAAGGAAAGTGGAGGTATGTCAAGTGTACAACCATAACTGCTATAGAATAAATTTTATAATAGGCATATTAGGACTGAATAGCATACATCAAAAGAAATATCCTCATGAGACAAGTGTGGTATTTCTCTAGATAAAACCATTTTTGATGTTGGAAGGCTTCTCATGTATATCTTCTCACAATCTGAGATTAAACTTGTGTGTGCAGGGGGCAGTGAGCAGGGTCTTGCCTCTGCTGCATCCATTCTTGCCAGCCATTATACAAAAGTCAAGGACTAACTAAAACAACTACAAAAATCTAATGAAAGTTGTTATTAAAAGTACACAGTAGGTATTTTTTAAGTATGCATTGATAAAAATTGTGTAGAAAAGGAATATAAATTTATATTAACAGTAACAAGCAAGTAACAAAGCCTTTAAAAACAGTAAGTATCCTAAATATAAATGCCAAATAATTTTAAACATAAAGCAAGAACATAAGAAGTGACCTAAACTAATTAAATATGTTTAAGATGACATAGATAATAAAATTCAAAGGAAGTTCAAAGTACGGACAATATACACTCATAAACCTGGATTTCAAAGTAAGAAATTAAGAATAAGAGGTTTTGAATTACGAAATAACAAAATGAACAATTAATATAGATGATAAAGGGTAAAGCTAGCAAAATAAAAGACAAGCTAATGAGAGTTAATAGGATAAAATATCAAGGACAAGAATTAGAAGATAACATAAATACAATTTTCAGAAAATATAGGAAAACACTAGATGTAAGTTAGCAAAGTCCTGAAATGAGCTAAGAATGGCAGATAAAGAACAAACAAAAGAGCATGAATCAGTTTGTTAGCAGTCCTTGAACCTAGGACTATGAAACGATTCTTTCTTTTTTTTAACTTATTTATTTTTAATTGAAGCATAAGTACTTTACTGTATAGAATTCTTTATTAAAAATAAACACCCTAAAAAGAACAACTGCCCAGAAACACACAAGTCACAGGACTCAAAAGAGTAGAAACACCAGCTTGCCCTGTGCAGAGCTCTCCAGGACCTGAGAGGCTGTGAGGATGGCCAGAGAGAGGTGCCCTTTTCTCCTGCCTGTCATAGACAGGGATGTCCTCTGTTCAGGCTCCAGCTCAGCCTTCAAGGGCTCTGTGCATGAGCAATCGATTGGCTACTAAGGAATGCATTAAAGATAAACAGTGGGAAATCAGGCCAGACACATAGGATACTACAGAATGCTTTAAATACCACACTAGATCAGTGTTTGCCAAATCTGGGCATTTGATAAAAAATATAGGTCTCATCCTGGAGATTCTAATTTCATAAATCTGGAGAAGGGGAGGGGATGGGGAAGTAAATGCTCTGTGATTGTCCCTGACAACCTTTTTCAAACAGGTTCTGACTTTTTAACAGGTCACACACACACACAAACACACTCACGCCCAAAGTAATTTTTATATTTATCCAAGTTTAGAAAATAATAATTTATGATCGTAAGACAACTGAGGCTTTTCAATATCCACGGGTCAGTTTCTAAAACATAGGTGATGAGAAAAATGCTCTGAATAATAGCAGGTCAGAGTTACACAAACCCAGTAAAAGTTGCAGCCAAGTAAGAGTGATGCTAGAAACTAGTTGCTTTCATTTGAAACTCAACTATTTTTAATACTTTTTGCTACTGCCAAGAACCACCAAGTTAAGAGGAAGTCATGAATCTATGTGTCACTAGTGGCTTTTAAGTATCAGAATACTGCCAAAACAAACAGCAAGGGTCCTTTGATATTCATATTTCTTTGAGATCAAATGTATGCACTCCAAGTCATATCTACCTCTAGCAAGACACTGAAAGGATAAAAACTAAGATGACTCAAGGTCTTTCTTCTCAACTGCTGTAGCGCACAGTGCGATGTATATATATTGCTGGCACACCTAGGAAGTGATCATGTTTGTACAGCACACTGAATAAACTGCAAGGGATTTAGAAGCCTCTGCACGAATATGGTGAAAAAATCCATTACATTTTCTTACATCAAATCATTTGAAAAAAAAAAAAACAGTTTCGGTGTAGTATGTGTAGGGGCAGGGGATACACATTCCAATCCCTCCTAGGGAAAGGGTTTCAACATCCCCAGCAGCCAGTTCCTACAGGGATTGCCTCACCTTCCCCAAGAACACACCTGTTTTGTGGGGAAGCCTGTATCTAATGACCAATCAAGGTAAGAGTATAAGGACCCAAGCATACTGGCCCTACAGGGAACAATTCTGTGCAGCTTTGAACACTCCAGAGCTGCCTATGGGGAAGGGGGACTTGGCCCAGACTTTGAACTCATCATAATACAATCTCCTCTACCCAATCCTACCCTACACACTTCTCTCCACAGGTGTGGATCCCTAATAAATACACTGTCCCCAAACTCCATTTCAGCAACTGTTTCTGAGGAACAAACCTGCAACAGTATTCAAAATTGATGTAGGAAACTTTCAATCTTTTCAAAACGTTTAATTAAGAAACTTGAGTTTGACTTACTTATTTTACCTTTTTGATTTCACCTTTCCTATCATGATTTTTGGTTAAAATGACTACTCGTAACTTTTTATCAGACTTTAATAATGAACCCTTCAAATATTTGTGAATCCTCATCTAAGAGAAACTTTGTTCACACACAAGAATAAATTTTTTTAAACAAAATTTTACCACCATCCAAAAATGTGCAATGATTGAAAATCTAGTTTTTAAAAATGAATATCTTTTCATTCATTTGTGTAAATACTATTAAAATAGTTCATGAGGTATTTTGTATCCAATCAAATAATTCTTCCCAAATAACTGACAATAATGGTGAAGCTTTTATTTGTAGTGAGTGCATGCATGTTAAGTCGCTTCAGTTTAGTTCAGTTCAGTTCAGTCGCTCAGTTGTGTCCGACTCTTTGCGACCCCATGAATCACAGCAAGCCAGGCCTCCCTGTCCATCACCAACTCCCGGAGTTCTCTCAGATTCACGTCCATCGAGTCAGTGATGCCATCCAGCCATCTCATCCTCTGTCGTCCTCTTCTCCTCCTGCCCCTAATCCCTCCCAGCATCAGAGTCTTTTCCAATGAGTCAACTCTTCACATGAGGTGGCCAAAGTACTGGAGTTTCAGCTTTAGCATCATTCCTTCCAAGAAAATCCCAGGGCTGACCTCCTTCAGAATGGACTGGTTGGATCTCCTTGCAGTCCAAGGGACTCTCAAGAGTCTTCTCCAACACCACAGTTCAAAAGCATCAATTCTTCAGCACTCAGCTTTCTTCACAGTCCAACTCTCACATCCATACATGACCACTGCAAAAACCATAGCCTTGACTAGACGAACCTTTGATGGCAAAGTAATGTCTCTGCTTTTGAATATGCTGTCTAGGTTCAGTTGTGTCCAATTCTTTGTGACCCTATGGATCACAGCCTGCCAGGCTCCTGTGTTCACAAGAGTCACCAGGCAAGAATACTGGAGTGGGTTGCCATGCCCTCCTCCAGGGGATCTTCCCAATCCAGGGATCGCACCTGAGTCTCTGACATCTCTTGCATTGGCAGGCGGGTTCTTTACCTCCAGCACCACCTAGAAAGCCCCTTATTTGTGGACTGCACACATGCTCTTGGAGCTATCATCATGTACCTCAATTTGACATTACTAACTGTGAATAGCAACTGCTCTTTACAAAGGATAAAAGTCTTTGGTGTGAAATTGGGGCTCAGAGTTGACCCTGATAGCTATGTTAGTCAGAAGACCCCACCCCTCTTAAGGCTCATGAAACATGAACCCATTCATAAACTCAGACATGGCAGCTGGTCAATGATAATACCTTTTCTGAGCCGTGGTCAGAGTATCCTAGCAGAATGGCAAATGCTCAGTTTTGCCCACCATCTTTGCTATCTGTTTTCACTGCTAGGATGATGATCAGATCTCCTCACTCAATCAGTTCCCTTTAAGTCCTGGATGAGGTTGCTCAAGCTAAGTTTGCCAGAAAAAAATACAGGATACCCATGTAATGCACACACTGCATGGAACTTTTTGTACTAAAAATATGCATTTGTTTTTTATATGAAATTCAAATTTAATTGGGTGTCATTTATTATTATTTGCTAAACTTACCAACTCCACTTTAAGTCCTGAAGACTGGTGAGCCCAAGACCACAGCCTGGAATGGGCTAAGGAGATCAATATCTCTTCAAATACCTGTAACTCATTTTCTCTGTGTATCTTTTGGGAAATGCTATTGCTAGATTTGATGTTGTTAATTCCTTTGGTTTGCCTTCTGAAAGTTTTCTTTGCCTTTTATGATGTATCTTTTTTTTTTTTAGCTTTTTTAATACTTTACCAGTGCTTCTCTGGATTCTAATTATTTCCAGGTTGCCTAAATCAGAGATTAGTCAATGTTTTCTATAAAAGGTAGATTGGAAATATTTTAGGCACTGGGGGCCATACAGTGTCTGCTGTTAGTACACTGTCCTTGTAGGGCAAATGCAGCACTGACAGTATGTAAATTCAAGAGCATAGCTGTGTTCCAATAAAACTTTATTTACACAAAAAGGTGGTAGACCAAACTAGACCCACAGGCTGCAATGTGTCAATCCCTGCTCTAAATATCACTATACCTGGATCTGTCCCTGTCTATAATTCCACCTTTGTTAATCTCATCCAATTATGTGACTCACTTACCACTTGTATTTCAGAGACAGCAAAATCTGCACCTCAGACCCAACCTTCCCTCCCAGTCTAGAGTCTTACATTCCAAAAAGAAGTAAGATAATTCTTCCTGAATGTCCCATAGACACTTTCATTCATCAAGTCCAGCTTCCTGCTGCCTCTCCTGTTCTTATTCCATGTTTATATTTTTGTCAATAGAACTTTTATCCTTACAGCTAACACAGCTCAAAAATTACACAGGAGTTTGGTTTCTCCCTTCCCCCAGCTGCTCAAATTCCTCCAGTTGATGAATTCTGTAAATACAGTACATTAATGCTGTATGTGGGTAACCTCTCCTTTCCTACCAGCAAGGGGATGCTTTCTGTACCTCTCACCCAGCCCTTGGCAGTATCTATCATTCAAATGACTGTTAGATATCAGCATCTGCCTTTTCCAGTCAGATTTCTCCAATACCATCAGACTGCCTTTCCTTAAAGTGACTCTAATTTTTCTTTTTTCATCAAAACCTTTTGAACCCTTGTAATGCTTTTGTATGAAAGTTCTTTTGCCTGACACCAAAGACCCTCTGGGAGCCAGCTTTGTATTAATGATCCAACTGTTTAACTTTGTGCATCATTAACTGTGGTCAATTCTCGAGTCATCCAAATACTTCCTTATCGGCTTAATTTTCCCATACTTTGGTTTTCCCCTGCCTTCCCAAACAAGGGCCACCTAAAAGGCCTCTCTCACCTTCCAAGTAAAGAAATATTTCCATATTTAGAGCTCCTGACTAAAGGTAGAATATGCCTCCCTTACAGCTATTATCATTTCTTACCTGTATCACACTTAGTTATTGCCCTGTCTTCCCTTACACACTGCTTGAAACCTGAAAACAGATTCTCTGAATATTTTTTTCTCGAGCCACTCAATTAAAAAACTTCCAGCCTTTCTCATTTTAGATACTAAACACATACTTGAAAAATGAATAAGAAACAGAAGATTGGTGCTCTGTACACAAGAGAAGATATGTAAATGTAAATGTACTGCATCTCACACTAAACTTAATGATAAAGCTGAGAGTAAGGACTCAAGACTTAAAGGGTGCTTTTTATTACATACATATTAAGAAATAGAAAACTGAAGTATAATAGCAGCCAGGGCCAGATCAGGAACTAGAAATCACACTAGTTAATTTTAGCAAAGAGAATTTATTAAAAGGAATTTTGATAAGGAATAAAGTTGTAACTACATAACTGAAAAAAGAAAAAGAAAATGCCAACATATCAAAAAGGTGGTAGTTGAAAGAAGTACCTCATCCCTAGGGCCTGTGAGAAGCAAAAGGAAGTTGACAGTATTGAAACTTAGAAGCCTAAAAGAAGGGTCTCATGGAGCTGGCAGACACTGGAGAGGGTGTACCTATTCAGCTGGTGTTGAAAAAACAATTCCAAGTGGATTCAGCTGCATCTATAGAAAGGAACTGCTACTGTCAGGAAGAAGAGACACTGCTGGGGAAATGCTCATAGGAAGGGGAAGCAGACATGAAAGAGCAAATGGCCTTCCTCCTCGACCAGGCCTTCTAGTGCCCCCTATTGACAGAGCCTACTTGTAGCAGCTGGCAAAACAAGCCTCAGCAAAACAAAGACATTAGAGTATAGAAAGGTGGGCTTTCAAATAAAAGGTAATAACTTTAGTGACATAGGAGGAACACATAACAATAAGAACCTGTTGAAGTGTGGTACTTGTGAGCTTGAAAATGAAATCAAACAAACGAAGGTAAGCAATATGGGACAGATCTCTTGCCTATTTAAAATAAAACTGTAAAGACTTCTAGGTGGGAACCTGAAGGCAAGTAAGAGAAAAAAAGATGAAAATACATTTGACCTCAAAAATCAAATAACAGCTCAAGAAAGCAACACCAAGACAAATTAACCATGATCTTGAAGACACACACACAAAAAAAGGAAAGTTGTCATAATTGGTAAAGTGCTGTTAATTCAAACCCCAAGGAATTCTAAACTGCCATTGTTTCACACTAAAGGTCACCCCCTGTAAGAAAATATAATTGTACTATCCTTTACTGTCCCCCTGTAGCTGTTATAATACTGCAGAGCTGCTCCTAACTGAAAAGAGATTGGATTTTTATGAGACTGACATGCTAAGCAGCTTTCTAGTCAAGTAAAATACTGCATTAAACAGGATTCACTTTCTTATGTTAGTGAGAAGCAGATATATTGACTGTATAGTACAGGAAAACAGTATTCAACACCTGCACTCACTGACCTGTTTCTAAGTACCAACTTTAATCAGAGGTAGGTCAACACTGTTATGAAGAAACAATACTTGGTATAACACAGAGACTGATATTAGGCATGTTTTCTTTTTTTAATTGGGGAAAATATTGCCTCGTGTCAGCAGAGAGCAGAGATAACATGAAACAATTAGACCAAATATTTTAACAAACACACTAATTTTGAAGTTTACCGCCTTAAATTACTTACAGCTTAGGAAATTAGACTGTCTTTATCATTTTATGACAAATTATGATTCAAGGAAATGATATTTGTTAGAATTCTTCATGGTGGAGGACCCTCTTTACATGCAGAATTCTAATTTTTAAAATCATTTTGAAAGCACTAAAAATAAGCTGATCATTCGTTAACGAGATTATACATTGATGTAATTGAGTTTTTTTTTTAACTTTTTATTTGGTATTGGGGTATAGCCAATTAACAAACAATGTTTTAACAGTTTCAGGTGAACAGCAAAGGGACTCAGCCATACATATACATGTGTCCATTCTCCCCCAAACTTGCCTCCCATCCAGACTGCCACACAACATTGAGCAGAGTTCCATGTGCAATAGAGTAGGTTCTTGTTGGTTTTCCATTTTAAATTCTACATCATACACTGAAAATATCAACACCTTCCTTTTTTTTAAATACCTAAGTCCAGTTGTGTTTCTTGAAGACATCAATACCAACCCTATTCTTTAAACCATCCAAAAACCCAAATTCTCAGGTACTCAGCTGCCTCACATACTGTGGTCTTTTCTTGTACCCCACTTCAGCCACCAACTCACATGGTCACATCCTTTTCCTTCTCATCAAATAAGCACACCACCTTCAAAACTTCTGCTACCACTGCTTACCCTTCCAGCACTTTTATGATAGATATACACATACTTATTACATTTCATTATAATTACATATACTCTCATTTTACTATTCTAAGGAGTACATCAAGGCTGTATATTGTCACCCTGCTTATTTAACTTATATGCAGAGTACATCATGAGAAACACTGGATTGGAAGAAGCACAAGCTGGAATCAAGATTGCTGGGAGAAATATCAATAACCTCAGATATGCAGATGACACCACCCTTATGGCAGAAAGTGAAGAGGAACTAAAAAGCCTCTTGATGAAAGTGAAAGTGGAGAGTGGAAAAGTTGGCTTAAAGCTCAACATTCAGAAAATGAAGATAATGGCATCCAGTCCTATCACTTCATGGGAAATAGATGGGGAAACAGTGGAAACAGTGTCAGACTTTATTTTTTTGGGCTCCAAAAATCACTGCAGATGGTGACTGCAGCCATGAAATTAAAAGACGCTTATTCCTTGGAAGGAAAGTTATGACCAACCTAGATACCATATTGAAAACAGAGACATTACTTTGCCAACAAAGGTCCATCTAGTCAAGGCTATGGTTTTTCCTGTGGTCACGTATGGATGTGAGAGTTAGACTGTGAAGAAGGCTGAGCACCAAAGAATTGATGCCTTTGAACTGTGGTATTGGAGAAGACTCTTGAGAGTCCCTTGGACTGCAAGGAGATCCAACCAGTCCATTCTGAAGGAGATCAGCCCTGGGATTTCTTTGGAAGGAATGATGCTAATGCTGAAACTCCAGTACTTTGGCCACCTCATGCGAAGAGTTGACTCATTGGAAAAGACTCTGATGCTGGGAGGGATTGGGGGCAGGAGGAGAAGAGGACGACAGAGGATGAGATGGCTAGATGGCATCACTGAATCGATGGACGTGAGTCTGAGTGAACTCCGGGAGTTGGTGATGGACAGGGAAGCCTGGCATGCTGCAATTCATGGGGTTGCAAAGAGTCGGACACGACTGAGCGACTGAACTGAACTGAACTGAGCCTCGTTAATCAGAGAAGGCAATGGCACTCCACTCCAGTACTCTTGCCTGGAAAATCCCATGGACGGAAGAGCCTGGTAGGCTGCAGTCCATGCGGTCTCTAGGAGTCAGACACGACTGAGCGACTTCACTTTCACTTTTCACTTTCATGCTTTGGAGAAGGGAATGGCAACCCACCCCAGTGTTCTTGCCTGGAGAATCCCAGGGACAGGGACTCTGGTGGGCTGCCATCTATGGGGTCGCACAGAGTTGGACACGACTGAAGCGACTTAGCAGCAGCAGCAGCAGCAACCTCATTAATACATCCAATCCAATCCATCACTTCTTATGTTGGTACCCCATTGACAGCCTTTGATTTATCATTATAATCACTCACTTGCTACTTACTCAACTCTTGTCCAGTTCCCCTCTAGTATTTCATCTGGGTAAATGCCAATCTTGGTTAAACCCAACTATCTCCCTAATCTATGCTTCTCTCCATAAAGCTGAATGGTATTGGGGAAAAACACAGAACTGCACTGTCAGGTCTAAATTTGAAAATCATAACCAGAGTTACATAGAAATCATAACCAGAGAATCAAAAAGGTCTCTAAACAACCCAAACATACTTTCAGGATATATTCACTCACCTACTTATGAAAATGGAGTTTTAATATCTTCTCTCTCCTTAAACCTCCAGCATTACTATTTCTCTAAGACATGTATACTCTCAGCTAATGATGTTGCCACATATTTGACTGAGAAAATGAAGCCGCTAAAGAGAACTACTTCCTCTTACCTCACCAAGTCCATCACCTCCCTGGATCTCCTCCCATGTCTCTGGCTATCCCTCCATTATAATGTATGAAATGTGTCTTTCCTACCACTTATACTCCAGGGCCCAGCCTTTGTCTACTTCTCAAGACATTTATTCATTTCCTGGTAATAAACTTCTCCCTCTACACAAAATCATTCCCATCAACCTATGCATCTTCTTAATTACATCCCAATGACATCTACTCCTATGGACCCTGTACAACCTCCATCTAGCCCGTGATCCACTTCCAGTTTCTGAAGTACCTTTCTGCTCATTTGCATGACAAAAAGCATTGAGTGGCTTACTTATAGGCCATGCCATCTCTTCTGGACTTGTTACCTTTTCCACACAATTGATTCTTCTTGTCAAGGTTATTGCGAATCATCAAAGGCCACCATGTTTCCAAATTTATTTGGTACTTCTATATTTGTTCATCTTACTCAAATTCTTGGCAAGATTAGATACCAGTGGCCATTCAATCCTCTTTAAAATGTACCCTTAATTTTTGTGATTCCACAGTTTTCTGTATTTCTCCCTTATACACTAATCACTTCCTCTTGTCTCTTTCTGTCCCCTCCCTTCAGTTCAAACTTGAGAAGCTATAGTGTGCCAGGGTTTCTCCAAGGCTCCACTGTTCTCCAGCTCCAGTGTTTTCTTTGGCCAGTTTTTACATACTCCATAATTTTAAATACCACCTGTGGGAGACTATCAAATTTGTATCTCCATCATACCGCTCCATTGAGCTCTAAACTCTAAACTAATTAACTATAATCCTATGACTGACATTTCCCTTGAATATCTAATCATCTTATTAAACCTAAAGTGGCCAAACAGAATCTTGATTTCCTTGATTTTGTCTCCAGCATCGACAACTTTGGCACTCCCCCACCACCAATATCTTCACCAAGCACCTGGTGCTCAGATACAACATTTAGCATCATTTTGAGTCCTCTCTTCCCCTCACCCCTCCTCACTCACATGCAATCATTTAAAGTATTATGTAAGATTCATCTCCAAAATAGATTTTAAATCCACCCACTCATTTTAATCTCTCCTGCACCAGAACTTTCAATCATCATCACCTGCATAATTGTTTTGGTCTCCTTCAAGAGAGATCATTTCCATGACTGTAGAAGCTTTACTTTCACACACACACAAATCTAAACTATCTTTTAAAAATACAAATCCTCTCATGTAACACAACACACTCCCAACACACACACACTCTTAAAGCCCCATCACTTATTTCCCTTTGCACTTAGAACAAAATCTAAAGTCCCTATCACCACCTACACAAAACCAATATGACATGACCCAGTTCCACCTTTCCAGCCTTAGACCTACCACTCTCTCCTTAGCTCATTATACCCCTGCTTTTCTTCCTCAAACTCACAAAGCTTCTCTACCTCAAGGTTCTGTATTTGCTATTAACCTCTGCAGGGGGGACTCTGCTCCTAGATCTGTATGCTTGGCTCCTTCTCATTGCAGCTCAAGTTCCATCTTCACAGAGGCCCCATTGGTCTGCACTGTATCACCCTGCTTTCATTTCTTCATAGCACTGATCACTCTCAAGACAAAAAAATCTGTCTTGCTCATTTCCTTGTAGTTCACTTGCTTTCTTTCATCTCTCAGCTCTCTCTGGCCCAGAGACTTTGTATATATATTTTTCATCACTATATTTAGAGCCTAGACTATCTAGAGCATGCATGCATGCATGCTAAGTCACTTCAGTCATGTCTGACTCTTTATAAGTTTATGGACCATAGCCCGCCACGTTCCTCTGTCCATTCTTCTCCAGGCAAGAATACTGGAGTGGGTTTCTATGCCCTCCTCTAGGAAATCTTCCCGACCCAGGGATTGAACCTACATCTCTTATGTCTCCTGAACTGTCAGGTAGGTTCTTTACCACTAGCACCACCTGGGAAGCCCATCTAGAGCAAAATGGACACTAAATAAAATCTGTGCAGAAAGTAGGAAGTTCCGAGGGAGAGATGGACAGAGGAGAGAAGGAAGGAAGAAAATAGGGCTTAATGATTTTTTTCATAAAAGTAATGATAAAACTACTTGTACAGTTTTTCTAACATCTCTTTCCAACTCCTTCAACCAAATTTTATCTCTTCAAGTTGATGTGTAAAAAGTACAGGGTACAGCTTAGCTCAGGCATAGCAATATTAAGTAAAACTAATGTGACAGGATCAGACCACTGGGGTTTGGTCATTCATATTCTGGATGGCTGGAACGATAATGTGCCAAACCTCCTTGGGTACTCAGTGAACCACACTCTCCACCATCTCCCTACACACTCCAGTCAATTACCCATCTGGTTTGCCTGGCTCACCCAGTTGTATTTGAATGAGGGTTTTCAGCTCAAAGTGAATGGTGTGTGTCCGACCTGAAAGGCAGCCTCCAGCAGCTGTTGCATCCTGAGCCTCCCATCATCTGCAGCCCCTCTCTCCAGACAGGAGTCAGAGCCTCCCCCAAAGCAGCAGGATGGTCAAAGACAGAGGAGGAAAAGGGGGGCCCATGGCGGGAGGCGGGAGACCTGGGTTCTGCCTCCCGCTCACTGTGTGACTTGATACAATCCCTGCACCACTCCAGGTTTCTGTTTCTCCAGCTGCAACTGTGGGGTTCACACTAGGTAATCTCTAGGAATTCCTTCCAGTGCTAACATTCCAGACTTAAAAGCCTCCAAGTGGTAACCATTTGCTGGGCGGCAAATTCTCCAACTCAATAAGCCAATCTCCAACCGGGGATGAGTGGTGATATATTACTGCTATTTAGGTTTTATTTTTTTTATATTTTCCCAGAACCCCATAATTACAAGGTTACCATCACCACACCCTTTTGACATAGAATCGGTGACAAGCTCTAATTACCCTGCTTTGCTGGAGGTGGAAGGAAGGCACAGAAGGATTCCATGACTCACCCTCTGTTCACCAGAAGCAGTGGTCTGGCAGAGACTAGAAATGCATGAACATCCCAGTTGTAGACCTGAGCTCAGGACAGCAAGCCACAGGGCTCTGCCAGAGCATACAGATGTTTTGCTTTTTTTTTTTTTAATTCTGGGATAGATGAAAAACACTCATGATTGCATTCTTTCTGAACGATTCCCTGCTACTAGTGCTAATACAACTGGATTTAAAAAAGAGTTCTATTTACTTCAACAAACCACGTAAGAACATTCTGTGTGGGCAGGCAATGAGGTATGGTACATGGGGAGCGTTTGGACTTTAAGAGATACTCACCTTTGTTTTGTGAGCAAACATTTTTCTAGGTATTAAGAAAGCATAAAAAGGATAAAGGTGTGTAAGAATCAATTCCACTCATAGCTCTGCAAGACACTTAATTCTTTGAATCTCGGTTTTCTTATGTGTAAAATGCGATTGGTAGACTTGCCCACAATACTCTCGCAAGGATGATATGTTATGAGAAATGGCAGTTACTCCCTTTTATGGTTCCTCAATTAATTAGCACCTTTCCCTTCACCCTCTAGAGAAAGCAAAGAGGCATTCCCTTTCCACACACCATACCATCTACGACCAAGGCCCCCTGCTACCGTCATCCAAAGAAGAATGACCACAGGCTGCTAACACAAGCAGTCCATCGTCTGTGGGGTTACAGGACCCCCTGGGATCTCTAGTTCCATCCTCACTAATGATATGCTGGATCGTTAAGAAATGAACAACTGACCCTGCGTCTCCATCCATAACATTAAGGCTTATTAAATTGTCCCAGGGAATATTCTGGAAGGAAGAGTCTTCCAATTTATAATTAAGAAAGGGTCTGTGAAAGGTTTATACATTGTTGGACATAAAATGTATACGGAGTGCTGTGATTTTTAACGAGCAGTCTTTCATGTCACACTTAAATGTCTCTAGTTCTCTGAATAAACACTTCAGCCTCCTTGTCCGTCAGCTGGTCCCTGTCATGCCAGCAGCAGGGTCAACCATAGAAACCAGAGGATGAGAACAAAGAGACCAAAAATAGGGAAAGAAGGCAGTTTACCAACAAGGCAAATATCTTATCTCAGCTTATTTCCTTTTCTTCCCCTTCAGAGATATGAAGAATAACATTTTCCAATATCAAGCTTCTGTTGTTAGCCAACATTGTTAAAAACAAGGGACTCCAAACGACAAACAAGAAACAAGCTTACACATGGGTGGTCTGTGTCATTCTGTGATGCAGAAGGAGCTCAGGATGCTGAGATGGGAAAGGTGCTTTCAGGCCAGCGGCCTGCCTGATGATCTCCAGGAGATGGCACTCCTCAGTGAACTCAGACTCAGTTTCCCAAACTCTGCATAAGCCAGATAAGAATGAATTGTCCCCTATATGTTTACAGAACTAAACTCCTATGAATCCTGGAGTAATGTACATAGAGGCTAACACCGAGTAGAACACATGCTTTATATTCACAGCACTGAGGGCCCATAAGCCCAGATATTTATTACTATCTTCACAGCTTCTGAGATGGCATTGTTCACTTCTTAGAGGTAAGAATGAGTTTTATCTCCCTGAGAAAAATATAAACTTGTGCAAGAACAATGTATTTCAACATATCTGTATTGTAACAAGTTTCCCAGGTACTTCAGATTAGAAAAAGATCCAAGGACCACAATTTGAGAACCTCTGGTCTATACATGCATATTCTCAAACTATTAAACAGGAAGAAAGCAAAGGGCAAGAAAAGACATCTTTACTATTTGAAAGAAACCAGTAGTAAAAATGCCACTTAAACATGATTATTCTCAAAATGTAGAGGGAAATTTTTGAAAACACAGATTCCTGAACCCTGTTCCTTATCTATGAAATCAGACCTGTGTAAAGGGGGTATTAATGGCCCATATACAGGTATATTTGCAAAGCCCCTAAGGCGATGCTGCTGATGGCCCGGGTTTAGGAAACCACTGTTAGAAAGTAAAGCCTTGGCAGCCAAGTCTGCCAAGGATGTCAGTCCATCTCCTCTACACCCAGTGGAAGTCATCTCTCCCCTCACTTGTGAGCATCTGTGATCATCATCGTAGAGAGCGGCTTTGCTTGTTAAGGGGGGGTGGGGGCAGGGCTGGGGGAAGAAAAGCTATTTACCTAGTTTGCAAGCCAAGGGAGAGCTTAATTAACATCAGAGCAGATACCATTTCCTCCTCTCTCCTTGCCCTAGGAACTCACAGGGATGATGAGAGGATTTTTAATTAATGTTTGAAAAGCATTCTGAGATCCCTGGACAAGAGGCTGTGGAGAAGGGCACAACATGATTATTGTTGTTATTAATAGTAGTTGTATTAATAATAGAAATAATGAAGTTCTCCAAAGTGATTTTTTAGAAAAGCTGTGACAGCCATCACCAGTGTGTTTTTGTGCCAAGAGTTTTTTGAGAGAATAAAAGAAAAATGGAAAAAAATTTTAAATGCTTTTTCCCAATTCTTTTCTTACCTACTGACTTAGTCACTCAGTCACGTCTGACTCTTTGTAGTCCCATGGACTGTAGCACAGCAGGCTCCTCTGTCCATGGAATTCTCCAGGCAAGAATGCTGGAGTGGGTTGCCATTTCTCCAGGGGATCTTTCCGACCCAGGGATTGAACCTGGGTCTTCCACATTCCAGGCAGACTCTTTACCAACAGCCACCAGAGAAGAAATGGATAAAATTTTGAGGTTCTAGTACATGAACTCTATGTAAAGTTCTTATATATTTCCAAGGTAAGTTAAAATACAAATATTAATCTCTATATTACCAGTAAAGGACTGTGGAGAGACATAGTTATGATATAAAGAAATCACTCTGAAACATTCTGAATTTAAGGATTATCACTTGTTAGTTACTGACTTACCATTTACTAATTTTTCAACTTTTAGCAAGTCTCATTGTCTAAATTTCTTTATGGTAAAACTTGGAGATATAGAAATATGTTCTACTGAACTCACAGACTAATGAAGATTGATGGAAATGGAAATGATAAATGTGGGAAAATTTTATGCCTGTAAGTTATACAGATGTTACTGATGATGATGAAAATGATGATAATGATAATGATGACAATGATTCCACTAAGAATCAAACTGTAAGAGGTACAAATGAATCTACATTACTTAAGACGGGTTTTTTAAATATATATTTTATGTTACGAAGTAAAATTATTCTATAAGGCTCACAATGAAAAGCAGCTTCCACCCCAGTCCTTATTCCAAGAGAGGCTCCTTTTCAAATCTTCAGCTGTTTCTTTTGATGTTTCTCTTCATACTGCCAATTAACACAGTCAAACTGTTATAATTTGCTTTGCACAAATAGGAAATAATCCATTTCCTATTACACTAGATATATTAACTTTTTTTTTTACTACCACTCTCATTTACCTTCCTCCTTTCTATGATATAGTTAATTTACCTTTGCTGAATTAATATTTATGACTTACATCATCACTATTGCATAAATATTGTTTATTGCTAACCAACTAGTATACTATTATGCATTTCTTCTCATGCAATTACTTTTTTTTCTTAGGGTTATTAATTGCTTAACATTTTTTAAAACTTAGATTTCTACCTATTTTATGTTAGTTCCTTCCACATATTCTTAGAAGTAAGCAAACAAATGAAATAAAGAGTAGAAAACCAACATAACAAAAATCAATGAAACTGAGCTGATTTTTTGATAAACAAAATTCTTATTATAATCTTCTAGCTAAAACTTCAGCTAGACTTAATCAAGACAAAAGAAAACAGAATCAAATAAAATTATAAATGAAAGAGGAAACATAACAATCGACACCACAGGAATAGGATTAAAAGAGGTTACTACGAACAATTATACACAAAACTGGTGTATAACCAGCTTGGATTATAGGTGGATAACTAGGTAGATAACCTAGAAGAAAATCAATAAATGTCTAGAAATACACAACTTACTAAGAGTGGATTAGGAAGAAATAGAAAATCTGAACATATCGATAATGACTAAGGAGGATTAATCAGTAATCAAAAATATCCAACAAAGAAAAACCCAGGACTAGGTGGCTTCACTTGCAAATTCTGCCAAACATTTAAAACAGAATTAATGCTAGTCCTTCTCAAACTCTTCCAGAAATTGAAAAGGAGGGAACACTTCCAAACCCATTTTGCAAGGCCACAATTACTGATACTAAAAGCCAGGTAAGGACACTACAAGAGAAGAAAACTATAGTCAATACCCACAATGAATATAGATGGAAAAGTTCTCAGCAGAATACCAACAAATCGAATTCAATATTATATAAAAAGGATCATACACCATGAACAAGTGGGATTCAATACATGCAAATAAACAAGCATACACATTAAAGAATGAAGGATAAAATTCATAAGATGTTCTCAGTAGATGAAGAAAACAAATCATTCCATGATTAAACTCTCAACAAATTGGATATAACATACCTCAACATAATAAAGGCTATATATGACAAACCTATATATATCATATTCAATGGTGAAAAGCTAAAAGCTTTTCCTATGAGGCCAGAAAGAAGACAACATGTCTTCTCTCACCACTCCAACATAGTAACAGACATGTTAGCCAGAGCAGAGTAATTGGTAATTAGCAAGAAAAAGACAAGAAAATTGGGGAAAAAAAGAAGTAAAATTATATCTGTTTGCTAATGACATAATCCTATATATAGAAAATCCTAAAGATTTCATCTATTGTTAGAACTAATACACACATTTAGTAAAGTTGCAGGATACAAAATCAACATACAAAAAATGTTGAATTTGTAACACTAACAACAAAATACCTGAAAGAGTAATAAAGAAAATGATCCTATTTACAATAGTTTCAAAAACAATAGAATACTTAGGAATAAATTTAACCAAGGAGATGAAAGACATACACACTGAAAACTATAAGACACTGATAAAAGAAACTGAAGACACAAATGGAATGATGAAATTCCTTGTTCATAGATCAGAAGAATTAATATTGTTAAAATGTACATATAACTCAAAGCCATCCATAGATTCAATGAAATCCCTACCAAACTTCCAGTGTTTTTTTTTTTTTTCACAGAAATAGAAGACAATCCTAAAATTTGTACAGAATAAATAGCCAAATAACTATTTATACAGACCTCAAATAGCCAAAGCAATCTTGAGAAGGAAGAATAAATCTGAGAATACAACATTTCCTGAATTCAAACTATACATCAAAACTATCATAATGAAAACAATATGATAATGGCACTAAAACAAACACATAGACCAATGGAACCAGACCTAAAGCCCAGAAACAAATCCATGTTTATAAGGTCAAATAATAAAGGAGCCAAAAATACTCAACAGAGAAAAGTCATTTCAATAAATGATGTTGAGAAAACTGAATATCTACATGCAAAAGAATAAAATTGAACTTCTGTCATGCACACCTCACAAAAATTAACTGAAATGAATTACACGCTTAAGATCTGATGTAAAATGCCTAGAAGAAAACAAAGAAAACGTTCCTTGATATTAGTCTTGGGAACAACTTTTTGAATATGACAACAGTTTTTTTGTATATGACACAAAAAGCACAAGCAACAAAAGCAAAAACAAACAGATGGGTCTATAGCAAATAAAAAAAACTTCTGCACAGCAATACAAATCAACAAAATGAATAAGCAACCTACAGAATGGGAGAAAATATTAACAAACCATATAGCTGACAAGGGGTTAATATTCAAAATGCATAGTGAACTTATAGAACAGCACGCATACATACAAATACAATGCAAGTTAAAGTGAGCAGAGGACCTGAAGACATACAAATGGGCAATAACTACTTGAAAAGAGGTTCTACATCGTTAATTATATGGGAATATCAAAGCCATAATGATATATCACATCACATATGTTAGAATGGGTATTATCAAAATGACAAGAGATAACAGATGATGATGTTAAGGATATGGAGAAAAGGGAAACCTGGAGCTCTGAAAGTGAGAATGTTAATTGATGTAGCCATTATAGAAAACAGTATGGAGGTCCCTCACAAAACTAGAACTGCCATATGACCCAACAATCCATTTTGGGATATATTTCTGAAATGAATGGAACTACAATCTCAAGGATATATCTTCATTCCCATGTTCATCACAACATTACTCACAACAGCCAAAACATGGAAACAACTTAAGTGTTTATCAACAGGTGAATGGTAAAGAAAATGTGACATATATGCATATACCTATAAAGGAATATTATTCATTCATAAGAAGGAAGGAAAACCTGCCACATGTGTCAACATGCATGGACCTTGAGGGTATTATGGTATGTGACATAAATCAGACAGAGAAAGACAAATACTATGTGGCTTCCCTGGCAGTTCAGCTTGTAAAGAATCTGCTAAAGAAAAAATATTTATTTATAAGAAGGAAGAAAGTCCTTCAACATGTGGCCACATGGATGAACTTGAGTGCATTATGGTACTTGACATAAGTCAGACAGAGAGACAAATACTATACTAAATGTTAAAAGCCAGATTCATAGAAACAGAGTAGAACAGTGGTTGCCAGGGACAGGGAGTTGGGGAAAGTAGGGAGATGATGGTCAAAAGGTATAAATTTCCATTTATAAGACAAATAAGTTATGAGGGAGCTAACACAAAGCGTGGTGGCTATAATTAACAATACTGTATTATATACTTTAAAACTGCTAAGAGAGTAAATATTAAATGTTTTCACAACAAAAGACAACAATAATTACATTAGGTGATAGATGTGCTAACTAACATTACTGTGGTAATTATTTTACAACATATATATGTATCATGTTATCATACTGTACACCTCAAACTCACATAATGTTATATATCTATTATCTCAAAAAAGCTGGGATATTTTATCATGAAGCTACAGTAGTCAAGATAAACAAATATCAATAGAGTTGAGAGAACAGAAATAACTTCTTACACTTTTTGCAAGGGTCAATTCAATGAAGGGGAAGAGGGTGAGAATGGCACAGAAATAACTGAATATACATGCAAAGAATAAAATTGTGACCTAACTATACAGTCAGCAAAAGCAAGACCAGCAGCTGACTACAGCTCAGATCATGAACTCCTTATTGCCAAATTCAGGCTTAAATTGAAGAAAGTAGAGAAAACCTCTAGACCATTCAGGTATGACCTAAATCAAATCCCTTATGACTATACAATGGGAGTGAGAAATAGATTTAAATGACTAGATCTATTAGACAGAGTGCATGATGAACTAAGGATGGAGGTTAGTGACATTGTACAGGAGACAGGAATCAAGACCATCCCCAAGAAAAAGAAGTGCAAAAAACAAAATGGCTGTCTCAGGAGGCCTTACAAATAGCTGTGAAATGAAGGGAAGCAAAAAGCAAAGGAGAAAAGAAAAATACACCCATTTGAATGCAGAGTTCCAAAGAATAGCAAGGAGAAATAAGAAAGCCTTCCCCAGTGATCAGTGCAAAGAAATAGAGGAAAACAATAGAACACAGTAAAGACTAGAGATCTCTTCAAGAAAATGAGAGATACCAAGGGAACTTTTCATGCAAAGATGGGCTCGATAAAGGATAGAAATGGTAGGGACCTAACAGAACCAGAAAATATTGAGAAGAGGTAGCAAGAATACACAGAAGAACTGTACAAAAAAGATCTTCAAGACCCAGATAATCATGATGGTGTGATCAGTGACCTAGAGCCAGACATCCTGGAATGTGAAGTCAAGTGGGCCTTAGGAAGCATCACTAGGAACAAATATAGGGGAGGTGATGGAATTCCAGTTGAGCCATTTCAAATCCTGAAAGATGATGCTGTGAAAGTGCTGCACTCAATATGCCAGCAAATTTGGAAAACTCAGCAGTGGCCACAGGACTGGAAAAGGTCAGTTTTCATTCCAATCCCAAAGAAAGGCAATGCCAAAGAATGCGCAAACTACTGCAAAATTGCACTAATCTCACATGCTAGTAAAGTAATGCTTAAAATTCTCCAAACCAGGCTTCAGCAATATGCGAAACGTGAACTTCCAGATGTTCAAGCTGATTTTAGAAAAGGCAGAGGAACCAGAAATCAAATTGCCAACATCTACTGGATCATCAAAAAAGCTAGAGAGTTCCAGAAAAACATCTATTTCTGATTTATCGACTATGCCAAGGCCTTTGACTGTGTGGATCACAATAAACTGTGGAAAATTCTTAAAGACATGGGAATACCAGACCACCTGACCTGCCTCTTGAGAAACCTGTATGCAGGTCAGGAAACAACAGTTAGAACTGGACATGGAACAACAGATGGTTCCAAATAGGAAAAGGAGTACGTCAAGGCTGTATATTATCACCCTGCTTATTTAACTTATATGCAGAGTACACCATGAGAAACACTGGGCTGGAGGAAGCACAAGCTGGAATCAAGATCGCTGGGAGAAATATCAATAACCTCAGATATGCAGATGACACCACCCTTATGGCAGAAAGTGAAGAAGAACTAAAGAAACTCTTGATAAAAGTGAAAGAGAGTGGAAAAGTTGGCTTAAAGCTCAACATTCAGAAAATGAAGAATATGGCATCTGGTCCCATCACTTCATGGGATATAGATGGGGAAACAGTGAAAACAGTGTCAGACTTTGTTTTTCTGGGCTCCAAAATCACTGCAGATGGTGATTGCAGCCATGAAATTAAAAGACGCTTACTCCTTGGAAGGAAAGTTATGACCAACCTAAATAGCATATTGAAAAGCAGAGACATTACTTTGCCAACAAAGGTCCGTCTAGTCAAGGCTATGGTTTTTCCAGTGGTCATGTATGGTTGTGAGAGTTGGACTATAAGGAAAGCTGAGTGCCAAAGAATTGATGATTTTGAAGTGTGATGTTGGAGAAGACTCTTGAGAGTTCTTTGGACTGCAAGGAGATCCAACCAGTCCATCTTAAAGGAGATCTGTCCTGAGTGTTCATTGGAAGGACTGATGTTGAAGCTGAAACTCCAATACTTTGGCCACCTCATGCAAAGAGCTGACTCATTAGAAAAGACCCTGATGCTGGGAAAGATTGAGGTCAGGAGGAGAAGGGGACGACAGAGGATAAAATGGTTGGATGGCATCACCGCCTCGATGGACATGGGTTTGGGTGGACTCCAGGAGTTGGTGATGAACAGGGAGGCCTGGCATGCTGTGGTTCATGGGGTCGCAAAGAGTTGGACACGACTGAGTGACTAAACTGAACCTCACAAAATATACAAATATTAACTTAAAATGAATCATAGACCCAAATGGAAGAATCTCTAAGGCCATAAAACTCTTAGTCAAATCTTCAGAGTAAATCTCTTTTATCTTTGATTTGGCAATGATTTCTTGGAAATGAAAACCAAAAACACAAGCAAAAAAGAAAAATTAGACAAATCAGAGATTATCAAAATTAAAACGTTTTGTTCAAAGCATGCTATCAATAGACTTACTGTGATGACCATTTCCCAATATGTAAAAATATTAAATCATTATATTGTATACCTGAAACCAATATAATGTTATATGTTATATCACAATTATTTTTTAAATCACACTATCAAGGGAGTGAAAAGACAATCCATAGAAAATGATAAAATATGTACAAATTTTATATCTGATAACCATTTTGCATGCAGACTATATAAAGGACTTGGAAATCCACCATTAAAAGATAAATAACCCAAGCAAAGGATCTGAATAACCATTTCTCCAAGGAAGATATCCTCCAAAGGAATGTTCAACATCACTAGTTATCATGGTACTACAAATCAAAACCATAGACAGTCTGTCACATTGACTAAGATTGCTAAAAGAAAAAACAAAAAAAAACAAGTGCTGGCAAGGATTTCCTAAATTGTTCATGGAATTGTAAAATGACACCTCCACTTAGAAAACAGTTTGGCAGTTTCACTAAAAGTGAAACATAGTGTTTTCATATAACTCAGAATTCTATTCCTAGATACACATTCAGGAGAACTGGAAACATATATCCACACAAAACCCTGTACACTAATGCTCATAGTAACAGTACTTATAATAGCCAAGAAAATGCAAATCTTCATGCCATCAACTGATGATTGGAAAAATAAATCATCCTCATACAACAGAATATTATTCAGCCATACAAAGGAATGAAATGTTGATATGTTATTATTCAGTAATTAAAAAGGAATAAAGTGATGACATAAACTATCAGTAAGTCAATGATAAACACTAAATACATTATGCTAAGTGCAGGGAGTCAATCACAAAGGCGAAATATTGTATGATCTCTTTTTTATTAAATGGCCAGAATAGGTAAATCCATAGGGTGAGAAAGGTTAGTGGTTGTCAGGAGCTGAGAGAAGGAGAGAATGGGGAGTTAGTGCTAATGGGAGTTTTGTTTCAAGGTGATAAAAATGTTCTAGAATCAGACAACAGTTAACGGTTATAAAACCTGTTAACACAATAATAGACCACTAAATTGTACACTTAAAAGACTCAGTTTTTCATATGCTATGACATATGTCAAAATTGCTCAGAAATTATGGAGAGATCCCAATATTGTGTCAGTAAATATAAAGAAAAAATACTCTGTAATAAAAATTAGTTTTTTAACAGGTAAATTTGCATTATTAAAATCATTATAATAAACATTTTTTTACCCTAAAATACTATTGGTGCTGAGTAAATTTGCCTTATTTAATGATATTGTTTCATTTTTGCCATCCAGACCCCATCAGAGAACATCTTTAGAGAAAAGAATTTTCACCATTAGCTTAACCTTCTCAATTGTCTAAAAATTACACATATGTTTGTAAGTGTGCGTACTGGCAAGAACAAAATAAGAGAAACTCACATTATTAGTGTCATTATTTTCATAGTTTTTCAGGTGATTACTGAACTAACTCATCTGTTTGGAAGTTGTATGGATATACCACTGAGTTATAAAACAAAATGCAATTCTTATACCTAGGAATCCATGACTTCTCTTCTCTCAAACAGTTCTACATCACAGAAGAGTACTGCTGAGGGCACAGTCTACATCTAGAGTTTGCTGCAGATATCATATATTCTAACTAAGACTTCTGGCAGTAACTTTTTTACTCTTGATTACCGTTTAACTTCCAGAAACAAATCTAATCATATCAGCTTTACTCAAAACCTTTGGGAAGGAGTTTAAACTCATACTGCCAGAAAGAAGAAAAGGAGGAAAGAATAGAATAGGAAATTTGAGGCACTCTCAGCACTGTAATCAGTATTCTTAAAACTAAGCTATAAAGCTGAAACAAACTTTACCAATGAAAGTAATAAGGAGAAAGACACTACTTATGGTTACCAAGCGGTTATCATTCTCAAATGCTGGCCCACCGAATGGTATCCAGCATACACTGAAAATCTGGAGGGCTATGGGTCCTTGAGCTCTTCAAAACAGTGACATCATCTCTCAAAGGACAGAAAGGAAATGCCACCCGTGGAATTACAGCCTTTATTTAATATCCTAAAGCTAACTCAATATTACTGTGGTCATTTTGTTGTGGCTACTAGTAATAACTTGCATTTTTACCATGCTGTGTTCAAAGCACTTACACATTTATTTAATTTGATTATCACAGTCATCATCTAAAGTCAGAAGAGATTAAGTATTATTAGTACCATTTTCCAGATAAATCAACTGAAATACAGATTTAACTTCGTGGCTTGACAGCCTTGTTTTCACAGGCCTGTATACCTTTCTCTTCTTGAGACACTTCTTTGTTAAAATACCACAAAAACATTTGGAACAAAAGCCAGTAACTAAAGCATGCATATACAGGAGTCATTGACTAAGACCATCCCCAAGAAAAAGAAATGCAAAAAGGCAAAATGGTTGTCTGAGGAGGCCTTACAAATAGCTGAGAAAAGAAGAGAAGCTAAAGGCAAAGGAGAAAAGGAAAGATATACCCATCTGAATGTAGTGTTCCAAACAATAGCAAGAGGAGATAAGAAAGCCTTCCTCAGTGATCAGTGCAAAGAAATAAAGGAAAACAATATAATTGGAAAGACTAAAGATATCTTCAAGAAAATCTGAGATGCCAAGGGAACATTTCATGCAAAGATAGGCGCAATAAATGACAGAAACAGTATGGACCTAACAGAAACAGAAGATATTAAGAAGAGGTGGCAAGAATACACAGAAGAACTGTACAAAAAAGATCTTAATGACCCAGATAACCACCATTGTGTGATCACTCAACTAGAGTCAGACACTCTGGAATGTGAAGTCAAGTGGGCCTTAGGAAGCATCACTATAAACAAAGCTAGTGGAGGTGATGGAATCCCAGTTGAGCTATTTCAAATCCTAAAAGATAATGCTGTAAGAGTGCTGCACTCAATATTGTCAGAAATTTGGAAAACTCAGCAGTGACCACAGGACTGGAAAAGGTCCGTTTTTATTCCAATCCCAAAGAAAAGCAATACCAAAGAATTGCACAAATGCACAACTGCACTCATCTCACATACTAGCAAAGTAATGCTCAAAATTTTCCAAGCCAGGCTTCAACAGTACGTGAACTGAAAACTTTCAGGTGTTCAAGCTGGATTTAGAAAAGGCAGAGGAACTAGATATCAAATTGCCAACATCCTTTGGATCATGGAAAAAGCAAGAGAGTTCCAGTAAACATCTACTCCTGCTTTATTGACTATGCCAAAGCCTTTGACTGTGTGGATCACAATAGACTGTGGAACATTCTTAAAGAGATGGGAATACCAGACCACCTGACCTGTCTCCTGAGAAACCTGTATGCAGGTCAGGAAGCAACAATTAGAACGATACATGGAACAACAGACTGGCTCCAAATTGGGAAAGGAATACGTTAAGGCTGCATATTGTTACCCTGCTTATTTAACTTATATGCAGAGTACATCATGCAAAATGCCGGGCTGGATGAGGCACAATCTGGAATCAAGATTGCCTGGAGAAATATCAATAACCTCCTATATTCAGATGAGACCACCCTTATGGAAGAAAGCAAAGAGGATCTAAAGAGCCTATTGATGAAAGTGAAAGAGGACACTGAAAAAGCTGGCTTAAAACTCAGTATTCAAAAGTGAACATCATGGTTTCCAGTCCCATCACTTTGTGGCAAGTAGATGGGAAAAGAACGGAAACAGTGACAGACCTTACTTTCTTGGACTCCAAAATCACTGCAGATGGTGACTGTGGCCATGAAATTGAAAGACGCTTGCACCTTGGAAGAAAAACTAGACAGCATATTAAAAAGCAGAGACATTACTTTGCTGACAAGGGTCCATCTAGAAAAAAGCTATGGTTTTTCCAGTAGTCATGTATGGATGTGAGAGTTGGACTATAAAGAAAGCTAAGCACCTAAAAATTGATACTTTTGAACTGTGGTCTTGGAGAGGATTCTTGAGAGTCCCTTGGACTGCAAGGAGATCCAACCAGTCCATCCTAAAGGAAATCAGTCTTGAATATCCATTTGAAGGACTGATGCTGAAGCTGAAACTCCAATACTTTGGCCACCTGATGAGAAGAACTGACTCATTGGAAAAGACCCCGCTGCCAGGAAAGATTGAAGGCAGGAAGAGAAGGGGACTATGGAGGATGAGATGGTGAAATCACTGACTTGATGGACCGGAGTTTGAGTAAGCTCTGTGAGTTGATGATGGACAGGGAAGCCTGGCATGCTGCAGTCCATGGGGTCACAAAGAGTCAGACATGACTGAGCGACTGAACTGAACTGAAAGGATGCATGGTCTAATCTATTCTCTAATAAGCACACACATATTTTCCAAGCTAGCTCCTTAGAACAATTTATACCTTTTTTATAATTAATAATTTTTATAAATAGCAAAAAGATAAACAAAACTTTTAAGTCCAATTAGATGCTTCAACATACAGTGCCCTGAAGAATAAATACGTGACCTCTAAACCAAGTTCAAAAAGGCCAGCCACCAACTACTGAAGCAACTTCATTAGCGTTTAAGCTTGTCTCTTAGATAACATTATCTTTGTAAGACATTTACACCAGAGATCATTTGCTCATTTCCCCATGAAAATGGGCCTAGGATATGACAAAATGGGACTGGTGTCACATTTAATATATTTATTAAGCAATTACAATAAAACCTTTGTTGAGAATGAGAGTGTACTTCAAGTATCCTTTCAGGATAATTTTACTAAAGAAACAGATCAACAGTATTCAAGCATAGCATTTTTACATTTATTATACAGTAAATATCATTTATTTCTATGTGTCAGGTTTATTGGTGTTGCTAAAAATACAGTACACTAAACAAAAACTAGAAGGTCTTTGCCCTCAAGGAGTTTACATTATAGTAGACAGAAATGAAAAATAAACAAATACATATGTAAAAGAATATTAGTGAGTAGAAGCTTATACAGAGAGAACTAGAACAGGGCAATGTAAAAGAATAATTGAGCAGATATGTTTGATTGGATAGTTACTGTCTGCTGAAGGTGATATTTAAACTGACATTTAAGTAACCAAGAGAAACAAATTGAACAAAGATATTGAAAGATCCTACAGTGTTCTAAAATGGAATGAACTTGTAGCTTTTCTAGAAATAGTCTTTGGGTTCTTTTTTTTTCAATCTCTGCCCCCTACCATCTTTTTTAAAATGTATAAACTAATCCTTTGTTGAAAGCAATCTGTGCAAACTTGTACAATTTTCTTTGGAAAATTAAAGATGGGTATATGTATGAATTAAGAAAAAGAAAAGCAAGCTTAACTTGGGAGAAAGAGAAAGAGAGTCCTCCTGTGATTATAGTGGTTACCAGATGATGTCAGAGAGATAGATCAAAGGCAGATTACATGGGGTATTTTGGTTAAACCAGAATAAGAGTTTTTTGTGTACTAATAGGAACAATGTAGCATGTTGGGAATGGTGGGTGAAATGGATGATGGTGGACAGAGGAGTATCATAACTCAAGAATTTTGCACAAGAAGCTTTGGAAGATGTTTACTGTAGTCTGCCTGAGGTTGGGACAAAGTTAAGCAAACAAGAGGAGTTTGGTGCTTTGGAAAGTGTGAAAGCTACTGGTGAACTCTATTCTCCTCTATCAGGAGAAGTAACTGAATTGAATGAAGTTCTAGCAGAAAATCCAGGACTTTCAACAAATCTTCTTAGGAAGATGGTTGGCTGATCAAGACACTCAGTAACCTTTTAGAACTAGATGAACTATAGAGTGAACACATATATGAGAAATACACAAAACCTATTGAGGAATGAAAATGGAACCCCTAAATAAACTAGTTTGAAACCAAGAAAGCGCTGAAAATATTTTTACACAGAAACATACAAATCATATGGTGACAAGGGGAATATAGAAGTGTTGACCTGAAACAGACAAATTGCCAGATATTTCCCTAGCAACGATGGACAGCAGATAGCTGTAATTCAGAGTTTGCAACTATGAGCGAATTCCCCTCATGACAAGGGAAGGAGAATGCTTATTGAGGAGAAAAGGAAGTTAGGAGGGCTGTTGTTAACAGAGTCCATGGCTTTTCACTGGGTGAGTCCTCGCTAGGAAAGAAGAGGGGTCTGTCTTCTTCCTATTGGGCTCTGCTATCAGTTCAGGCCATGAGAGCTCCCTCCACTAGTCTCCCAACTCTATTTAGCTGAGGTTGCTATTTATTAATTTTTATAGAATGAATTAAACATAAGAGAATTAAGAAAAATATAGCTCATATAAATAAACATACTGTATGTTTGTACATATAGTGTAAGAGTATGTTAAAAGAGGAGCGCAAAGCAAAAATCAGTTCACTGCAAAATTCAAAAGTCATGATGTCCTAACTTAGGCTTCCCTGAAAAAGCAGCCTGAAATAGGTGGTTAATTTGGGGACGTAACCACAAGAATCAGGAGTGGAGGGCAAAGAAGGGTGAAACAAGGAAGCAGTGTGTCATGAGGCTGATTACCCATGGGCAACCTGAGCATGATCCCACCGGGAGCTCTGTGCAGCCATGTGAATATATCTCAGAATATACCTTTCCACCCAAGAGATGGAAAAATTTCACATCACTGTCACCTGTCCCCATTAGTCATGATGTTTTGCCCATAATAACAACTAAGCAGGTATGTAAAAATACACAACTTCATGTTACAGACAAGGTGAGGTAGTCAGATTACACATACAGAGAGCCAGCTGCTGCAACAACAGCTGGAGTGAAAAGTGGGCCACAAGAATGTGAGGCAGGGCACAGCTGTGTCTGATAGTCATGCCTCAAAGAAGTGGCTGTAAATAAAACAAGTTGGCAAAAGTCTTTTGCGTAAATGCATATAGAGGAAGATTTCAGACAAGGTTGAATTCACAGCAAATATTATTTAAAGGGTACACTTCACAGAGAAGATTTGAAAATTACATCTTTGTAATTATGTCAGGAAGCAACAGTTAGAACTGGACATGGAACAACAGACTGATTCCAAATAGGAAAAGGAGTATGTCAAGGCTGTATATTGTCACCCTGCTTGTTTAAGTTATATGCGGAGTACATCATGAAAAATGCTGGGCTGGAAGAAGCATAAGCTGGATTCAAGATTGCTGGGAGAAATATCAATAACCTCAGATATGCAGATGACACCACCCTTATGGCAGAAAGTGAAGAGGAACTAAAAAGCCTTTGATAAAAGTGAAAGAGGAGAGTGAAAAAGTTGGCTTAAAGCTCAACGTTCAGAAAACTAAGATCATGGCATCCGGTCCCATCACTTCTTGGGAAATAGATGGGGAAACAGTGGAAACAGTGTCAGACTTTATTTTGGGGGGCTCCAAAATCACTGCAGATGATGACTGCAGCCATGAAATTAAAAGACCCTTACTCCTTGGAAGGAAAGTTATGACCAACCTAGATAACATATTAAAAGGCAGAGATATTACTTTGCCAACAAAGGTCTGTCTAGTCAAGGCTATGGTTTTTCCAGTGGTCATGTATGAATATGAGAGTTGGACTGTGAAGAAAGCTGAGCGCCGAAGAATTGATGCTTTTGAAATGTGGTGTTGGAGAAGACTCTTGAGAGTCCCTTGGACTGCAAGGAGATCCAACCTGTCCATCCTAAAGGAGATCAGTCCTGAGTGTTCACTGGAAGGACTGATGCTAAAGCTGAAACTCCAATACTTTGACCACTTCATGCAAAGAGTTGACTCATTAGAAAAGACCCTGCTGCTGGGGGGGGATTGGGGGCAGCAGGAGAAGGGGACGACAGAGGATGAGATGGCTGGATGGCATCACCGACTTGATGGACATGAGTTTGAGTGAACTCCGGGAGTTGGTGATTGACAGGGAGGCCTGGCGTGCTGTGATTCATGGGATCACAAAGAGTTGGACACGACTGAGTGACTGAACTGAACTGAATTATAAATTATATCTTTGTAGTAAATAATACACAGCAATTTCCATAAAGCAAAGGCAACATAAAACACAAGGAGAAAGACATAGAAGACAAGATGATAACAAAACGTTCAGAAACAACTCTGGAGTCCAAAAAGAAATCAAAGTGAAATAGGCAGAATATATTTTGAATATAACAATTAAATAAAAAAAAAAAAAGAGGAAAAGTATAAGAGTTATTCTTCAAAGTAGTAACTGGCTCCAGTTCTTTCATCAAGAAATTCTACCAAACTTTTTTCAATTGACATATAGTTTACCCATAACATTATATTAGTTTCACATGCACAACATAATTCACTATTTGTATATAATGCAAATTGATCAACAAAATAAATCTAGGTAACTCTCATCACCACATATAGTTACACTTTTTTTTCTTGTGAAGAGAACTTAAAGTTGAACAAACAAGAAGAGTTTGGTACTTTGGAAAGTGTGAAAGCTGCTGGGGAATACTCAGTAACTTTCAAATACAATACAGTATTATTACCTATAGTCACTGTTCTGTGCATTACATCCTGATGACTTATTATTACATAACAAATAGCTCCAATAATATTTGAACTCTTCTAGAAAAAAGATTTTAAAAGGAAATACCCCAAATAAGTTTTATGAAGCAAGTGTAACAATGGTACAAAGCCTGACAAAATAGCATGCACAAAAAAGAAAACTACAAACAAATTTCATTTACAAATACTAATACAAATATCAAAAAATATTAGCAAGCAGAATGCATTAGAATTTTTAAAAAATAATAAACCATGAGAGAGAGAGACAAATTAAGAATATAGGGTTAATAGATACACCCTACTATATATAAAGTGAACAGCAAAGACTTACTATGTAGCACAAGAAACTATATTCAGTATCTTGTAATAACACATAATGGAGAAAAATCTACAAAAGAATAAATATATGTGTGTGTATAATCAAATCACTTTGCTGTACACCTAAAACTAACACATTATTATAAAACAACTACACTTCAACTTAAAAGAATAAATAAACCAGGATAATACGTCTTATTCAAACAATGCAATACTTCAGTACCAGAAATCTGCATATAACTCACCACATTAACAACTCATAAACAGAAAATCACACAAAAACTATAGTTGCTGAAAAGGCATTACAAAGTTTAACAACATTCTTCATAAGAATTGTTTTTAAAAATAGATTCTTCTGTGTATGTGTAGGGCTTCCCTGTTGGCTTAGCTGGTAAACAATAGGCCTCAGTTCAGTCGCTCAGTTGTGTCCAACTCTTTGTGACCCCATGGACTGCAGCATGCCAGGATTCCCTGTCCATCACCAACTTACAGAGCTTACTCAAACTCATGTGCATTGAGTTGGTGATGGCATCCAACCATCTCATCCTCTGTTGTCCCCTTTTCCTCCCACCTTCTATCTTTCCCATAATCAGGGTCTTTTCAAATGAGTCAGTTCTTCTCATCAGGTGGCCAAAGTATCAGAGTTTCAGCTTCAACATCAGACCTTCCAATGAATATTCAGGACTGATTTCCTTTAGAATGGACTGGTTGGATCTCCTTGCAGTCAAGGGACTCTCAAGAGTATTCCCCAACACCACAGTTCAAAAGCATTAATTCTTTGGCACTCAGCTTTCTTTATCGTCCAACTCTCACATCCATTCATGACTACTGGAGAAACCATAGCTTTTTTCTAGACTGATCTTTGTCAGCAAAGTAATGTCTCTGCTTTTTAATATGCTGTCTAGGATGGTCATACCTTTTCTTACAAGGAGAAAGCATCTTTTAATTTCATGGCTGCAGTCACCATCTGCAGTGATTTGGGAGCCCAAAAAAATAAAGTCTCTCACTGTTTTCATTGTCTCCGCATCTATTTGCCATGAAGTGATGGGACCGAAAGCCATAATCTTAGTTTTTCTGAATGTTGAGTTTTAAGCCAGCTTTTTCATTCTCCTCATTCACTTTCATCAAGAGGCTCTTTCATTCTTCTTTACTTTCTGCCATAAGGATGGTGTCATCTGCATATCGGAGGTTGTTGATATTTCTCCTGCAAATCTTGATTCCAGCTTGTACTTCATCCAGTCTGGCATTTCACATGATGTACTCTATATAGAAGTTAAATAAGCAGGGTGACAATACACAGCCTTGATGTACTCCTTTTCCGATTTGGAACCAGTATGTTGTTCCATGTCCAGTTCTAACTGTTGCTTCTTGACTTGCATACAGATTTCTCAGGAGGTCTGGTATTCCCATCTCTTTAAGAATTTTCCAATTTGTTGTGATCCACACAGTCAAAGGCTTTGGTATAGTCAATAAAGCAGAAATAGATGTTTGCTTGGATTCTCTTGCTTTTACCATGATCCAATGGATGTTGGCAATTTGATCTCTGGTTCCTCTGCTTTTTCTAAATCCAACTTAAACATTTGGAAGTTCACGGTTCATACTATTGAAGCCTGGCTTGGAGAGTTTTGAGCATTACTTTACTAGCGTGTAAGATGACTGCAATTCTGTGGTAGTTTAAGCATTCTTTGATATTGCCTTTCTTTGGGATTGGAATGAAAACTGACCTTTTCCAGTCCTGTGGCCACTGCTGAGTTTTCCAAATTTGCTGGCATATTGAGTGCAGCACTTTCACAGCATCATCTTTCAGGATTTGAAATGGCTCAACTGGAATTCCATCACCTCCCCTAACTTTGTTCCTAGTGATGCTTCCTAAGGCCCACTTGACTTCACATTCCAGGATGTCTGGCTCTAGGTGAGTAATCACATCATCGTGATTATCTGGGTTGTGAAGATCTTTTTTGTACAGTTCTTCTGTGTATTCTTGCCACCTCTTCTTAATATCTTCTGCTTCTGTTAGGGCCATATAATTTCTGTCCTTTATCGAGCCCATCTTTGCATGAAATGTTCCTTGGTATCTCTAATTTTCTTGAAGAGATCTCTAGTCTTTCCCATTGTGTTGTTTTCCTCTATTTCTTTGCACTGATCACTGAGGAAGGCTTTCTTATCTCTCCTTGCTATTCTTTGGAACTCTGCATTCAGATGGGTGTATTTTTCTTTTCTCCTTTGCTTTTCACTTCTCTTCTTTTCACAGCTATTTGTAAGGCCTCCTCAGATAGCCATTTTGATTTTTTGCATTTCTTTTTCTTGGGGATGGTCTTGAATCCTGTCTCCTGTACAGTGTCATGAACCTCCGTCCATAGTTCATCAGGCACTCTGTCTATCAGATCTAGTCCCTTAAATCTATTTCTCACTTCCACTGTATAATCATAACGGATTTGATTTAGGTCATACCTGAATGGTATAGTAGTTTTCTCCACTTTCTTCAATTTCAGTCTGAATTTGCCAGTAAGGAGTTCATGATCTGAGCCACAGTCAGCTCCCAGTCTTGCTTTTGCTGACTTATGTATAGAGCTTCTCCATCTTTGGCTGCAAAGAATATAATCAATCTTATTTCAGTGTTGACCATCTGGTGATGTCCATGTGTAGTCTTTCCTTGTGTTGTTGAAAGAGGGTGTTTGCTATGTCCAGCGCATTCTCTTGGCAGAACTCTATTAGCCTTTGCCCTGCTTCATTCTGTACTCCAAGGCCAAGTTTGCCTGTTACCCCAGAATCCCATGGACAGAGGAGCCTGGTAGGCTGCAGTCCATGAGGTCGCTAAGAGTCAGACACGACTGAGCGACTTCACTTTGACTTTTCTCTTTCATGCATTGGAGAAGGAAATGGCAACCCACTCCAGTGTTCTTGCCTGGAGAATCCCAGGGACCGGGGAGCCTGGTGGGCTGCCGTCTCTGGGGTTGCACAGAGTCGGACACAACTGAAGTGACTTAGCAGCAGCAGTAGCAACCAGGTGTTTCTTGACTTCCTACTTTTGCATTCCAGTCCCCTTTAATGAAAAGGACATCTTTTTTGGGTTTTAGTTCCCAACAGTCTTTTAGGTCTTCATAAAACTGTTCAGCTTCTTCAGCATTACTGGCTGGGGCATAGACTTGGATTACTGTGATATTGAATGGTTTGCCTTGGTAACGAACAGAGATCATTCTGTTGTTTTTGAGATTGCATCCAAGTACTGCATTTCGGACTCTTTTGTTGATCATGATGGCTACTCCTCCTGCCTACAACAGTAGATATAATGGTCATCTGATTTAAATTCACCCTTTCCAGTCCATCTTAGTTCACTGATTCCTAGAATGTTGATGTTCACACTTGCCATCTCCTGTTTGACCACTGCCAATTTGCCTTGATTAATGGACCTAACATTCCAGGTTCCTAAGCAATATTGTTTGTACAGCATCAAACCTTGCTTCTATCACCAGTCCCATCCGCAACTGGGTGTTGTTTTTGCTTTGGCTGCCTCCCTTCATTCTTTCTGGAGTTATTTCTCCACTGATCTCCAGTAGCATATTGGGCACCTACCAACCTGGGGAGTTCCTCTTTCAGTGTCCTATCTTTTTGCCTTTTTATACTGTTCATGGGCTTCAAGGCAAGAATACTGAAGTGGTTTGCCATTCCCTTCTCCAGTGGACCACATTCTGTCAGACCTCTCCACCATGACCCGTCCATCTTGGGTGACCCCACACAGCATGGCTTAGTTTCATTGAGTTAGACAAGGCTGTGGTCTGTGTGATCAGATTGGCTAGTTGTCTGTGACTGTGGTTTCAGTTTGTCTGCCCTCTGATGGCCTCTCTCAGTGCCCACCATAGTACTTCTCTTTCTCTTACCTTGGACTTGGGGTGTCTCTTCATGGCTGCTGCAGCAAAGTGCAGCCACCACTCCTGACTTTGGACATGGGGTAGCTCCTCTCAGCCACTGCCCCTGACCTTGGACGTGGGGTAGCTCCTCTCAGCCACGTTTCTGTGCTGTTGCAGCCACCAAAAAGGGACTACATATTGAAAAATATATTCAATATTCATTATATAAAGACCTAATTTCTATTTCCTTAACATATTTTGAGTGCTCAAAATTCCATAAGGAAGTGATTTTTAAAAATACAAAGAATTTAAACAGATAAGACATAAAAATAACTTCTAAATATATGAAAATTTTTTCAACCCCACCGAAGAAGATTAAAATATGCCATGTTGGTATAATGATTATTTGAGCTGAAGGCAACTGAAATACACCAAACACAGGAAGAGCTTCCCAGCATCTCCCTATCTGCTGATAAGGTGCATTTCTTATAAGAAAGGTATCCTGCCTGTACCAGGTAGAGGTGAGCCCTGCAGTCACCAGAGGAAAGGAATCAATACTGAGACAAGCCTACACAAATAAATCTTACCAAAATAACCCTTACCTGTGATACATTTCCCTCATATTTCCTCATATATATCCTAGTTTACCTCATATATTCTTTGTTTCTCTTCTACAATTTATTGGCCCTAGAAACCAAAACCCCCTTTCTTCTGTCAAGTGACTTCTCCACAATTTATCATTCTTTCTTAAAATGATATATATAAGCTCCCAAATCTAACTGTTTTTTCGGGTTTTCACTTCTTTTCTGTGAAGCCTCCATGCACATAAAAATATTAAAGTCAATAAAAATTGTATACCTTTTCTCCTGTTATTCTATTCTTTTATCAATTTAATTTGCAGGTCCCAGTTACTAAACCTAAGGGAGTAGAGGGAAAGTTTCTCCTTCCCTAAACTACTCACAAGAAAAAAAAAGTTATAAAAATACCATTTTTACTTATATTGACCAAGAAAAAAAAAAACTGAATTAGTGAAAAATACAAAGCAGGAAGATCCAAGTGTGAATAACTTCAATAAAAACAACTGGACCATCTCTTTTGAAATTAAAAGTGAACATGATACAAATGAAATTATGTACTAAACAGAAATAGAGACATAGAAAGCAAACTTATGGTTACCAAAAGTGACAGCGGTGGGGGATAAATTTGAAATATAGGATTAACAGACACACACTACTATATATAAAACAGATACCTACTGCATAGCACATAAAACTATATTCAATATCTTATGATAACCTATAATGGAAAAGAATCTGGAAAAAATAGATATGTATTACTGAATCACTTTGTAGTACACCTGAAACATTTTAAATCAACTATACTTCAATTTTTTAAAATTTTGAATAAACATATTCATTTTCCCAGCAGTGCGGCTCCTAGAAATTGCTCCTATAAATAAACTTGTACATATTCAAATTAATAATTTACAAGTATTCACTGAAGTAGTGTTTGTAACACAAAAATGTTTCATAGGAAGGAAGCTAAATAAATAATGGGAAAACTTTTCATACAATGGGATCAGATGCAGTCATTTTAAACAGTTATTAAGCTCAAAATTGACTGATAAGGAGTGATTCTCTGGATGCATTTTAAGCAGGAAAAAAAATCAACGCTGTGTGTAAGGAAAAAAAGACTATATATATATGTGCTCATATATGCATAAGCATAATATATCCCTAGAAGGATCCACTAGAACTAGCAAAAGTGATTGTTGCCATTGAGAAGACTGAGTTACCTAGGGGATATATTTTTAATTGTGAATTATTTCTAGGCATTCTCAATTCAGAAAATAAAATTTAGACTATACCATATATGCTAATGTGTATTATAAATCTTTAGGTGAGATTTGTGAAATGTACTGAACCACAGAGCCATGATGGCATCACTGACTCAATGGACGTGAGTCTCAGTGAACTCCAGGAGTTGGTGACAGACAGGGAGGCCTGGCGTGCTGCGATTCATGGGGTCGCAAAGAGTCGGACACGACTGAGCAACTGATCTGATCTGATCTGATCTGATATGGTAGAAACTCTCACCCTTCCTCAAAATCTTCATCAGTAAGAAATTATCTTTCCTTTCTCTTTTGCAGTCATCATATGGTTTTGCACATCATATGTGCTGGGGCAGTATTTAGAAAGTTAAGACTTGGATTATACTCACCTACATTCATGTTTGCTCCACCCCCTTTAGATCACAAGGTCCTTGAAGTCATTCCTAGTTCCTTATCCATCTTATTCATTACCAGCATTCATCACAGTGCCAAATAGAAGAATATGTTAAAGTGACACATCCCTTACCCTTCCATTTTGCACTGGAAGGGACACTCCTGGGAGAGGGCAAGGGGGCGCCCCAAACAGGGACATATGGCATGGCTTAGTGAGGCATGGGCTGCCCATCCATCCAGAAGAAATCTGACTGCCCAGTCCCCTTGGTTACCCTGACTGGTCACTTGACTATTCAGCAGCCCTTGTTATTGTAATCCCTCAGAAGGCCATCTGCTCTGCTCATGTGGGAGGGCTGGCCGCAGGGAGAAGTGCTCAGCTGCCCTGCATCCTCGAATCAGGTCAATTACACCACGGCTCCTTAATTGCTCATGACGGCTTGGCCATTGTGTACGAAGCATCAGTAATTTCCAGTTCATTGTGGCTAAAGATTCTGGGCTAATGAAGGTTTCAACCTGTCCCTCAGGGTCCCTGGCACCACTCAGCCTGTACATGTTGCACAGCATGCGGGGTTCCATTTCACACCCTATTAGCCACTGAATTTCAAGCTAAAGTACAGGGCAAAATAAAACCATACCACAAAGGACAAGGCAAGAAGAACGTCTTGTAAAGATAGTGATTCATTTTCAATGAAAAGGAGCGGGGACAGCATAACCCTGAAACAGCTCTAACTAGTCCTCAGAGAGGCAAGCAGCCTGTGGCACTGAGCACCGGTGGTGATGGGGACTGTCTTTCATCGGATGCATGACAGGTTCCACAGGTGATCAACGTGAGTGACCTACTGGGCCAAGTGTAGGGGCTTTTGTAATATTTCAGATAAGTGAAATTACCTTTTCAAACTTCTCATTTAAGCAACTCTGGTGCTCATGTTTCTTCTTGCCCTGGTATAAATGAATAATCTTGCAAACTCACTACATTGTGAACAGTTGGGTTCCTTTCATCTGATGGTGAACAAAGAAAAAGTTGAAGGAAATTTCCCAAGTAGCACATTTGAAAAGACCGGATTTGTAACAAAAACAACCTCTTCTAGCTCTTAGTGATACTTAGAAATTTAAACATTTGAAGTTTCTCAATTTTTCTCATGTGCTCCTCTCTCTCTCTCTCTCTCTCTCTATATATATATATATATGATTATATATAATACTCAGAATTGCACACTAGAATAAATTTCCAAGTTCAAGCATTCATTGATAAATTCTTTGATAAAGGTACTAACAAACAGTGGATGTCCTGTCAACTTACTTTCTCAGTTTTCAGACAACTGTATTTAGAGTTCAGATTTAAATAGATGTTGCTTCCAACATGGCATCACACTAAGCCAAAATGCCAGCCTTTTGCTGTCATCTCACAATATTGTAGCTAACTATTTTAAATCCAACATTCTTTCTTGGAATTATTTCAAGGAGTTATCCAACTAAAAGTAAACTTCAGGAATATCTTGCCAAAAAACCCTTCCCTTTCAGACTAAGGAATCCAGATAGGTTAGATGTATTTCCAAGCCACATGCCTAAATAGTGGTGATCACAGATCCAGCACCATCATTCTGGGGAGGTAACTGGGGCCCTCAGGGAGCTTCCACTTGCCTAAGAGACACCCCGAACGCTCTTTCTTTCTCTCTCTCTACACAAGCACACCAGCAGAATTTTTAGTTTTTCATCACCAAATGAAACTGTGCCACTTGAATTAAAATAATCGAAATTTGTTCCTTCTTTTCTCCTGAATGTTACTTGGAGACTGTAATAGCATGTGTAACTCTGGAAAGTATTTCATTCAAAGGAATTTTGAAAACCCACTTCCCAGGTCTTGACACATGAAATGCAGTCTAGGGTTTAAACATGTTTGGCAGAAATTTCAGATGATAGGTATAGGATCATTGGCTTAGAAAGGCTAAATGTACTCCATTCGAGGTGAGGTTACATTTAAATTATTTTCTACAGAAAGGAAGTTACTATATCCTGATAGATATTCAGAAAGAAGAGCCCACAACACTTCCTGGTGACCCAGCTCTACATCTCCCATCTATTGCAGAGAGAATTCTGAGCTAGAAGTCAGATTTGAGTTTTAACCAATCTTGCTCCTCACTTGAAGTGTGGCCCTGAACACAGAAGTTTTCTAACCCTCATTTGTAAAGGAGAGCAGGTCTTCCAACTCTGCCTCTCTGATTCCTTTAGTTACATGGCCATTATTCCCTAATTTTATTTTTTTAATAATGCTTTTCAGGCTTCCTGGCACCCCACTCCAGTACTCTTGCCTGGAAAATCCCATGGATGGAGGAGCCTGGTAGGCTTCAGTCCATAGGGTTGCTAAGAGTCAGGCACGACTGAGCGACTTCACTTTCACTTTTCACTTTCATGCATTGGAGAAGGAAATGGCAACCCACTCCAGTGTTCTTGCCTGGAGAATCCCAGGGATGGGGGAGCCTTGTGGGCTACCGTCTACAGGGTAGCACAGAGTTGGACACGACTGAAGCGACTTAGCAGCAGCAGGTGACTTAGATGGTAAAGAATCTGCCTACAATGCAGGAGACCCAGGTTCAATCCCTGTGTTGGGAAGATTCCCTGGAGAAGGGAATGGCTACCCACTCCAGTATTCTTGCCTGGAGAATTCCATGGACAGAGGAGCCTGGAGGGCTGAAGTCAGTGAGATCACAAAGAGTCAGACACAACTGAGCCACTAACACAAACACTAGCACTCTTACAGAGAGAGTAGGTACATGTCCAAATAAATAAATAAAGGCTACAGGTTGTGACACTAAAGTAATAAATGGGTTGTGTATTTGTTTTTTTAAAAAATCATTACAGCAGTTATCTTCAAGATAAGCATTCCTCCTTTTTAAGCAGCTAGCTTAAGAAGTTATTTGGCCTGAAGTCAGTTTATATGGCACACACAAAATTTCACAACATTACCTTAGAACTTCCTTTCATTTTTTTAAAAGTAATGGTTTTGCCCACATCATTCAATTTACTTGGCAGATTGGCCACAGATAGCTTATGAACATTCCTCCAGATCAGAATACCATGAAGGATGAAGGTGTGTCATCACTGGAAGTACATCAACTAGTGGCTGTTGCTGTTAAGTCGCTTCAGTCGTGTCCGACTCTGTGTGACCCCATAGATGACAGCCCATCAGGCTCCCCTGTCCCTGGGATTCTCCAGGCAAGAACACCGGAGTGGGTTGCCATTTCCTTCTCCAATGCATGAAAGTGAAAAGTGAAAGTGAAGTCACTCAGTCGTGCCCGACTCGTAGCAACCCCATGGACCGCAGCCCACCAGGCTCCTCCGTCCATGGGATTTTCCAGGCAAGAATACTGGAGAGGGTTGCCATTGCCTTCTCCGCAACTAGTGGCCTCAGGCTCCAAATATAGTTATAACAGGACAGAAAAAAATTATTTAAGTCGTAGTAGCAAGACCTGAAGAGGAAAATAGACTCCCAGGGAAAGGATGCTGAAAGGAACCTCCTTCACTCTAATGTGTGAATACTAATATGCTTTAAAAATCAGTAGCATGGAATAGAATAGAAAGTACAGGAATAAAGCCTCACATATGAAGGGGTTCAGAATATGCCACCCCCAAATATGCCACTTTGGCATACTGATTACTTTGAGTGGAAGATGCTTGAGAAACAACAGAGGCAAGAAGTCTCTCTGACCTTCCCTTTCTACCTAAAAGCAGATCATAAAATTTCCCATAAGAAAGGTGCTATGTCTGCACCAGGAAGAGAAAGATGTGCTTATCACCAGAGACTGGCAGCTGATGCTGAAATGGATCTGTATGAACAAACTTAAGAAATTAACAATTATCTTCCATTAGTTTCCCCATATATTTCCTAGTCACTATCCCACAATTTACTGCCTGTAATTCAAATCCCTTTGTCTTATCACATCCCCACAATCCATTGTTCTTTATTTCTAGAAGTATATATATAAGCTTTTAGACCTAACAGCTTCTTTGGGTCTTCATTTTCCTTTTAAAAACACCCATTACACAAAAAAATATTAAACAAAATTTGTGTGCTTTCCTTCTATGAATCTGTCTTACGTCAGTTTAATTCTTAGGCACAGCCACAAAACCTAATACAGTAGAAAAAAGTCATTCCTCCCTTACACATACATGGTCAAATGATTTTCAACAAGGATCCTAACACAAATGCGAAGTGGACAGTCTTTTCAACAATTAGTGGGAAAATGAATATCCACATGTAAGAGAATGAAATTGGACATTCTTTTTATGATATGCAAAATTTAACTCAAACGGGTCAAAGACCTAATGGAAGAGAAAAAAGCCACACAACTCCTAAAGGAAACCACAGAGAAAAAGCACGACATTGGACTTGGCAATGTTTTCTTAGATATAACACCAAAATCACGGACAATAAAGAAAAACAGAAAACTGAACTTACCCAAGTTAAAGCATCTGTGCATCCAAGAAAACCACCAGGAGAGTGAATAGGCAACCCACAGAATGGGAGAAGATATTTGCCCATCATACATTTGATAAAGAGTTACTACCTAGATTACATAAAGAGTTCTTACAATTTAACAACAAGAAAATCAAACAAGGTGATTTTGAAACTTGGCAACAGACTTGAACAGACATTTCTCCAAAGAAGATATATAAATAGCCAATAGATATATGAAAAGATGTTTAACATTACTAATCTTTCAGTTCAGTTCAGTTCAGTTCAGTCACTCAGTCGTGTCCGACTCTTTGCAACCCCATGAATCACAGCACGCCAGGCCTCCCTGTCCATCACCATCTCCCGGAGTTCACTCAGACTCACGTCCATTGAGTCGGTGATGCCATCCAGCCATCTCATCCTCTGTCATCCCCTTTTCCTCCTACCCACAATCCCTCCCAGCATCAGAGTCTTTTCCAATGACTCAACTCTTCGCATGAGGTGGCCAAAGTACTGGAGTTTCAGCTTTAGCATCATTCCTTCCAAAGAAATCCCAGGGCTGATCTCCTTCAGAATGGACTGGTTGGATCTCCTTGCAGTCCAAGGGACTCTCAAGAGTCTTAGGGAAATGCAAATCAAAACCACAACAGGATACCACTTCATATCCATTAAAATGGCTATTAAAAAAAAAAACAGTAAATAGCAAGTGTTAGTAAGGATGTAGAGAAATCAAAATGTTTGTGCATTGCTGATGGGGATGCAGCTATTGTGGCAAACAGTATAGTGGTTTCTCAAAAAGTTAAACACAAAAATACCATGTATACCAACAATTTCACTTCTAGGTATATACTCAAAAAAATTGACAGCAGAGACTCAAAAAGATATTTATATACCAATAGCCACAGCAGCATTACTCAGAATAACCAAAAAAGTAGAAATAACACAAATGTCCATCGACAGATGGACAAAGTGTGGTATATACATGCAATGGAATATCATTCAGCCTTGAAAAGAAATGAAATTCCAATACTTGCTGCAATATAGATGCACCTTGAAGACATTATGCTAAGTGAAAGAAGGACAGATATTGCATGATTTCACTTACATGAGGTACACAGAGTAGTTAAATTCATAGAAACATAAAGTAGAATAGTGGTTACCAGGGTCAAGATGCGGGAAGAATGTTTAATGAGTAGAGAGTTTCAGCTTGGGAATAATGAAAAATTTCTGGAGATGGATACTGATGATGACTACACAACAATGTGAATGTACTTAAACTACTAACTTATACAAATAAAATGGTTAAAATAGTAAGTGTTATGTCTATTTTACCACAAAAATCAGTAGCATGACTTTGAGGCACAAATCTATCATAGAGGTGGTCCAGATCACCCACTGAGAAAGAACTTGCTATTCAACCTGCAAGGAATGCAGGTGACTGAGAGCCTCCTGGTGTTACCACCTTCAGGACACATCTCAGCTTTCAAACTGAGACCACATCCTTCCCAGGCAATCTCCAGCCAATGACTGAGTATACAGAACCATAGGACTGGCAATTTCTGCCCAACACCAGAGTCATTGTGGGTAATCCTAGCTCTAGAGCTCCTGTTGTATTGGCTGAGATTTTGTGAGACCTGCCACATGGTCTGTAGGCTTTCCCTGTCCAATCCTGCTTGGCCCCCTTTTCCCTATTTCAGTCATTAATCCCCAGTGAACCTCTTGCCCTCCTTACTCTCAGTGTCTGATTCCTGAAGGACCTGAACGTCAGAGCTGTTACCAGGAGTGACCCAGAAAGCTGGCAGTAATCTGGGATTTGGGGGACAGATCACTCACTGCCCAGCTGACAATGAGGACTTCATCCCAGCTGGTATGCAGGATGCAAATAGTTTGTCGCATTACATGGAGGTCCACTTTTCACTGGTGGTAAGTTGAGAGAATGCTCTGGTAGAGCAAAATACTCTGATGAAATGAAGCATAAATAATGATGTAAGAAGTTGTTCATTATCTCCTATTTAACAAAAATTTCAGGTTATAAATTGAATTATCCCATAATTACTTTTTAAAGTATATACATGCATATTCATAAATGCCAGAAAAAATATACCGAAGAGTAATAACTGCTACATCTTAGTGTGATTATGAGCTAATTTTTTCTTCTACTGTAAATTATACTATTAGTAAAATGATAAAAATACTTTCAGCTTTTTAAAAAGAAACTTCATGATCTAAACCCAGATGTTTACAGCACTTTAGAGAATAGAATGTGTGTGTTGTTTCCATTCTCTATCCTCAAAGAGATATTTAAATGTAGTATCTCATATTAGCAAAATGAAATTTTAATATTGAAGAAAAAGTAAGACAGTGAATTATCAAATTTGAATACTGGGTATTGACTATTCAAAAGTGCTGTTTAGAACAAAAAACCAGGCTTCTTTACCTAGTAATTATATTATTTGTCCTTATAGTGATAACTTCAGATATATTTCTCAATATGACTCCTATATAAACAGAGAAAATGTCCTTAGGAGGTAACCAAAATATTTTGGTTGTGTTTCCATTTAAAAATGGCCCCTAGCAGATCTTAACATAGTTTCTTCTGAATTAAATGCTAAAATATCCTAGTAGAAAAAGTGACTACTTAAAACAAAATATTATGTTTTATATCTTTATGGTGTTGTTTAACATGTTGCCATATCCCCTGTTTATAGAAAGCTAGTAATTAGGTCTTGAGGCTCCAGTGCATTCAAGTTGGATGTTGTTAGTAAGAAAAGTTGTGCTGTATACTTAATTTTCATTTCTCTTATAACTAGCAATGTTGAGCATCTTTTCATGTGTCTGTTAGCTATTTATATGTCTTCTTTGAAAATATATATGCTCATGACTATGATGAGATGCCACCTCACACATCAGAATGGCTAACATCAAAAAGTCTACAAATGACAAATGTTGGTAAGGATGTGGAGGAAAGGGAACCCTTTTACTCTGTTGATGATATAGTAAATTGGTAAAGCACTAAGGAAAACAGTATGGAGGTTCCTAAAAAACTAAAAATAGAATTATCATATGTTCTAGCAATTTCACTCCTGAGTATATACCCAAAAATACCTCAAAACACTAGCTCAAAAAAATACATGCACCCTAATATTCTTAGAAGCATTTTTTACAATAGCCAAGATGTGTAAGCAACACAAGTGGCCATCAACAGATGAATGAATAAAGAAGAGGTGAGATAGATATATAATGGAATACTGCTTCTGCTGCTGCTACTAAGTCGCTTCAGTCGTGTCCAGCTCTGTGCGACCCCATAGACGGCAGCCCACCAGGCTCCTCTGTCTTTGGTATTCTCCAGGCAAGAACACTGGAGTGGGTTGCCATTTCCTTCTCCAATGCATGAAAGTGAAAAGTGAAAGTGAAGTCGCTCAGTCATGTCCGACTCTTAGCAACCCCATGGACTGCAGCCCACCAGTCTCCTCCATCCATGGGATTTTCCAGGCAAGAGCACTGGAATACTACTCAGCCATAAAAAAAATGGATATAATTCTGCTCTTGGCAACTATGTAAATGGACCTGAGTACTATGTTTAGTGAAATAAGTCAGAGAAAGACAAATACTGCACACTATCTCTTATATGTGGAATGTAAAAAATAAAACAAACAAATGTATATAATGAAACAGATACAGAAAAAAAAAAAAAAAAAAACTAGTGGATACCAGTGGGGAGAGGCAAGAAAGGGGTGTGGGATTAAGAGATCCAAACTACTATGTATACAATAGGTAAGTCTCAAGTATATATTGTACAGCACAGGGAAATGTAGTCATATTTTGTAATAACTTTAAATGGAGAATATTTTATAAAATACTGAATCATTATGCTATACACTAATATTGTAAATCAACTATACTTCAGTTTAAAAAAGTTGTACCATAGAGTCCCATCATGAGGTATGTAAAGTTTTGGTGTTGTCTCTTTTCTTAATGTTAAGATTGACTGGGGGATTATACATGTTATCAGTCATAGTCTCCCCTAAAAAGTTCTCCATCTGCTGTTTACCTAGTAGTCTGAGCAGCCATTGACAATATTACCTTTATCCATTATGTTAGGAGTTACAAGATGGCACATTTCAATTCTGTCATTCTTTCTTCTTTGATAATTCAAATATAAACAAAAACTTCACCTCATCAACTATTTGGTTCCACTTAAGTGGAGTAACAGGAAAGCCAGTACAAATGCTTGATTTTGAGGCAAGAGCACTGCCCTCCAAAATTTCAGTCAGACTTGTCCAAGAGTACAAATGAGCCAGCTCCTAAGAATTTCCAGAACACTTGAAAAGGAATGGGTCCTGGGATAGAGAGCTGGGGGTGGAAAGGAGGGGGCTTGTCAGATGAGTAACTGGAGTTCCTGCTGAAACAGGAAACACATCGTGAAACTTAATTAACTATTGTTTAAAATGATCAAATTACTATGCATAGGCTCAGGATGCATGGGAAAATTCAAGTTACATTAGATTTTAGCACACTGTCAAATTACTGAGGAAGAGAAAGATTATGTATTAAACTAGAATGAGACAGTTAAAACTCTGTATTAAAACAGAATGAGGCAATTGCAAAAATATTTCAAGTTTAAAAAGTTATATCACCCTTAACTCAAATGTTACACCAAAGAATGCCTTTTGAATTAAAGTTAGATATAAGAAATAAAGCAAAAGGAGCATGGGATTCTTGGTGTGTGTGTGTGTGTGTGTATATATATATTGTAGTAAAATTTCTAAGGATAATTTCAAAGGAAAAAGCTACACTGGGGAAAAATTGATGTATTTGATTTCACATAAATTTGAATACATTTGTCAACTCTAACATAAAGAGTAAATGACAACCTGGAAAAAAATTAACAAACAATATCCTCAATCTATAAGAAGCCCTTCTTGCCAAATCAATAAGAAAATTATGAACATTAATAGTAAAAAGAAAAAATAATAAAACAGAAGATGTATATGTCATTCAAAATGGAGAAACACATGCAAATTAAAACACAATAAAATTCTACCTTTTTCCTTTAAAACTGACACCAACTTTTTCTCTAACATTGAAATGTACCATTAAAACCAATACAGGAAAAAGAAAGCCCATGCTCTATAGAGGGAATCATATATCAGTATAATTGTTAAGAAAAGCAACTTGATATCATAGATAAAGTCTTAAAAATATTCTTACCTTTTGAGCTAAAATATCCTGTATTTAAAATATAGTATAAATTAAGAATTTCTTGTAAACACATAAACAGAGATATGCATTAAGATTTGTGTACAATGTTGTACCTGGTAGGTTGAGAGGATTCAGAAACAATTTAAAATAAACAATGTACACCCATGTGGTAAAAAACTATATTGTTATTAAATATATCTCCAGAAATATCTTAAAACATGTGGAAGTCTTTCACTATATAATAATGAGAAAAAATAAAGCTCAAAATTATTTCTATAGTCAAACTCCAGTTTAATGTAGTTTCACTGATATACACAAATTTGAATATATATACACATATCTATCTACACATAAATATGTATAAATGTATTTGTTTGTATATTCATACTTATATATTTATATGTTGTGTGTATGTGTGTGTATTATGCATGTGTGCATGAAAATAAGTGACTAATATGCTTACTAACAGTACTAAGTGTAGGGATTTTTTTCCTTCTTTATAAAGTTTATTTTTTAAATGAAGTATAGTCAATTTACAAAGTTGTGTTAATTCCAGGTGTATAAAGTTTTTCATTATGCTTTTCCCAATGATATAATTCAAAATAATGACAAATATTGTATATTAATCCATGTGCATGGAATCTGTAAAGATGGTACTGATAAACCTTTTAGAAGGGCAGCAATGGAGAGGCAGACATAGAGAACAGATTTGTAGACAGTGTGGGAGGGAGAAGTTGAGCCGAACTGAGAGAGTAGCATGGAAACATACATTACCATATATTAAACAGCCAGCCACCAAGAACTCGCTGTGTGACACAGGGAGCTCAACCCAGTGCTCTGTGACAACCTAGAGGGGTGGGATTAGGAGGGAGATGGGAGGGAGGTTCAAGAGGTAGGGGACATATGTATCCCTGTGGCTGATGGATGTTGGAAAAAAGAAAAATTAGTATTAGTTTAAAAGAAATGTCTTGTGTGATTCACTCAGCTGCTCCAACTATGTACATTCATTTCATCACTATCAAATTTACAAACATTTTCTATTGTGTGCCAGGCACTATCAGTACTAGGATCTGTGAGAAAAAGGCCTGGCAAGCATTAAAATATTGAATAAGATGCTGACCTTCACCTTAGGGAAGCATACCATAGTGGAAAAAAATAGGTCTTTACAGAACTAAGTATGATGCCCTATCCTCAGTTCAGTTCAGTTCAGTCACTCAGTCGTGTCCGACTCTTTTTGACCCGATGGACTGTAGCCCGCCAGGCTCCTCTGTCCGTGGGATTCTCCAGGCAAGAATACTGGAGTGGGTTGCCATATCCTTCTCCAGGGGATCTTCCCAACCCAGGGATCGAACCCAGGTCTCCCGCACTGCAAGCAGATGCTTTAACCTCTGAGCTACCAGGGAAGCCCTATCCTCAGAGCTCTATAAAAAGTAATGCATACTAAGATCAGATAGCTATTACACAATCCAAACTTTTTCCCTCAGTGTCAGTTCTTTTTTTTGAGGGGGAGGGGGGCAGCGTCATATGGTATCTAAGTTCTCTCACCAGGGATTGAACCCATGCCCGCAGCACTGGCAGCATAAAGTCTTAACCACTGGACCATCAGGAAAGTTCCTACCTTGGTAAGTTCTGACTGGAGCAAATACAAGATTTGCAAGGCCAATGATCTGTGCAGTATAGATAGGTCTCCAGCCAAAAGGGAAATGTAGACAGAATGCAAAAGACTCAATGTTGTATATAACATAAACAGTGTCATTCACTGCTATGATGCAGGACTATCTATATCATTGCTGTATGGTCCTGGTTTTCTCTTAAGTCATCCCTACATTCTTAGCCCTGAGGGTTTCAATAGTTCAACTTTTCCCATTAAACATAAGAAACAGTCACAAGCCATGCTTGTCTTTCTCAGCCTCTCTGCCCTGTTCCACATCAGGTAGCACCAATCCAAACCAACCTTGGAGGTTTTGCTTCCTGAGTTACATGGGCAGAGTTAATGGAGCTATCACTTGCTCTTATCTGCAAACAGGGAATGATGGATGGCTATCTGCTAGTTGGTCCTTAGCATGCAAGAGAAAGACAAAATTTAGATTCTCCGTTTCTTCACTCACCTCCTGCATTCTAGGAAGCTTTTGTCTTCTCTTCCCTCCTCATACTAGTCAGTAACATAACTAACAAGTTCCTCAGTGTCAACCCCCACACACAGAATTTATTAAACACAGTGCATCCATTCATTTATTCCACAAACATTTATTGAGAACCCATTAAGTGGCAAAGCTCTGTGCTAGGAGTTGGAGAGACAAAATGAATAAAACATACTGCTAGTACTTGAGCTCTAATGATATAGTAGGAGAGAGAGACATTAAAACAAATCATTGAAATAAAGGATTGGAAGTGTTCTAACAAAGAGAATATACAGAGGAACAATTATAAATCCTTTTTATTGAGAACTTGCAATATAAGTACTATGATAAATATCTTACACACATTAAAATCAGTCAATCCTTACAATATCCCTATAAGACAGTAAAAAGTTAAATCAACATACTTTCCTGGAACAATATTTTCCTGCTTGTGTGCTAAAAATATTAGGGCTAAGCTAAAGGAAGTACTCTTTTATTCCATGAAATACTTGCTACCAGAAGATAAGACTCAGATCAGATCAGATCAGTCGTTCAGTCGTGTCCGACTCTTTGCAACCCCATGAATTGCAGCACACCAGACCTCCCTGTCCATCACCAACTCCCGGAGTTTACTGAGACTCGCAGCCATCGAGTCAGTGATGCCATCCAGCCATCTCATCCTCTGTCGTCCCCTTCTCCTCTTGCCCCCAATCCCTCCCAGCATCAGAGTCTTTTCCAATGAGTCAACTCTTCACATGAGGTGGCCAAAGTACTGGAGTTTCAGCTTTAGCATCATTCCTTCCAAAGAAATCCCAGGGCTGATCTTCAGAATGGACTAGTTGGATCTCCTTGCAGTCCAAGGGACTCTCAAGAGTCTTCTCCAACACCACAGTTCAAAAGCATCAATTCTTCAGCGCTCAGCCTTCTTCACAGTCCAACTCTCACATCCATACATGACCACAGGAAAAACCATAGCCTTGACTAGACCAATCTTTGTTGGCAAAGTAATGTCTCTGCTTTTGAATATGCTATCTAGGTTGGTCATAACTTTCCATCCAAGGAGTAAGCGTCTTTTAATTTCATGGCTGCAGTCACCATCTGCAGTGATTTTGGAGCCCAGAAAAATAAAGTCTGACACTGTTTCCACTGTTTCCCCATCTATTTCCCATGAAGTGATGGGACCAGATGCCATGGTCTTCGTTTTCTGAATGTTGAGCTTTAAGCCAACTTTTTCACTCTCCACTTTCACTTTCACCAAGAGGCTTTTGAGTTCCTCTTCACTTTCTGCCATAAGGGTGGTGTCATCTGCATATCTGAGGTTATTGATATTTCTCCCGGCAATCTTGATTCCAGCTTGTGTTTCTTCCAGTCCAGTGTTTCTCATGATGTACTCTGCATGTAAGTTAAATAAACAGGGTGACAATAAACAGCCTTGACATACTCCTTTTCCTATTTGGAACCAGTCTGTTGTTCCATGTCCAGTTCTAACTGTTGCTTCCTGAACTGCATACAAATTTCTCAAGAGGCAGGTCAGGTGGTCTGGTATTCCCATCTCTTTCAGAATTTTCCACAGTTTATTGTGATCCACACAGTCAAAGGCTTTGGCATAGTCAATAAAGCAGAAATAGATGTTTTTCTGGAACTCTCTTGCTTTTTCCATGATCCAGTGGATGTTGGCAATTTGATCTCTGGTTCCTCTGCCTTTTCTAAAACCAGCTTGAACATCTGGAAGTTCACGGTTCACATATTGCTGAAGCCTGGGCTTGGAGAATTTTGAGCATTACTTTACTAGTGTGTGAGATGAGTGCAATTGTGCAGTAGTTTGAGCATTCTTTGGCATTGCCTTTCTTTGGGATTGGAATGAAAACTGACCTTTCCCAGTCCTGTGGCCACTGCTGAGAGCCAATTAAAATACCTTATCAAGATTTAACTGTTCATCACGGCTTGCTTTAAGTTCTTGCCTAGCTATGTCTACCATCAAAAGTTATTTTATCTTCATCACTGGCGCAATCCCAACAAAATCCCTGCCTTGAAAGGCTGCCCTTAAAATCATACAGCTTAGGTCCTAAAATGTCATAAATATCCCCCCCTCCCCCCCAATTCTCCATCTTGAGACATTCCTAAAAGTCAGCCCTTACTGATTTACTCTCCCTTACTTCAGTAGGCCTGATGAACCTAGCTTTGTTCAGTCAGTAGGTTTTCCTGGGATCTTTTGAGGGATCTATGATCAGCAACTGATATTATAGTCACCATTTCACATATCTATCAAGATTTATGCGAGTCCCTGGGTCAGGAAGATCCATTGCAGTAGGAAATGGCAACCCACTCCAGTTTTCTTGCCTGGAAAATTCCAAGGGCAGAGGAGCCTGGCAGGCTACAGTTCACAGGATCACAAAGAGTAGGACACAACTGAACACAGAGCACGCAATCTAAGCCTCATATTTCTGTCATTTATGAGGGATTGAAAGAAGTGATATTTTCTTGGAAAGTGACTAAAAGAAAGGCAAAGTAGAGGTATTATTTAAGTCAAATTAAAAGACAAATAAAATATTCATTTGATCTTCAAAAGAGGAAATGATATTTGTGTGCATAGTGATAGAGGCATGAATCTGTAAGATAGATTACGAGAATTTAAAATTTTAGAAAATGGTTAGAGCTAACAATACAAGGTCGAGTGAAATGCTGGGAGATGAGGCTGGAAGCATAGGTGGAGCTAGATAACAATGGGTTCTACTGCCATCCTAAGAGTTTTGATTTTATCTTGTAGGCAATGGAAAAACATAGCATGGTTTTTTTAACCAAGTAATGACACAGTTGGCTTTGTATCTTTATGAAGATTATCCTGGCTACAGAATGGAAGACTAAGCTGAAAGTCTTAAGACTGGAAACAACAAGACTCATTAAAAGAAACTGTTTCAGTAACCTAGCAGAGATTCTGGTGACCTGCAGGATGTCAGAGGGATTTATGACAGAGACTGGGCCACAGGATATTGTTACGGAAAAAGAAGAGTTTGGGATGACTCTAGGTTTCTAGTTTAGGTTAACGGATACAAAATCACACCATTTGAAGGTGGAAAATTCAGGGAGAAAAACTTCTTTTAAAAAAATTAAACAGATGTGTTCAGCTTTAGATATATTTTTCAGACATACTGAGTTCTAAGTATCTATGAAGTATTTGGATACAAAGCTAGATAATGTTGGAATATCTGAGAGGCCCAAAGAATAGCATCCTTTCTACCCTGAGCAAGTGAAGAAATAAAATAGTGGAGCAATACTGATAGTAAACTAAAATATCACCTTTTCTACTATACAGGCCAAGAAGGAAGCTGTGGCTTTAGGTTGGTTATCCAAATGGGCTTCCTAACAGGATTGCACAAATAGGTGAGCACATCAGCTCTATACCTGGGTTGGGATCCATGAGCCAAGCCAAGAAGCTGAGAGAGAGCAGTCAGAAGTAAATCAGAAAAGCCAAGAGAAAGTGATATCACAAAATCCAAAGCAGGTAAGTAAACAGAAGGAAGGAGCATGGAGTTTTAGGTACTGTACAGGTCAAGCAAGAGGAAGCCTGAAAAAGTACAAGTCAAACTAGAAATTCAGGACTTTGAGATCTGAGAGCAGGGGACTCAGGTGAAAAGTCAAGTGTTCCAATCTGCAAGGCAGTGAAGCTATTGGAAAATTCTAGGCCTCACTTCAAGTAGCTGTAGTAGAATACATGGAAAGACCAATGCAAGAATCTTGGCTAATTCTTACACCCTTTTCTCATCTATTACAGCCTCCCAAAGCAGAAAATTTGGAAGAAACTATAACCACCTCTTCTTTCCTTGTTTAGTGGATAAGACCAAGCAATTTATAATGTTTGATACTAAGTTACTTTTTTTTTTTTTTTTTCCAGGAGGATAAATGGGGGGAATGAAAAGGAGGGAGACAGATCCAGCCAGTAATCAGTTCCCTAAGTGTTCTCCACCATCTGGAACACACAGAAATTCACAGAGTTGGGTAGAGTAGAGAGGGGTTAGGGAGGAGACACAGGAGACCTGGTGGAGAAAAAGGAGAGTCCCAAGGGAGAGAGAGCAGTTAAGCCAGTAATCTCGCTCCCTAGTGAAAAATGGGTACTGAAGATTGGGTTCTTAAAGGTACAAAATTGGTAACAAATACATAAAAGCAAATATTAAAAATCTAGAGTAGAGTTTTTGGAATTTCAAAAATATGATGTTAAAGAAAAGAAGAAGGAAAAGAAAGAGAGAAAAAACGAACAAACAAAAACAAACGAGGTCACGAAAATTATAAAGAAAATATAGGTACAAAATTGATAACTAATACCAAAAAGCAAAAGTTAAAAATCTAGAGTAGAGTTTGGAATTTCAAAAATACAATGTTAAAAAAAGAAGAAAAAAAAGAGAGAAAAAAAACAAACAAGAACAAACAAAGTCGCATAAATTATTAAAAAAATGCAGGTACAAAATTGATAACAAATACCAAAAAGCATAAATTAAAAATCTAGAGTAGAGTTTGGAATTTCAGATATACAATGTTATTTAAAAGAAGAAGAGAAAGAAATAGAGAAAAAGAAAAAAAAAAAGGGTCACAGAAATTATAAAAAAACTATAGGTACAAAATTGATAACAAATACCAAAAAGCTAAAATTAAAAATCTAGAGTAGAGTTTGGAATTTCAAAAATACAATGTTAAAGAAAAGAAGGAAAAAAAAAAGTCAAAAAATTATAAATATATATATATATATATGAAGTTTGCTTTAAAAAAATAGGGTCTTTTTTTTTTTAAAGTAATTGGTTATAAACGTGGAAATTAAAGGAATAATAGAGGACTTCAAAAATTTTTTAATTAAAAAAAATAAAAAAAAGAAAGAAAGAATGATCGTACAAATAGTAAAAATATATCTAGGACTTTCTCTGGTTTTGTTGTGAATATTGTGGGTTCAGTTCATTTTTGGCTAGTTCCTTGGTCCGACTTATATTTCTCAAGATCTATAGGCCCCTTCCTATGTTGTTGGTAGTAACCACAGGGTTTTAATCTATTGCTTGTAGCTTCCAAGTCGGTTCCCTCTGTTATAGCTTCTTCTGTTTGCTGGTCTCTTCAGTGTCTGGTTTCCACCCTGACACAAAGGGGACGGTGGAGGACACTTTTTTTTGTTTTATTTTTTTAGGCTCACTTGTTCAGTCGCACTGAGGGGAGGTAGGGAGGGATACTGCAAACAAATAACACTGTCGTGTGCTCGCACTGCACTGCCTCAGCCACACTGAGTCTGGTCCCCCACCCCCACCCCCCCGCCCCGTTCTCGGTGCGTATAGCCTCTGCCCATGCTGCTCAGGCTCTAGGTTGCTCCGCCGGGAACTATCCACGGGCAGCCCTGGGCTGCCTGTACTTCCCAGGTCCAAGCCACTCAGGTTCAGGCACTCGGGTAGTCCTCAGAGGTGCAGACTCTCTGTTGGGCCTGCGTTTTGTGCCCTTCCCAGATCCGAGCAGCTCAGGTGATGAGGTGTTTTGCGCGCGTGATTGCTGTGACTTATTGCCTCCCCGCCGCTCAGTTATCTAGGTGTGCACCGGCACACCTTCTCAGGCAGATATTGACCATCCAAACCCCCAAGAAGTTTTAGTTAGCAAAGAAGCCTGCTTACAGTTTTATAGATAATGTCTCTCTGGGGCTGCGATTGCCCCCTTCCAGCTCTGGCTGCCTATCACCGGAGGGGGATGGTCTGCAGCCGGCTATCTCGGTTCAGTCCTTTGTTCCGTGTGCGGGCCTGGGGGTGTCACAGGTTAGGGCTGGCTTTTTGCGTGGTAGATATCCCATAGTCTGGTTTGCTAGCCCAAATTATTTCGCTCAGATAGCGCTAGGGGTATTCAGGCCAGATTCTTGCGATGCAGCCCGCGCCGCGCCTCCCTGCCCAGCCCCCGCTTGCTAATGGCGGATGCAAGCGTCTGCGCTGCTTCTCCGCTGGGGGAGTTACCGTAGGGCTCGCAATGTGCGGGTTTTAATTGTTTATTTATTTTTCCTCCCTGTTATGTTGCCCTCTGTGCTTCCAAGGCTCGGCACAGATTCGGCAGTGAGAAGGTTTCCTGGTGTTTGGAAACTTCTCTCTTTTTAAGACTCCCTTCCCGGGACGGAACTCCGTCCCTCCCTCTTTTGTCCCTTTTTTTGTCTTTTATATTTTTTCCTACCTCCTTTCGAAGACTTGGGTTGCTTTTCTGGGTGCCTGATGTCCTCTGCCAGCATTCAGAAGTTGTTTTGTGGAATTTACTCGGCGTTTAAATGTTCTTTTGATGAATTTGTGGGGGAGAAAATGTTCTCCCCGTCCTACTCCTCCGCCATCTTAGCTCCTTCTCCGATACTAAGTTACTTTTAAAGCTCTAAGAATTTGAGTGTAATAGTGAATGAATAGAACTAGAACCGTAAAGTCCCCAGAAGTGCTTCTGAAAGAAACAGAACTTGGAGTCTCCTTTGAGAAAGATGCTATTTATGGCTGGTTCTAATCAAGACATTCTCTTTACTCCAAGACATGTCTTCTCATTGCACTTTAGAAAACATTTTTATCCTGGTGTGCAAGTACCACCCAGATCAGACCCTTTGCTACTTCCTTCCTGCATCCTTTCATCCATCCTACTTGCTAGTCCAGGAGTCGGCAAACTATGGCCAGTAGGCCAAACTGAACCTACACCTATTTTTGTAAATAAAATTTTATTGGGACCATGGCCACATCCATTCATTAAGGTATTGCCTACAAGTATCTGCCATGGAGACCATACGGCCCACAAAGCCAAAATATTTGCTATCCAGGCCTTTACAGAAGGCCATGAGCCTTTACAGCCTTTACAGCTGACCCATGTGATCCAGCCTATTCTTTCTCATGAATCCCATTTGATTTATCTTTTTTACTCTATTCTCACTTTGTGGAATGCCCCTCAAATACTACACAACCTTCAGGAACCAGTTTCCTGAAGTGCCATGTCTTCTAGAAAACAGTTCCCCGATGCCCCTCCCTGGAGGGCCTTTCTGCTGTTTCTGAAACCCCATAATACCTAAAGTATCTGGCATGTGTTGGGAATCAAGGAGTAACTGAAAGAATTAAGGAAGGGGTCTATTTTCAGATATTGTCCATTCTTTTGTTTTCATTATGCACACATCACTAGAGCCTCTATCTAGAGGGTGGATCAGTCTGCTAAACTTCTCAAAGCACAGTACCTTGACCTGTATAGGACATGACAAGCATTTATGAAATGAAAGGCTCAGAGGCAGGAGGACAGTAGTGCATGAATTGGCAATTAGGAGCGAGGAGCTCCCACCACTCTACATTCTGGATGCTTCTCCAAAGTGAACACAGATTCTAATCTTTGTAGGAACCTCACATCATTAGCTTTTATACGAATTTCTGCAATGGAAACATTGCTTCTTTTTATTTTTCTCTCTGATATTTGAAATGGTTGAGCAAGAATCATGCAATAGAGAAATGAGAATTGACATCTGGGAACCTGAGACTCACAAGTTAGCTAAATAATCCAGGGAGATATGAAATATGCCATATCCTTGTGGGTCAGGAATCTAAAAATAAAGTCAAAGGACCTTTGGTTTGGATTGAGCAAAGCCTAAAAACTAAAACTAGGACCTGAATCCCTATGTTTATAATTGTAAAATTTGTAGAACATTTACCTTCTCAACCATCTTTAAGTGCATAGTTTGGTGGCATCAAAGTCATCCACAGTGTTGGACAACCATCACTACCACCCACCTCCAGAACTTTTTCTTTTTCCCAAAATGAACAACTTAAGTTCAACACTGGACCTGCACATTTTTAATCTGGATTTTCTCAGTATTATCATGGGATGATCTATGGCCTAAGTCACCAAGTGACTTGCATTATCAGTTTATTAATGCAAGTCACGTGGTGACTCCTCCCAAGTATTAATCCAAGATATAGCTGATTATTTAGAAACAATCCTAAAAAAATGAAATTTTAGGAGAAGTAATTATTAAGGGTGCTATTATTAAGAAATAATTATTAAGGACTCTAAGGAGATTCAGGCAGTCACAAAAAATCCACCATTTATTTCCTGGTGGGTAGGACTGGAATTAAGTATTGAAAGGAATTATCAAGAAATATATTTTATGCAAGCATCTGTTTATTTTTCATACAAAAGGAAAAAGAAGCTACTCCCGAAACCATTCCCTGTACCCAGCTATACTCATTTCCAACAGATGTTCCCACGTGTCCAAAACAGTCCCCAGAGGGGATTCTATATCTTCCATCCAATCATTTCCAGAAACACAATCTTCTCAGCTAACATCACAATCGCTGCAGGGTGTCCCACAAGGGGGCCACTCTTCACCTTGTAATGTCTAACCATAGGAGTGTCTGAACAGCAGAGATTGATTTACAACCCAAGGTGTCTGGTCCCCAAGGGCCACTTGCTTCACTCTAGCCTTCAAGAATCATATTTCACAGTCCCAGATAACCTGTTCGGGTAACAGTCAAACTGAGCACCGGAACTGCTGAGGGAGCAAAAGGTCTGGTGGCTAGAGAGCTGAGATGGCCTGCTTTGAGGTGAGTAGGTGTCTCGGGAGGTAGCACTGACTCTGAACCAGACTTCTCAATTGACTGACAAGCATCACTTCTGGCTCCTTGTCAACATCGTCCGACAACTCCAATGTTTACCTGCACTGTAGGCTCCAGTTCTCCATCCAAAAAGGCTGTGTCTATTACTCAGAAGGCCAACTTTTGGAAGGAGCTTGTTGGAGGTGCTCCACGGTTTTCAGCACTGGGGGTCACTGGACTGGGCCTGGGTCACCAACACCAAACCAAAGGGAGAGGAAGGGCTTCGGTCCAGCACTTGGTCCCCTCCCCCTGGGGCTGACTAGGCCCTGGGGCAGAGGCTGCATCAGATCAGGGTATGGCACCTCTTACAGTGTGCTCCATCCACAGCACCAGCACAGGCCAAGTTAAGAAAGTTCCTTGGGCCCTATGAGGGAGAGCTGGGGAGGGGGTGGTGGGGAGGGGGTGGTGGGGAGGGAGCCTGAGCTGGTGCCATTCTGGGTCCTAAGCCCTCTTTAACCCAAACAGCTTTTTATACATGTTAATATGATTAAAGAAGACAATTTATGAGATACAAACTTTAACACTAAATGAAGCAGGCAGTCTCCACTCTCAAGGATCCAGAGAATTGCAAAATGAGGCAGAAGGCAGGAAGCTTTTATAGGATAAAGAAAGAGAAACAAGGAAGAGAAAAATATAAAATGAATAAGGAAAAAATAAGTAAGTAAAGAACCCAGAGCTGGCCTGGTGTTTGAGGATCAAATAACTGGATATTCTGGGTTTCTGGTTGTGTGGAGCAGTATAAAGTGGAACAGCATAAAAATTATAAGATTTGGTTTGTAGCCATGTATTCTGGGAGAATCAGCTCCATTTTAGGCCTAGAAAGGTATTTCAACAAATGTGTGTGTGTGTGTGTGTAAATTATATATATATATATATATAACCATTTTTATATTGGGGGAATCTACATAAGATCTCTATAGCTTCCTCTTTTTAAAAGAACTCTGACATTAAAAAAAAAAAAATTCTCCAACTAGAAAATAGAGATTTCTAGCACAATGGGCTTCCCTGGTAGCTCAGCTGTTAAAGAATCTGCCTGCAATGCAGGAGACCGCAGTTCGATTCCTGAATTGGGAAGATCCCCTGAAGAAGGGATAGGCTAACCAATGCAGCCTTCTTGGGCTTCCCTGGTGGCTCAGATGGTAAAGAATCTGCCTGCAATGCAGGGGACCTGGATTCAATTCCTTAGTTGGGAAGATTCCCCTGGAGGAGGGCATAGCAACTCACTCCAATATTCTTGCCTCGAGAATCCCTAGGGACAGAGGAGCCTGGTGGGCTACAATCCATGGGGTCGCAAAGAGTCAGACATGACTGAGTAACTAAGCACAGCAGAGCACAGCAGAGTACAAGTTCTCACAAACCAAGTAAGGTCCAGGGATTGGAATCAGTGTCTCCCTAACACCCATTGTTTCCTCCACACTCCACTGCCAGTTTCACAATGTGCCCTTTACCTTTGAAATGCAGAATGGTAAAGCCATTTAAATGCTCTGGTCTCAATTATCAATCAGTGTGAACAGCAGGAGAAAATGAAATCTGAAAGAAGTCAAAAGGATCTGCCTGTGGACATCCTGAAAATCAATGATAAACCCAGAACAACCACAAATAAGCCTGCCTCAGGGTCCAGGGCTCTCTGCCCCTGAACTCATTCTTACCTTCCCATGAGCCCTCCACTGCCTTTAATGTTTATGAAAGTGAAAGTGAAGTCGCTCAGTCATGTCCGACTCTTTGTGACCCCATGGACTGTAGCCTACCAGGCTCCTCCTTCTATGGGATTTTCCAGGCAATAGTCCTAGAGTGGGCTGCCATTTCCTTCTCCAGGGGATCTTCCCAACCCAGGGATCGAACCCCGGTCTCCTGCATTGTAGACAGACGCTTTACCGTCTGAGCCACCAGGGGTGGCTTAAATGTTTGTAGTTCCTCTTTATTCGAGATATACAAGGTGAATAGTGAACTCCTGATGCTAGAATTTGCCCCAAATTAGGCCTATACCTGGGCCTTGTCAAGGAGTTCTGGGATTTCAGTACCTTCCCAGCTAGTATATTTTTAAAAGAAGGCTTGCTTTTTCCATGCAATTGAGAGGCTCAGCCCTTCAGATAGAGAATGTTTCCTCCTTGATATGCTCCTGCAGAAGCCCTGAGTTAACTGTGGGTGTTCCCTGAATAATTAGTATTCAATACCATGGTCAGTTACTTGGAGCAAGGAGAATCAGATTCCTGAGAATATTGCCTCGTTTTTTTCAGAGACCCTGGTTCAATTCCTGGGTTGAGAAGATCTGCTGGAGAAGGGATAGGCTACCCACTCCAGTATTCTTGGGCTTCCCTTGTGGCCCAGCTAGTAGAGAATCTGCCCACAATGTGGGAGACCTGGGTTCAATTCCTGAGTTGGGAAGATCCCTTGGAGAAGGGAAAGGCTACCCACTCCAGTATTCTGGCCTGGAGAATTTCATGGACTGTCTAGTCCATGGGGTTGCAAAGAGTCGGACATGACTGAGCGACTTTCACTTCAGAAAAGGAAAGAACTTCCTTTATGGTAGTTCCCCAGTTCTTTGTGCTACATTATTCTCACAAGACCAAGTGCTTTTTTTTTTTTTTTTTTTTTTTGTAGATATTAGAGTGAATATGTTAGGGGAAGCACACTGACTGAAACTGCCCACCCAGGCCAGACACCCTAGTAACAATTTGCATGAGTTGTTTTATGACAGGAAGTCCCGGTAAGGAACACAGAACTAATAAGCCACCACCAACTGGAAGAGTTCAGGAAAGGTCAAAAGGACGTGTCTAACCACCTCCCAGAATCCTTCTCTCTGGCATCCATCTTGGCTGAGCGATGCATGCACCACCAGGAAGGACTGGGAGTCAGAATGATTGGCTAAAGACGACCTGGAAACTAATCCTATCACCATAAGGGCATGTGGCAGAGCAGTCCTCCTGGGTTCCCTTACCCTACTGCTCTCCACCCAGGTGTCCCTCCCCAATAAAATCTCTTGCTTTGTCAGCACATGTGTCCTCTTGGACAATTCATTTCCAAGTGTCGGACTAGAGCCCACTTTCAGGTCCTAGAAGGCGTCCCCCTTCTTGCAACAAATGGTAACTCTGGTGGGATCTCTTCTTCACTGTGAATGACATCCTGACCACTTGGGTACTCAGGAACTAGCTTGCCCACCAATGAACCAGACTCAGTGGCCGCAACTGGGACCCTTTTGTCCCTGGTCTCCTCCTGACGTGGACAACTGGCCAGAGTGCCCCGAACAGGTAATGAACAAGAGACTATTGATCTCTCTCCCCTTTCCCCTTCTTTCTTCTCTTTAACCCTTCTTATCCTATCCTTTTTTCTAGTACCCCAATCCTGGATGCAGGAATCTGCTCAAAGGGCCTCGGCCTGAGCTGATTGGAGACCGATCACCTCCTCTTGGCAGAGAACTCGAATTCTGGTTCTGTTCTGGTCTGGTTTCTGATAGGGCTGAGTTCCAGTCCTCCTTTCTCTGGAGGCCCAGGGTAAAGTCCCTTAACGCCTGGCTATCTGCAGGTGGCAGGAGACATCTGTAAGGCCATCCCTTTTGCCCCCCTCTCCCACCTCCTCCCCACTCTTCTTTCAGTCTGGCTTCCTTTCCTCCCTTTGAAATCTTAGAAGACCTGAGATATTTTCATTTATTCTGTTAGTACTTGGATCTAACGTTCTGTGCCTATAGGAGGTTTTCTGAGAAACTGTAAACTTGTATATAAGGGAGGGTCTGATTAGGACTGCCAGGTCTATGTGTGTGTTTTATACTCTGTGTTCTGTGCTGTGATTTGTGATGGCCATTTTGCTTTGTCTGGCCACCATTTGGTTTAGACTCGCTGCCATTTTGTTAGAATTTGATTTTCATTCCCTGTGCCTTGAGACCAGAGTTCTCAGGAATACTTATCTAGACTATCTCTAATTCCTGAGACTGAGGAAAAATGGGAAGAAGCCTTTAAAATTTTATTTATTCCAACTGTTATTTATAAACTAGTGAATTTTATATTGTAATAGCTAATTCATGACTAAGTAGAACATGAAGCCAGACCTTGCATTGTGTCTATCTGAAAATGTGTATGTCTTGGTATGTCTTTGCTCTGGATAATATTTTTGAGAGTAATTTGTAAATGAGCTCTATTTAATTGGCTTAAAGGAAAGTAAGTGCTTGCAAATCAAATAATTGTAAATTAAATAATGAATTCCAGGTTCATGTGAACTGGGAAATATTCAGTTTTAAATTAATACCTAGTAACATAGACATGTCTCTAGAACCATCAATAAGTAAAATACTTCTGTTGTATCTAGGTTTACTAGAGGTCAAATAAGACTGTATTCTGTTACAAATGTGTCAACAAGAAATGTACCTCATTGTGGAAAAAACTTTAGGGAAACTAAGATGCATTTTCAGTAGAAAAAGGTATGAAAAAATTACTGAAAAGAGTTATGTATGATCAGGATTTTCTAAAATTGGATTACAATTAGTTGGATAAATGGATTTTGTTAGGATTGACACAGCCATAGGAAAACTGGTTAGAGACAACTAGGTCCAAGATGGCAGAGTTGACTTTCACTAGACTTGAGCCTTGGTATACACACCTATTGAGACATATCAGCAAGCTGAATGATACACCCATCAGCATTGACTAAATCTGACTGAATGTTCTAAACCCTTTTGATTGATTTTTTTTTTTTTTACAAAATTCCCTAAATCAAATTCTGAAGAAGTTCTTTTGACCTCTAGCTAACTTTAGGTTGCTTCAGAGGGCCCCTGAAACATCCCAGAGAGGGATATTAAAATAATTGTGTTTATTTGGTTAGTTAAATTACATGAAAAATTATCAAATTAGTAATAAATCCTCTCAGATTATAATGTATGGCAAATAGTACTAATATAGATATCCTAGGAATTATATGGAGTTCCTAACATTCTGATGTTACGTGAGTCTGAGTGAACTCCGGGAGTTGGTGATGGACAGGGAGGCCTGGCGTGCTGCGATTCATGGGGTCGCAAAAAGTCGGACACGACTGAGCAACTGAACTTAACTGAACTGAACATTCTGATATGTGCTGGTATTCTAATGGGAAACTTGATGACTTCACAAAAGTTAACAAAAGGACTGTATGAATCAGCAAATAGGTTTATAACTTTCATGGTTTCTATCTAAAAAATTACAGGTTTGAATCTTTTTCCGAGAGTAGGGAAAACCTTCCTCTCAAACTAATTATGACAGTAATTTGGTAAAATTATATGTTATAAACAAAACAATTATATTTTCTATCTGATTCCTCCAGAGATTGGAAACTCCTAGGTTTCCAGTAACTTCATCAGATGAGTTAGGAAGGTTATCTCACTAACTGGTACAGAAATCTCAAGGAATTTTTGAGACCTTGAAAAGGGAAGACCTTGTTAGGCAAAATCTATGATGAGCCTTTGGTGTGTGTCCCAGCCGTGTTTTATTTTAAAAGTTCAGTCTGAGACTCTATGAATGTTCTGGCAATGCAAAAAGTATATGATCAATTATGGTTATATAAATCATCAGGCCAAAATTACTGAGAGCAGAACTATTTTGCAAACAAACTATCCTTAATTTGGTTATATTTGATAAAAATGAGAGTAATTTTAAGGGGAAAAAGATGTTTCAATAAATGTTAAATCCCAGTTTGTTAATGGAGGTCTGCATCTAGGAAGACTCATTTCCTGAATAGGTCTTTGTTGTTATGTGATATTAATGTAAAATTTAATTGAATTCTTAAAGAACACCCTGTTTGTTTCTGAAGCTTATCTCAGTAATCTATCTTTGGATGAAGATCGGATACCTCATAAGCTGCAACCAGGACTGGAAAAAGACATAATTTAAGGAGCTGTCTCCAACCTGGATGGAAGGACCTTTCTATCAGGTACTCTTAACTGGCTCATGCACAGTGAAATAGAAGGGAAACTGACTCTTAGATTAATTCCCACTTCCAAAGGCCCCTGCACTGGACTGGTCTACAGAGAGGACAGCTGACCTGATCTCACCTTAAAATGACGCTCAAACAGAGGAGAAACTGCACTACACCAGGACAAGAAGAAGCCATCAGAGGTAGACAGCTTGCCCAAGATGCTGGACCTGATTCATATGATCATTTATAATGTTTTTTTGTCTTCTTAGACCTTTGCATATAAATCAAATACTTTTCTATCATAGGCCTGATCCTATGCTACTTTTAGAAATCAATCCAGTTGTTGGATTTGTGGCCAATTACCTGTGTCTAGTTCTGGGTTACCTTGGTAAATTTATCTACTCCAAGGCTCTAACTGGTTGGCCCTGAGAAAATTTACTTAAAAAAAAAAAAATTATAGTCATATTCAGGTCACTATTGATATTACTAAATGGGATCCCCTCACCTGGCCAATTAATAATGCCTGCTCTGACTCTGGCCATAAATTTGAGTTTTCTTCTATTACTCAAGCTCAATCAGAGCAACAAGCAAAGTTTCAGCAAAGGAAAAAAATCTCCCACAATTATGGGATGGATTTATATAGATAACACCAGGCTATGGTAATTTAGGTTCAAAGTCTCCTTTATGCTGGAAACTAAATCATACTAAGGATAATCAGTCTAGTAACACTAGAAAACTGGGCTGTGTGCCTTATAGACAGTGCCAAAACATAATTTCCCTGGAAGATGAAGATTCATACAGAGTGGACTAAGCCAGATGACCTGGGATATACTGGGCTACATCTAATGGAAGCCCTTACCTTAAGTCTTACTTCTGACTTTACTAATACTGCTGGCTATATTATTTGTATGTCATCTGTTTTACAAAATTGCTGTTTCTTACACTGTCAAATATGTGATTGAGGCCTCTGATAAAATAATATATAGTTCCATATGACATCAATGATGATAGATGGGGAAGAAACAAGAGGGAATGTTTTCCTAGACCAAGATACTAATAAGACAGGTGATCTAGAGAATTTTGGATACTGTTTTATGGCCTAGTCCAGTAATAGCACATTGAGTTAACAAATTTTGTTGACAGGCCTGTCAACAAAATCTTTGCCAGAACCTGAAAATGAACATTCTCAGCACCATTGGATTAAATGGTCATGAAATGCCCCCCTCAAAATCATGGTCAAGTTTATGACCAAAAAGGGGCTCTGCCAACTGAAAACTGACACTTGCCATCTACCTCTACAAAGATTAAATCATGGCCACTGCAGCTGCTGACCTTCAACACCCCTGAAAGGAGTTCAGGGTGAAAATCAGGAATGAGGCACTCTGTGCTCTGGCCTTCAGATAGTTAGATCTTTTCAGGAGAAGATTTTATTGCATCTTCTCATACCTAGAAAAACACTGACATCATTAATGGTGACATCTGCTTTAGCTATTAAGAACTTTACAATTAAAAGTCGAAATAGAGTAGCTATGGTTCAGACATCCCGAGAAATAACTAGGTGATACTAGGGGTCTAATTTCAGACGAGATCTTGTATTGCTAAACACTTGAGTTTTCTGAGTCATGTCAAGCTTAGAGGCCACCAGATAGTCTAAAAACAATGTCTGCTGGCAGCTAGTAATTGCAACCTTGGGTTTTATAAAACTAGGCAACTGGCTACTTGGCTGCAAACCTCCCTAAAGTGCCAGGTCCAGACTGGGTTTCAGACCTGTTCTTCTGAAAAGAAATGAGATTTATTTTGTCTGTTAAAATTCCAGTTGTCACTCCTCCAACTACTTCTAATTGGGTCTGTTACACCAAAATGGCAGACCAAGGGATTGAGATTTTAATCACACAAGATTCAGATATATGACTTGGAAATCAGGAATACTTCCAATTCTGTGTCTATTCTCCAATCTGGGGCAGTCCTATGCCCCATTTTGACAGGAAGTTATTATAGTAATAGTTGCCCAGTTCCCTGAATTAAAACTGTGCAGGACTCTGTGGGATTCTGGAGTACAGATCTCTTCTGTGTATTCCATTTCTTGTCTATAGGATATAGACTTCATTCAGCCTCCTTGACCTTCCCTGAGTTCCGAAGGGTAGATTCAAACAGTTGCTCATCAGGGAAGGGAGGGGATATACAAACAGAGGAGGAACAATCAAATGGTGGTACAGCCTTGAGGCAGGGTCCTGGTTCCTTCTCAAAAAAATATGCACAACAATATCTTTGAGTTCTTCTGCAGAACTGGGGCCCCACCCAGGTGGAGGATGGTAACTTCAGGCTGAGCACAAGATTCCTGGACCACTGCTCTGTTGCCTCACCACCAACCAATCAGAACAAAGTCTCACACCCTGCAGCCCTCACCCAAAATGTTGCCTTCTGTTTCTGGGGCCCAGTGATGACCATCCTTTTAGGCCTCCTGTCTGGCCTTATTTCATCTCTGACCGGGGCCAACAGTTTCAAGCTAAATTGCTGTTTCTACAAGGGTGAATGCTGGTTTCAGACACAGAATACCTCTACTTAGATCAGGTAAAGAGAGACTTCTGCTCTGTTAGGCAGGCCTACGCCCATGCACAGCAGGAAGAAGTTACAGAAGAAAGAGACCTCCGCCCCTATTCCCAAGAAGTATCTTGAGTGTGAAGTTGCTAAGGGGGGATTTGTTAGGGGAAGCACACTGACTGAAACCACCCACCCTGGCCTGGCAGCCTAGTAACCGTTTATACGAGTTTAACGACAGGAGATCCTGGTAAGGAACATGAAATTAATAAGCCACCACCAACTGGAAGAGTTTTGGAGAAGTCAAAAGGAGACATCACGTGTCTGACCACCTCCCAGAATCCTTCTCACTGGCATCCATCTTGGCTGAGTGCTGTGTGCACCACCAGGAAGGACTCTTGAGTCAGAACGATTGGCAGAAGGCCACCCAGAAACTAATCCCATCATCATAAAACCCAAGGCTGCAAGCCACATGGCAGATCAATACTCCTGGTTTCCCTTACCCTACTTCTCTCTGCCCATGTGTCCCTTCCCAATAAAACCCCGTGTTTTGTCAGCACATGTGTCTCCTCAGACAATTCACTTCCAAGTGTTAGACAAGAGTCCACTTTCGGGCCCTGAAAGGGGTCCCCCTTTCTACAACAAATGTATTGATTGATTAACTAGTAGGAGGCAAAATATGTTACCCCAAACACTTTTTCTCCCATTCATATAAATGATGAAAGGAATCAAAACACCAGCACACAAAGAAACAACAAAGATTTAGGCAAATTCTTAGATTTTTATAATCACGTAAGCTTGGGGTCACCTGGACATTCTACGTAGTTCATGGTAGAACCCACTTTCCAGTCCTGGATCTTGCTACCAAACTCCATGACAGCAGTAGGCAGGGAGACACCACATGGGACAATCTCGGATGACGTATGTTGTCCCAGTGTAGTTACCATAGTGCCTCTGTCCCTCTCAAGTGTCCCAGAGAAGTCAGTAAGTGGCATGGGCGTATCTCCTAAGGACATGCATCCACTGGGTTTCTAACTGAGATATATAAAACCAGAGGAGGAAGTTGGAAGTATATAGAGTCTTAGCCCTTAGACAGAACACTTAGAAAAACCCAACTGAGAGCCCAAACCTTGTGTTGCTGTTCGGGTGCCTGAAATTCCCAGAGATATCCATAATCTAAAATCCGTGAACAATCACTAATCCAGTTCATGGCCCCACTTCCTGGGCAACCATCTAGGAGACCACCAGCTGGGCCGTCTCCTCCTTCTCTCCTTCTCACTGCACCAAACCTTTCCCATGAAACTCAAAACCTTCCCAAGTGAATTTGGCTTTTGTTTTAGTTTCAGTACCAATTCCCTGGGGCCTCTCACTTTGGCAAGATTCTGCTAGGTTTGTCATGTTTCAGAGTGTCACGATTAAGAATCTTCGAGGGCAGTGGAGTGGGAGGAGCAGAGAAAGAGGAGGAGGTGGGAGGGGATGCAGCAGGGAGGAGAGAGCCGAGAGGAGGAGCAGGAAGAGAAGGAGGAAGTACTGTTAACAACAGAACCACTGGGACAATCAGCCATGGGAATGATTTCAGTTTAAGTAACAAAGACTGTTTTGTTTCCTGAGAGCTCTCAACTGAGGAGTGTTTAGCTGCAGCAGAAGAAAAGGATCCCCAGGGAAAAGCGGGGGTGTGGTGTTCAACTGCCTCCCTATCACCACAGACTGTCCTGCCAGAATCCTGGCAAAGCTGGGTTCAGCCCACTCCAGGGAGGAGACCTGAGAGGCTGCAGGTGTCTGGGTGATGCCACTGGGGTCACTCTTCCCTCTGAACCCCTCCCTGGGAGGTTTAACCTCCTGGAGATCCTGCCTTCTCTCCTGGAGACACGAAATAAGACTCAGGTCACTTGGGATATTAAAAATCCCGAGGCAACTGCAAGGGGTGAGAAAGTAGTTAGAAGAGATGGGCTTTTAACTGCAGGACCCAGCAGCGTAGCTCCCAGATTCCTTTCGAGGTGAAGCCTAACCATGGTCCTCTCTCCCTCTGCCTTCCTTCAAAATGAAGAACAGTGCTCACATGAAAAATGTCACTGGAAGGCCTGCCATGAGGATCAGGGACACTCTCACTGCGTCTCTGTGGCACCCGTGGCAGCTCTCATTAGCGCTGTGAAAGGGGCTCTGCATTTGATCCGTGAAGAAGTCTGATGTCCTCGGAAAGCAGTAAATGGCTTCCTAGAAAGAAGCCTGACCCACTCAGCCGTGGGAAGCCCGTTGTAAAAATTGTGTGCGTTCAGTCGGGTCTTTGAAGGAACAGTAGACCCTGGTGTCACTAAGAGTTCTTCCCAGCACCCTCCATTGGAAAATTAGCACATCTCAATTTACAAAATTACCTCTAGAATGAAAGTAGGAAAATGGTCACATGAGGCTGGCCTTTCCCCCACACACCAGCAGCAGAGTTGGAAGGAAAGACATGAGATGAATAGCCCACACACAGACCCCAGAGGGGGAAAATGAGTGTCTGGTCGTTGTGAGTGGGGAAACTCTTCCTAAAGAACCTCAGACCTGGAGGTGACAGAAGGACCTGTCTTAAACTTGAGAAACCCAGAGCACGTGAAGCAGGAGACCTCTCTCCAAAGTCAGGAAAGAAATGGACATTTTCACTTCCCTTCCCGCTCCCTGCCCTCCCTCTCACTCAGTTTTGAGACCAAATGCATTCACACCCCAAAACTGAGAGCTGACACTGCACACTGCCTTTCAGTACCCCTCCTCCTGGCTTCTGGCGGGCAGAAGAGATCCTGAGCTGCCCTCTCTGGAGCACCATTCGTTACTGCTCTGAACAGGCTGGGACTTGCTTTCAAAAGGCAGCTGGGCCTGGGGACCATGTTTCACTTCTTGACACCATTAATTGGGTTATGAGTCAGAGCCGTAATGAAGACAAGTTTTGGTGTCTCCTGCAACTGTCCTGGGAAATGCACTTGCACAGGCCCAAAAGCCACAGAGGGAGGGAGAGCCGGACAGATTCGCTTTGTTTATGGGGCCCGCATGGCCACAGATAAACGGTCAGTGCCATGGGACTCCTCTGTGGACAGACCGATGGTTTTTTCTGCTGCTCCCAGAGGCCCTTAGATGTCACAGTCTCTCACCCAGAGAGGCTCATTAGTAACGGGGGAAGTGGGAGGAGGGGGAAGCAGGAGGAGACAGAAGTAGATTCAAAACAAGCTACAGAAGGCGGCTAAAAGGATGGAGCATTTTGAGAGCCAGTGACGGTAAACAGGAGGCAAGAGCTGGTCTTGCTAGAAAACCAGGCTACTTCACATCGGGTTCGAGACCAGCTCCCCACATGAAGGCAGCACTCGGAGTCTGCATCAAGGAATACACCTTGAGGGTTTGATTCAAAATAAATGGCCTAGTCTTCTCAGTGTTGAAGAGGGCTATAATTCATGCCATACTGAGTCTGCCCAGTTAGGCTGCATGAAACGTGCCAGCTGATGAGTCCATCACAACTAATTCAAAAGGCCAATTGCATTTCTAGGATTGCTGACCTCTCTAATACCTCCAGGTAACTGTATCAGACTTCATTTTGTTTCTCTTCCTTTTGGGTTACACATTTGCAGCCCCAGCTGCAATCTCACTAGGATTTATAAATCCCCTGGTCTGTCATATTGTTTACAACTAGCCAGGCAGGAGGATCAGGCAAGGTCCTTTGGAGAGGATGCTTTATGACATCATCTAAGGAAGTCACATCCCCGGTGGCTCAGTGGTAAAGAATCTGCCGGCAATGCAGGAAATAAAGGTTCAACCCCTGGGTCGGGAAGATTCCCTGGAGAAGGGAATGGCAACCCACTGCAATATTCTTGCTGGGAAATCCCATAGACAGAGGAGCCTGGTGGGCCACAGTCCATGGCGTTGCAAAAGAGTTGAACACAGCTTAGCAACTAAACAACAACAGCAAAGGAAGTCACAGCACCACCTACAGGCTCTCCTTTAAGTCCTCTGCTCTGCACCAATTCCACAAACCCCAGTATTGAACAAATCCAACTATAGAAAGGCATGTTTTCAGATGAAGACTTTCTGAAACAAGAACTTTGGAACCTCTTCCTGGGCCAAGAGGGGAGACTGGCTCAGTACTAGGTTATCTGCCCCTAGTCCTGGGGTTGTGGGAAAGCTGAGAGCTAGGGTGGGGCAGGTGGGAAGCAGAGAGAGAGAGAAGAAAGAATTTGTGTCTCTGAAGGCTGATAACTTGTCTGTCAATTCTAAGTCAGACTGCCTATTTCCAATTCAGCTCCATTATTTGAGTCCTTGGGCAACCACTCTTTTGTCTCTTTTTCCTCTTTTGTAACATGGAGAGAATGAAAGTGCCTGCCTCGTCGGATACTTATTAAAGAAGGTAACACAAGTGACGTGCATAGAATGATGTCAGGCATGAACTAATTCTCAATACATGTTAGCTCTGATCCAAGCACCTAACCGTGTGGACTTGTTATCTCCAAGGAAAATGGAAGGTACAGGCTCTGCCCCTCAATGGAGTGGAATGTTACCCCAGATAGCCAGGGGACTTGATAATGTGGTGGCACCAACACTGATAGTTACCTCCACCTTCTTACTCAAGAGACCAGATAGAGGCTTTCTTGCTGGAACTTTCCAAAGACAATACCAGATGAGTCACTCTGAGCAGCCTCACATTCTGCTGCCAACCCTGGAATCAGATAGTGCTCTTGGGACTGGAACCTGGGCTCTGAACCATGGTGACTCTCATAAGTACCAGTTAGGCCCTTCCTCAATTTTAGCAAGTGTAGGTTGCAGAATTTGAATGCATTATCAGGCAACAAAAAGCTGAGGATTTCCTGTTAACCTTGGTTGCTTCTTAAGCCTCCCATCTTGAGTGCTGCAATCTACCCTAATAACATGGTTATTTCTCCTCAGCCTGTGCACCCTTATTCATTAACTGGCATCTATTCCACAGGAAGCTACCATCCTGGGAATTTCCAGGAACAAGGCTGAGCCCCCAAGATTACTCACTCCAGTAAAACTTTCCTGTGAAATTAGTGGATGACCCCCCCATCTCACCCCATCCTACCCCAGAGGGAGGTGTGATTCAGAAGCTATTGTCACCAAATATCATGTTAATGGTGTTTGCATCTAACTTGGTCTGAATTGTGAATATTTCTGGGCTCACTTACTCTTCAAGACAAGCCCAGCATTTCACACTGAGATTAACACTCTTTGACACAGCACACAGTGCCAGAGTGTAACATTTCAAGGGGGAAATAACTTGAAAGTGAAAAAGACTAAAAAGGCATAATTACCCAAGGCAAACTGTTTTGTTCATTCAGCGATTACAGTGGTTTTAAAGCCTTATAATTTATCATAGCTCGGAACAATTTAAATCTCAGTTGTACTCCTTTGAGAAACCAAGACACTTTCCTTTCCTTATTCCTTCTGACAGGCTATTCTTTTAATATCATCTTAGTTCTGGGATGTCATAGACTGTACCTGCCCTACATCACAAGCAGAGAAAAGGAAAGCTGACAGCAACAGACTCATACCTTTGAATTAGGCCCAAATAACTGAAGAATCCAACAATTCCGAATGGGTGTGATTTCTTTCAGGTTCAAGTATCAGTTTGCTTGTTTTGCTGCTGCTAATCGCCTCTTAAACAAACAATTGCTTTATCTATGTACTGTGCCTCATTTCACTTTCAAATTATGTGTGTGTGTTGCTCCTAACAGCTTATTATGATCTATAATTAACAATTTTGCTGAAAGCAGAGCCTTGTATTGAAAAGAGCCCACATGCTATCTGAGAAGTACTTGAAATGAGAGGCGTTTGTTTTTTCCCCAAATTTGGCAAACCTACTGCCATCTTTGCTGTGCATTGTCTTCTCCAGAAGTCCGCAAGTGGTCAGATAGAAAATTAAAGATTTCAAACTCTGGCAGAATTTCAATTTGTTACCTACAAATCTAAATAAACCCAGGGTATTCAGATTTGGCCATAGTTTAGAATCACCTCAGAGCTTTTAAAAGAATGCTCAGACCTAACCCCAGACCAATTAAGTCAAAATCTCTGGGTGGAGACCCAAGCCTGAGTACTTGTGAAAATTCCCTAGTGATTATAAAGTGCAGTCAAGACTAAGAACTACTGTGGCAACCGATCCAGTCTTCTTTGCAAGAGCCCAGAGAAGAAGGTAACCACCATGAGTAAGTCTTAAATGGTTAAAACCTGAGTTTACTAGACTACACTGAAACTTAGGTTATTTGCCAAATACCTGCAACATCTCCAGTTTAAGTAACTTGCACAAGACTCTTTTGACCTACCTCTCAGCTTATTCAAACTCACCAAGCAAGCAGCAAAGTTGCTTGAATATTTCACCCTTGGAAGCAAGTCTTTGAGATAATGGAATGGAAAATCATTTGGGAACAGATTTCCTGGATGTGTTCTGGAATGCAAGCAACCTGCATTTTGCTTGTGGTTCAACTACTTTAGAACATTCTCTGTGAGGCTAGGCAAAGTTATTAAAGACACAGCCCCTGAATTCTTACGTTGAAAGGCCTGGGTATGGATTTCAACACAGTTTGTTGGATTGGAGGAAAACTGGCTTCTTCCATACACGTCAGAGAAGCGAGGTGTGGGCTTTACCACAGTGAGCCAGTAGAACTTTTAGGCATAGGTATATTTTCTTCCTTTGTGACACAAGTTTGGAGCTCCACCAGGAGACCTTCTCTTGGACCCAACACCAAAGGGGGCCAAATGTGTCTCCTGTACTTTCCTTGACCCTCAGTATAACCCTGTCTGGAAATTGCTCTGAAAATATCTCTTCTCTATTGGACTTTGTATCAACGAGCTTCATCTCATCAACCAATACCTGCCTATGTACATTCAAATTCAAAATGCTAATAAGAAATTATTAAGGGATAAACTACAACTGGGGGCAACACTCTCTTCTCATATTTCTTTTCTTTATTGGAATATCATTCCTTACAATGCTGTGTGCATCTCTGCTGCACCACATCACGAATCAGCTGTACATACACCTATATCCCCTCCGTCCCAGCTCCCCATCCTTTCACTCTAGGTCATCACCTAGCTCGGTGCTCTGCTGATGCTTCAGCTTCCCACCAGCCATTTTACACATGGTAGAGTATATATGTCAATGCTACTCTCCCAATCTGGCCCCTCCTCTCCATCTTCCACTATGTCCACAAGTCAGTTCTATGTCTGTACCTCTATTCCTGCTCTGCAAATAGGTCAATTAGTATCATTTTTCTAGCTTCCATATATATGTGTTAGTGTATGATACTTGTTTTTCTCTTTCTGACTTACTTCACTCTGTCAAACAGGCTCCTGTTCATCCATATCACTATAAATGACCCAATTTTCTTCCTTTTTATGGCTGAACAATATTCCATTGTATATATGTACCACACCTTTTCTTCTTGAGTGCTGCCCTCAATATGCCAGCAAATTTGGAAAACTCTACAGTGGCCTCAGGACTGGAAAAGGTCAGTTTTCATTCCAATCCCAAAGAAAGGCAATGCCGAAGAATGTTCAAACTACTGCACAATGGCACTCATCTCACCTGCTAGAAAAGTAATGCTCAAAATTCTCCAAGCCGGGTTTCAACAGTTCATGAACCGTGAACTTCCAGATGTTCAAGCTGGATTTAGAAAAGGCAAAGGAACCAGAGATTAAATTGCCTACATCTGTTGAATCATTGAAAAAGCGAGAGAGTTTCAGAAAAACATTTATTTCTGCTTTATTAACTATGCCAAAGCCTTTGATGTACAGACCACAACAAACGCTGGAAAATTCTTAAAGGTCCAGAATGGGACCTTTTGGAAGTTTCCAAAGTGCTGCTGCTAATCATGTATGTTTGAAACGTCTGATCCACTCCTTAACAGAATACCAGCTTAGACAGAGCCCATAGAGGTACATGAGAGAGATGTTTAGAAGTAGGTAAGGATTGGCGGCACCTCTTCAAGTGCACAGTGAAGTTCTAGCTGACACAGAAGCTTGTGTAATAGCAGTAACCCTGCTCAGAGCATAACTGGTCCCTGGGATTTGCAATTCATCACCACCACTACCCAAGTAGTTCACAGAAATATCCAGATAAAGGGCTATCTTTAGCCGTCCTTAAGATTCTCATTTTCCAAAACCTATTCTCCACAAAATAAATGAGAATACATATGCTATGTCAGAGAGCCTGCTCCTCTAGCAGAAACTTCCAACTAGGAGTTAAGAGGGGTACAAATGCTGGAACAGAAGAAAGAGAAAGTTATTAAAGAAAATGTTTGTGAGAGGGTTAAATGCACAAAACATAGAGGACAGGAGACCTTCCATTTAATAACCAGCATAATACAAAAACATTTTCTAAAATTACTGAGCAGGCAGGTGGGAGAGTGCTTTGGAACTGTTCTCAGTATCTCTCATTGGTTGGTTTGCCTCACAGATTCTCCTCATGAAGAAAATACTGCAAGGCAAGAAATATTGTGACTTAAATTGCATTCATGAGATTCTCTGATAAAAAAAAAGAAAAATCAATGTGTTGGATCAATTTTTCTTAAACAAGTTCATCATACTCTAAAGTGATCAATAGGGAATGTTTTTAGCCACTTCCCAGCCTTCCCACTTCAGTAATTGCTAGAATTTCATATCGACAGGTCATAGGATGATTTGAAGGCTGAATTGATCCATTAACCTGTGGTGCTACAAGGCTGGGTCACAACAATAATGCAGTATCCCCCGAGGGACAGGGCTGGAATCAAACAGGAGGTAAACCAGGACATTATGCATTTGACCCTGGAGGTGCCAGACTCCTGCTTCTGTCTGTCGCCAGGGAAGGAGGAAGAGGAAGAAGAAGCAGGATGATAAGAGGACCAAGAAGAAGGGACAGCAGAGACTGGGGAGAAAGGAAACATGAAGAGGTCAGCCACCTCTCAAATGTTGAAAGGTCCCTGTCGAAGAGGAAACGCTATGTGGCTGGGTGAACCACATATGCTGGGCAGCTGCAGTCAAGAGAAAAATCAACTTGAAAGGACTCCAAATCGGAAACTAAATGGTGCTCATCAGTATCATTCTAGTCCTGAACTTTAGCTCATAGTTCTTCTTTAACATCGATGTGTGTAATTACTCGTGCCTGTGGCGAAGGAGAAAGGGAGCTTCCTAGAGTGCAGCCAAGGAAAAGTGGGCAGAAAGGACAGGGAAAATGGAGACACTCTCTTCTTTTGCCAAGAAGTAAAATTATTCATCTTGTAATCACTCCTGGACAGCGGTACTGTGCACTTACACAACCCACTAGCTCAGCAGGTTATCATAAGAGGGATTATAAATACAAAAAGCATCTTAGAGAAATCAAGGCTTGATTCACCATAGAGTGGATCTACCATAGGGGGCCAGGTCATACTGCATTTTGCAGCACAGATTCTAACTCTAGTAACAGGAAAATAAAATCTGACAGTCAGAATGTATTCCAGTAACAGGCACTGATTTGCTTGTTACAAAGTCAAAGTTAATCTATTAGTCAAAGAATTGTTCATTAACTGTCCTACACATCACTGTTACGTGGGCTTCTCAGAAACCTGTTGGAGAGCAATGTCTGTGGAAAGTAAATTTGCACTTGAGATGGAAATTGCCCACCACATGCTAGCATGGTTAGCCTTCAATTTTTATGTGGAAATTAGGTATGCCTGATTAAAACTCAAAAGCCAGGGTTTTACTGTTCTCAAATACAAGCATATGTAGATACCAGTAGCATGAGCATAGTTCTAAGTGACAGGCTGGCACATGTGAGCTGCTGGTTTGGACCTACCAGAGGATAAACTGACATGTCCTACAATGTCACACATTGCTCTCTGCGTGAACTAGATATCCCGAAGGATGTGGACCTCCTTGGCAGCTCATGGGTTTTTCAGTTTCCATGAAAACCTTACAAAGTGAGTCCATGTGGGTATTTACTCAGTATATTTCTCAATTAGAGTCCGACATGGACCTCATGCAAATATAATTAATCTGTCCATGCTGAATAAAACAGTTGTAGTATCACCTATGCGATTTTTATATAAGAAGTTAAACATGGGAGAAACAAAATTACAAAAATGATGACTGTTTCAATTATAGGTTTGTTGAGTCAGTTACTAGATAAACTCATTGACAGATAATATTATGCAGTTAGCAATATATTTATTTGAGCATATCTATAGTGGATTATGGAAAATTAATACCTTCCTTCTAGAAACAACCACAGTGGCCCATAAAGGGCAGAGAGATGGTGGCAATATCAATCTGGCTTCCCATTTGAGTGACATGGACAAGCTTGGTACCTGAAAGTCTGCTATGAAGTCAGGGGATAATTTTCACAAAGGGCAAGACAGACAGGCCACCCTCTAGGCAGGTTTCTGTGCTGCTCCTATCAAAACCACCACTGGAATGAGTGACAAATAAGACTGTCTCAGGAAATGAACCTCACACACACCCTGTCTTGAACCAGCTTTATCCAAATAGCTAGGGAGGTTCTCTAAGATACTGATCCCTAAGCTCCACCTCAAAATCTAAGGTAGGCCCTGAAATCTGGACTTTTTAAAGTTCTGCTGGTGACTCTGATGGACAGCCTAGGGTGGAAACCAGTAAGTTCCACCTGGTTCCTTAGGTGACCTAAGTCCTTACTATGCAATGGAAAATAGATGGGGAACCAGTGGAAACAGTGGCTGACTTTATTTTTGAGGGCTCCAAAATCACTGCAGATGATGACTGCAGCCATGAAATTAAAAGACGCTTGCTCCTTGGAAGAAAAGCTATGACCAACCTAGACAGCATATTAAAAAGCAGAGACATTACTTTGCCAACAAAGTTCCATCTAGTCAAAGCTATGGTTTTTCCAGGAGTCATGTATGGATGTGAGAGTTGGACTATAAAGAAAACTGAGCGCTGAAGAAGTGATGCTTTTGAACTGTGGTGTTGGAGAATACTCTTGAGAGCTCCTTGGACTGCAAGGAGATCCAACCAGTCCATCCTAAAGGAAATCAGTCTTGAATATTCATTGGAAGGACTGATGCTGAAGCTGAAACTCCAATACTTTGGCTACCTGATGCGAAGAACTGACTCACTAGAGAAGACCCTGATGCTGGGAAAGACTGAAGGTGGGAGGAGAAGGGGGCAACAGAGGATGAGATGGTTGGATGGCATCACCAACTCAATGGACATGAGTGTGAGTAAACTCCAGGAGTTGGTGATGGACAGGGAGGCCTGGCCATGGGGTCCCAAAGAGTCAGACATGACTGTGCAACTCAACTGAACTGAATTGATGCAAAGTATGTGTGGACCAGCAGCATGTTAGGATCACAGAGTCTCAGGCTCCATCTCAGACCTACTGAACCAGAATATGCACTTTAACAAGATCTCCAGATATCTTATGTGGATGTTATTAATAAAATTCAAGAAGCACATCTGCAGTTTGTTTGCATATTTCTTGAGTTACTGGAAGTCATCAGCCTAGTGCTCATTGGATTGCCACTACCTTGTTTCAGGATGCAAAGAAATGCCCTCATTAAGTTACACCATGGGATTTTGATAAACTTTAGGAAGAATGCTTTTGTAAAACTGTTGTTTAACGTATCGTATATTGCTTAAGGCTGTCAAATGTCTCTTGTTCTAAAGGCCTATGGAGGAAATTATTTTTTTAATTAAAAAATCTAGAAAGTAACACATATTTACATGCAAAAATACAGATAAGCAAAAAAAAGAAAAGAAAAGTGATTTATAATTCCACCCTTCAAATAAACACACATTCTAAATCTCTTCAGCTGTGTCTGACTTTTTGCAATGCTATGGACTGTAGCCTGCCATGCTCCTCTGTCCATAGGATTTTCCAAGCAAGAACACTGGAGTGGGTTGCCATGCCTTCCTCCAGGGGATCTTTCTGACCCAAGGACCAAACCTGCGTCTCTTATGTCTCCTGCATTGGCAAGCAGGGTCTTTACCACTACTGCCATCATACAATCGATATTTTGTTATAGAGTGTTCAAACATTAAGTGTATTAGCATAAACATTTTCACAGAATGAAAAGTAAGCATTTTAAACATGGCTTTTTCTACCATCATAAGATTCTCTTCTATGAACATATATCACCGTTATATAATAGTCGTTTGGAATATTGTAACACTATACCACTCTTCCTCAATGTTTACTTCTAGTTATTAGTACTTCTTTGCTGATATAAACAATACTGGTAATAAATACCCTGAAAATCAGCATTTGGATTTGTATATCCTTTAAAATATTTTAAAAATATATAACATCTACAAAAACTGGCTCACCTGAGAAAACGTTAACATTTTTCAAGATGAAAATTATAGTGAATTGAGTTTCTCTTTTTACTTTCATTGTCAGGAAGCTCAAAATCAAATGCAATGCTCAATTATATTAATTACACTAACCTAGATATGCGATGGCACCCCACTCCAGTACTCTTGCCTGGCAAATCCCATGGACGGAGGAGCCTAGTAGGCTGCAGTCCATGGGGTCACTAGGAGTCGGACACGACTGAGCGACTTCACTCTCACTTTTCACTTTCATGCATTGGAGAAGGAATGTTCTTGCCTGGAGAATCCCAGGGACGGGGGAGCCTGGTGGGCTGCCGTCTCTGGGGTCGCACAGAGTCGGACATGACTGAAGCGACTTAGCAGCAGCAGATTGTATATAAATAGATGTATACGTGCATACACTTTTTTAAATAGTTTTGAAATTGTGCATCTTTAATAAGACACCTCGAATCTTCCAGTACAGCAGGGGACTTATCAATTTAAGCAGGTAATTAGTGGATTAAAAAGAAAAATTCCAAAGCTGGCAGAGTTCCTTTTAATGCATGTCAATAAAATTATATTTAGGTTAGGAAGATAAAGCCCAACAAACATACTGTTCTTTAAATACCACAGAAATTTTTCTCTCTATTCTGCTGTCAGAGACTTGTTTCTTTAGACCTTAAAGTACTCCCCTAAAAAAATGCTCAAGTCCATATTAAGTGAAGGACAACATGAAATTCAAAGCAAATTGCTACAGAGGGAAGAGGGGACTATAGCAAGATTTTTCACTGCAAAAGAAGTTTAGATTCCCTCAGATTTAAATGCAAATAAGTGATGAGATTAAGAAAGGGAAAGGGGGAAAGTGACAATTACTTTATCCATCCATTTTCATATGCAACATATGCATTTGATATACTGTCAGACAGATTTGTCTGCTCAGATTCAAAACGATAAAGGGGGAGGAATCAAGGAAAAGTAGACAACAGAGCAGTTCCCATAGCAACCCCCAGTGGTTCTTAGGTGACTTGACCCAAAGCCTGGTCTCACCGATAACTAATTTAAGCCCAGTGGATAGAAATTGAAGCCTTATTATAACATTCAGGGCCATCTTACTTGAAGTTAGTTAAAGCTAGGAAAACTTCTAACTCTTCAAGAGTGACGAAAGTAGATAACCTAAAATCACAAAATAAACAAGACAGGCTATTGGATGTGAACCTTGAGAATATGGACCTTCCAAGCCTCAGACCTCATGTTACCTCACCACTGAGCCAGAATTCTGCTCATGGACAGAAAGCCTCTTGGAGACAGCCCTTTATTGAACCTCTTCCTGTTAGAGAGGAGGGAATAAATAGCTTTCATTGGGAGAGCAATTTAACCCTGGAGCAAAGTATTTCTGTAATAAAGCTCAACCAATGGAAAGAATTAATATAAAAATAGGTAAGCAATGAGTCTATTTTTAGAGAAGTGAGAACAATTCTGCTTAGCTATCTCAGAATCAGAATTTTTGAGCTGAATGAAAATGGAATAATTCTGGAGTCCAACAGTTCTCAGTAAATGAATCCTGATGTAGTTGACAGAATAATGGCCCCCAAAGATGTCTATGTGCTAATTCTAGAACCTGTGAATATTTATGTTCCATGGTATTAAAACTGTAGATGAAATTAATGTTGCTATTTAGCTGATCTTAAAATAAAGAGATTATCCTTGATTATCTGGGTGGGTCTAATGTAATCACAAGGGACCTTTAACTTGCAAGGAGGAGGCAGCAGAGGAGGTCAGTCAGAGATTTGTTGGAACTACAATGTTAGCTTTGAAGATGAAAGAAGGGGCCACATGCCAAGGAATGCAGAGAGTCTCTGCAAGATAGAAAAGGCAAAGAAATGGATTCTTCTCCAGAGCTTCCAAAAGGATTGTAGCTCTGCCAACACCTTGACGTAAGGCCAGTGAGAAGTATTTCAAACTTCTGACCTCCAGAACTGTAAGATAATGAATGTGTTGTGCTAAGCCGCCGTGTTTGTAGTGATTTGTTGCAGTAGCAGTAGGAAACTAATACATGTGTGAACTTGTTAGAAATGCAAATTCTCTGGCTCCACCCCAAACCTACTGAGTCAGAAACTCTGGGGGTAGAGCCCAGTAATGAGTATTTAACAAACCATCCAGGTGATTCTGATACATGTTAAAGTTGGGAACTACTGATCTAGTCCAACTCCTTCTGAGACACAAAATGGTGAAGTTGGATTTGCTAATGTCAACAGCCTCATTAGTGGCAGAACTGGAACTAGACCTAGATCTTCTAGTTTGTATATTATTGAGTAAAGTGTATATAAATATAAATATATATATATGTATATCTGTGTGTGTGTATTTCAGTTATTTTTATGCCCTTGTATGAATGTACTACTATTTAGCCTAGACCTGGGTTTTCTTTGCCAATGAAATAAGATTAAGTGTGTCTAACTGACCCCTCAGAGCACCACTGTGAGCAAAAATTTAGGTAATATGTAAGTGAAAATTCTTTGAACAGAATAAACTGTTACTCAGAAAAAGGTATGTTTACTAGGCTGATATTACTAGGCTAATATTACAATGGAATTTATAGGAGACTACAATAACCATTATCTTTGTGTGCCCAGCAAGTTATTCTATGCTTCTTGTACAAATGTAACTACTCTCTCCTCACCTTAAAATATCACCCACATATTTTGGGTGATATGACCCACCCTAGGAAAATAATACCTCATTCCTCTGCACATTATAGAGAATCAGATGACCAAACAAGGGCAGACAGTGTCTGTCCCTCAGACTGTCAAATGCATGGTCAGGCAACAAAGCTTTTCCCATTGTGTTTGTTAAACCCTGCCATTTAGAGAAATTTTATCTGCAGAACAAAGTCAATACAGATGAGAAATGGATGGATGGATGGAGATGGTGGCAAGAGGTAAAGAAAGGCACTGGAGTCAAATTGGTTCAAGTTCTTGAGGCCCTGCCTGGGTCCTATGCTGTAACTTCAGTCCAACGAGCTCTACCTATTTACTTCTAAGCTCTGTGAGCCAATACATTCCTCTTCTTCCTTAAACTGTCTAAAATGAGTTTCCATCACTTGTAGCCCAAAGAGTTCTGAACAACATAGTATTTTTCTTCTTAAATACAATACTGTTCTTTAACATCAAAATGTTGTCTTTCATAGCGATGATTCTCTTCATCAGCACTTCATAGCAGTTCCAGTCTGCATTGCCACCACCCTTGGAGGCAACTCTCAGGATCAATTTCCAGGCCTCTGGGTCCTAGCTGGGAGCCCCTCAGTTTCTACATCCACTCCCTGTGCTCTCGCTAGTCTTCCCTCTACTCCTCCTCCATCAAACTTCCCATGAGTCAACAGCCTAACAGTATAGCACTGCGCCTTGCCACAAGGTTTTCCACTGTTTCTTTATGACTTCTGCGTAAGCATACTTTCACAATTCTCAATGATATCTATTATACAAGTGTCTGTCAAATATTCCTAGAAGAGTCCTTGAGAATCCAACTCTCATAAAGCTCCTCTGGGCCTCCTAGGTTAAGACAAGGACTGATAAGAGTCACGACTTTCTGAGGTCTTTAGTCCAGATTTGACTCAAGCCAGATGCCACCTGAAGTGATGAGGGTACCTGGATGATTATTCACTGCATGTACAATATGAGGTTATAGTTTGTAGACTGTGCTTAATGGGCAACTGCTCGTGTAGCAGACATCAAGACAAAGCCTCTCAACTGAGGGGGGAATAGGCTGAGTTTAGAAACAACTTTCCTAATTATAGGAAAGAAGGTGAGTCCAGTGGAAGGAAAGGAAACAGAAAGGAGAAAGGAAAGAAGGAAGAATGGAAGGAAGACTTCCACCAGCCAAGCAAAGAAGAAGGCAATGAGGAAGGCTGGTTCTTTCATTTGGATCCTTACTAAAAGACATCTTTATAGACATGGAACATTTTCAAGAATAATAAAGAGTTTGGCATTTTAAGGTGGACCCTAAAGAATGTTAAATTTACCAAAAATACAAAAAACCAAAAAAGTCACTTATATAAAATTATATGGTATAACACACCTACCTTCTAGACTGAAGCAAGCATAGTAATAAGGCAAGATCACATTACCAGGGCTTTCCTGGTGGCTCAGATGGTAAAGAATGTGCCTGCAATGCAGGAGACCTGGGTTCAGTCCCTAGATGGGGAAGATCCCCTGAAGGAGGAAATGGCTACCCACTCCAGTATTCTTGCCTGGAGAATTCCATGGACAGAGGTGCCTGGCAAGCTACAGTCCATGGGGTCACAAAGAGTCAGACATGACTGACTAACACTCACTTCACTTTCATATCACAGAGAACTCATATTGAGCTGTCTCCCTATCTAACCCATGTTCTAGAAGGCAACAGGCAACAGTTTTCCCAAGTCCAGGGAGAGCATATGTCTTTTTGAGCCAATATCCACTTCCCAAACATGCTCCTTGGACCTGATTAAAAAACTGCATCTACCACATGTCTGAGTCGCCTCAGCAGGCTGCCTCACCTAGAAGGCTTCTTCCATTACAAGCCTGGCTTTAAAATACGGTTTCTGAGAACCGTGGGCTAGTTCAGCACTGCTGGGTCTACATCAGCCCCACTCAAGTGTGACAATGAAGCTGGCAAGAAAAAAATCAATCATTATTAATCACTAAATCCATGTAGTGACTTTCAGAGGTGCTGCTAAGTCGCTTCAGTCGTGTCCGACTCTGTGCGACCCCACAGACGGCAGCCCACCAGGCTCCCCCATCCCTGGGATTCTCCAGGCAAGAACACTGGAGTGGGCTGCCATTTCCTTCTCCAGTGCATGAAAGGGAAAAGTGAAAGTGAAGTCGCTCAGTCGTGCTCAGAGGCACTAAACGGGTGCAAAGGGTGATGGTGATGCTTTTCATCAAGCGACCAAATGGTTAACATGAGGGAAAGCATGCACTCCTCCTACAACAAACAGCCTGGGTGGGAACATCAGATGTACATGTGTTAACAGAACAAGAAAATCTAGTTAATGTGGGAATAAGTGGTTATAATTTCCCACACATTGCACTCCTTCCGATTTTGGCTCGCTCCTAGGGGCAAAGGGAGATGCTATTGCACCTGAATGGTACCTCTGTTAGACTTCAAGATATCTCTTTTCGAGTGAATATATATTCACTTGTAAAGTGTTTTCATTGAGCAGACTTTTTTCCTTTTATTGGACTATTCCCTACAGCCCTTTGCCTTATGATGCATTGAGAGTTTATGCCTTTTCCAAATACAGTCTTTACTGAAGCATTCACTGTAAAGCAGTCTGGTTTATACCAATCCCATTTAATTTACCAAAACCATCCTCCTTTTTAAGAAAGATGGTGTAAAGCGTTCAGATTTTCATGTGGAGGACAATTAGCAGTAACAGTATTATTGCTTTGTATATTGTTACTTTGTTTTAGGTTTGTCTTCCTGTTTTTAATTCCCTTCTATTTCCTTGGCCAAGTAGGCTGACTTCTGAAGCTGTAGGAATACTTTATTGTGTCCACAATGAGAATCACTTATCGAATAAAGAATCCTATCTCTTGTCTCATCATTAGCTTAGAAGCCACTTGTCCGATGCTCTGTGATACAGTGTACATCCAGGGTGTGCCTGTTTACCTAAAATGAAGCAAACCCTGGTATTCTTTCTGGTGCAAAATGAGTGCAGAGACTACTTTAGGTGACAACACGCTCCATGCTGCCACTGCCGCTATTCCCACAGAAGACAAGTGACCGTGCACAGGACTCACTCACAGGCCAGACTGAAAAGCTAACAGCAAACAGGGCAACAGCCTTAAGCTGATGAGGCAGTTTTCACATTTGCCTTTGGATGCCGACTCTAGTGTTTTCACTGTAAACTCAACATGTGATCTGTCCTGTCCTTGGTTTTTATTCTGGCTTTGCTGGGTCTTCACTGTGGGATCCTAGTTCCCTGACCAAGGACTGAACTAGGGCCCCTTGTTGTTACAGTCTTGTCGCTAAGTCACATCCAACTCTTTGCAACCCCATGGACTGTTATGTGCCAGGCTCCTCTGTCCATGGAATTTTCCAGGCAAGAATGCTGAAGTGGGTTGCCATTTCCTTCTCCAGGGTATCTTCCTGACCCAGGGATCAAACCTGCATCTTCTGCATTGGCAGGCGGATTCTTTACTACTGAGCCACCAGGGAAGCTCACTATGAACTTTAAAAGATTAAATATGAGGAATTTCATATATCTGTGATCTAAATGACAGATTTTCCGGGAAAAAATCATAGATATCTGTCAGGCCCTTGAGTGGGCATCATGGTTGTTCAGTCTTTGGGAGGATCTTCAATTTCCACCAAGGCAAAGGTCTACCTACCCATCTGCCCAAGAAGAAAAGAAGAGAGGCAACAAAAGCTTGACTTGCTTAATGCTGGCCCAGGGCACACACATGTGCTCACACACACACACATACATGAATCATCCAATTCTCACCTATTACTCTATTATACTGGATTGATGTCAGAAATTTTAAACTATGTTTTGAACATACTGAGACTGCTGACACCTTAAGCTGTCAGGTATACAGTGTGAACACGTGGTTCCTAGGCCTATTTTGATAAAAAGCAGGGAAGAGAACGGTAGTAACTATCAATCTAATTGGGCGTCATAGAGTAATGGGTTAGGACTCAGATAGGAAAAGAAAAATGTTCAGATGCCCTCAGGCAAGCTGCCCAGGTGTGATCTTCTAGACTAGAAAATCACTGGCTGCTTAAACCAGACACTTACCCAAACCTGTGAAGCTGACACTCACTCAATCACTCAGAATGGCTGTTTTAAGTTTCGTGAACAAGACATCTCTGTGTTTCTGGCAACGCAGGTGACCCACATGAAGAGGACCAGCTGTGTCAAAAAGCCACTTCACCATCTGAATGCATGTTCCCCATCAACAGGTTTTGCCAACAAGCTCCTCTCCCAGGGCCTAGCCTGGCACAAAGTAAGCAGATGCCGAGAGGAAGGAAGTGTAGGCAGTGGGTGAGCAAAAGCAGGAGACAGTGATCATGGACATTGGCCAGACTGGGTTTCCTGAATGAGACACCACCAAGATCCCAGCATTTCAAAGAGGGAAAGCACAGATTAAAAAAAAAAACAGACACACACACCAGCCACACATAGAGTAAGAACAATTCAGGACTGAGAAGAACTTCGACGTGGGCACAAGTGGCCCGCAGCAAAGTCGACTGAGGCCTGAGACGGGAAAGCAAAGCCTCCAGGGATATATGACCAGAAGCAAATTTCTGGCCACTGGCACCTCAGCTCCCAGCAAGCAACAGACCCTGTTGACTAGCAAGTTGTGGGGAGAGGGCAGCATAGCTGGGAAATCCAATTGTGCTTTTTGTAAAAATCAACCCTCTCAATGTCTTCTCTGGTGAGTGCTGCAGGGTGCTGGCTGCCTGCAGATGCTCAGCTAGAAAAGCGTGAACCTTCATACCACATTTCTCAATAAGAGGTTCCTGTGACAAGATAGTCAAGCTAGAGTGAAACACAACCTCCTGTAAAGCATCCTAGGATAACCTGTTCCACCAGTTGTGAATCCAGCCACCCACTTTGAGAAGATAAAAGGGGAGAGGAGGTAGAGAGAGAGGCTTGGTGAAAGTTTCTTTCAGAAGAAGGCTGTGCTCACAGTGAATCCCACCACAGGGGGAGCCCCACCATGCAACCCAGGGGTACCGTTCTGACTGTGTTCTGTGTGTTCAACATGTTCCAGAGTTCCGAAGTTTCTGAATATACAGACTGAAATATGAATGCTGTGCCTCAGAATCATGCAAAGCCACAGCGTTGTCCCACCTCACCACATGTCCCTGCAGGGAACAAGAGGAGGAAGCTGCCTTCTCTCCACATGTCTAGCGAGGGAATCTGCAAGGGTACGCTTCAGAGAGCTTCAAAATGGATTGCCCGTCACTGAGACACAGAAAGAGCTGGTGCTTGATTCATCCTTGAGAAAGACAAAGCGAACTATGGACCGAGGCCTGACTCCAGCCCACAATATAAAATGGTGAGGGAGGAGGTAACTGTTTTGAGAGCAAATCGGGAGTGCACGACCACATGGAGGCATCTGCAGCCCAGTGTTCACTACAGCAAGTGGGAGGTGAGGACCATATGCTTCATGTGGGCCAAAAATGGGTCACTTAGTACAGCAAGCCACACAGGAATTTCTTACGGTTGCTCGGGATAGAAAAACATCGGTCCAGGCCCAGAAAGCTCTACAAGAGAGAAAAGAACCTCCAAAATTCCTGCATAATGCCCACAACACAGCCAGTGGCAACCCTCTGCAGGGTCAAAAAGCAGAAGCCACCAGCCAAGTAAGAAGTGCCCTATTCCTTATATCTTCTCGCTCCCACTCTATCCACTCCCTTTGTCCCCAGTAAAACAGAAGCTGGCTTGGGGAGAAGGTAAGCCTGGAGAGAAGAGCAGGAAAGCCAAGAGCCCCCCCACCTCCTTCTCCACTGAAGGCCTAGCTGGGAGGGATTTTAAATTGTATGAGTTTGCTGCTATATGACAAATTACCACAATCTTAGCAGCTTAAAACAACATCCACTTATTACCTACCAGTTGCAGAGGTCAGAAGTTCAGCATGGCTCAGCTGGGTTCTCCACTAGGGTCTTATGAGGCTGAAATCAAAGCCTCAGCCTGCTAGGTTCTTATCTTGAGGCTCTGGAAAGGAATCCACTGCCAAACTCATTAGGTTGTTGGCAGAATTTCGTTCCATGTGGCTATGAGTCTAAGGTCCCCATTTCCTAGCTGTTGGCCAGGAAATGCTCTCAGCTCCTTCCAGCTCTCTGGTCCTTGCATGTGTCCCCATCTATCCTCAAATGCAACAACAGCACATGGACTCCCTCTCGGGCTTAGAATCTCTCTGACTTCCCCTCTACTTCCAGCAAGAGAAAACTCTGCCTTTAAAGGAGTCATGTGCTTAGATTTGCCCCACCAGAAAAATAGCCCTTTTGCTTTAAAAAGTAACACCATCATGAGAACACAAAACTCATCATATTCCCAGATCTCACCCACACTCTAAAGAAAAAGGATTATATTAATATAAGACTGAGGGTGTGCAAGTTCGATGCATGAAGCAGGGCACCGAAAGCCAAGGCTCTGGGACAACTCAGAAGGATAGGATGGGGAGGGAAGAGGGTGGGGGTTCAGGATTGGGGGGACACATGTATACCAGTGGTCGATTCCTGTTGATGTATGGCAAAAACCATCACAATATTGTAAAGCAATTATTCTCCAATTAAAATAAATTAATTTTAAAACACGACTGAGGGTGTCAGAGGTCATTCTTAGAGATCTGCTTACCACAAACAAGTTAGGTAGGAAATTTTGATTACTCTTCAAGTCTGAAGATACAAATTGTTAAAATCAAGGGTGTGTTTGCAACACAAAAGAAATGCAGGACTGTCTTAGTGAAGAATGAACATAAAAGTTCGTGTCTTCCATAGTTTTCATAGAGGGAGAAGAAATGTTATGAAGAGATTATCACCTATGAATAACTGTTAAGCACAGAGGGATAAAACATTAAGTGTTTTGTTTGCATCATTGAGTTGTACTTGTTGGATGTACAGTTTACCCCAAGATGGTAACCCTAGAGACAGGCAGAGGTGAATTAAGCCCAAATAAAGCATGCTAACAATGGTAATATCAGAGAGGATATTAAAAACAGGAATAAAGTAGAATTCCCTGCTATAAAGAGAAAATTCCAATTACTAAAGGGAAGGTTAGGTGAATCCTTGCACTACAGGGAAAAGCACAGTTATGTCAAGGGAGTCCCAGAATGTATGCCAGGAGATTTAACCCTGGTTCCTATTCCACCCTCTCACTTGTAGTATAAACTTGGGCAAGACCCTAACTCTCTAGACCCCACTGTCCTAGCAGGAAAATATAATAAGAATGTATGGAGTATGGTGGCATAAACTCTACAAGTGTAGAACCTGGAGGCCCATATGCTCTGGAAGGCCCACAGATGTGTTTTGTTTGGCCCACGCAGTGTTTTACAATATATAATATCATTTAATGCCAACATTTGGGGAAAAAAAAAGTAGATTTCCCACTTTAAAAAAAAAATCCAGATTTCCAGCTTCTCTCGAAAATCTGGAAGATCTGGACACACAGGGCCTGCACTCTGTCTGGCGACAATCTTCTGTGGCTTCTGCATCCAGTTCCCACCACCCTCACCAGGCGGGCTTCAGGCTCCAATCTTCTGGGAGGCCTCACTGTGCCCTGCTGGATCTGCATCTTTGATCTTGCCCTAAAGCATTACACAAGTGTTGGCTGTTATTACCTGTAAAATGAGGTAACTGGAATGGATGAGCTACTTCCACTCAGAGAAGCTGTAATCCCAGTCCTTAAAACGGGTCTTCAGTCACTTTTCCCAAAAAAGGTGTAAAATGATCACCCCCAAACCAGGTGGTCGTTGGTCCCTGTGTGTGATATAAAGACCATAAAATGTGCTGAAAATCAAGTATTTGTACTGGGAGTTACAGAGAGACTTCAATAAACTGAAATGTAGTTTTCCACTGGACAACATTTCGGCATTGGCTTCTTTAAAAGCAAATAGAAGTGAAGATGAGGAAAGGACAAAGTCAGCATCCCCACTAAGAGAGAGGGCAGACCTCCAAGAGAGGAGGGGATTTTAGGGAAAATAAACATTCTCCGTAAGAGAGCTAATCCCAGTGGTTCATCCCGAGAAAGAAGCCAAGAGTTTATAGTTCTTTGGGGTTTGTTTTATTTATCCCTGCCACAAGATATAAATCAATCTATTTAGATAGGGATGGTTGAGAGAACACATTTTATTGTGATGGATAATTCCCCAAGGGAGAAGGATCACTGTGTTTCACTTCTAACATTTTTTTTCTCTTCGGGTTTTGTGAAAATCCCACAAGTTTATGAAAAGTTGTCCAGATGAGGACACAGAACTTAGCAAACTATTCCCATCTTTAATTCTCATAAAAGTGGAAACACATACCCGTGCTCATGCACACATAGCACTAGACACCCGGAAAACTAATTGAGTGCCAAGCACTTCTGGTACCCTAAGGATATATATATATTTTGGTAGCCTGAGGCTGCCAGAAACTTTGCCTGCTGAATGAATTATAGAACAGGAAGCAGATGGGCTGTGTATATGAAACAACCACTATCTGGCATGATGTGCTGTGCAATTTGGCTGCAAAGATTAAATTGAGCTATTGAATGTTTAATACACTATGCATAACAAATACAGCCAGAGCCACAAAACAGCATAAATTACAGAATTGGTATTCACACGGCCTTTCCCAGGAATCAATACGCTGCCACCGCTCATAAGAGTCTGTTGTTTAATACACATAAAGAAGAGAAGAATTCTTCTATTAAAATGAGTTATCTGGGCTATTTACCAAAGGCAGTGATTTAGCAGTGGTAAAGTCTATGTAGTGCTGTTGAATGCAGATGATAATACTTCTTGTCCTTGTCTGCCTGTTTCATTGCGCCTATCAGTTGCTGGGGCTTCAAGTCCCTTGGGTACATTAGCAGTCAGCCCAGGAAGTGTGTTTAAGTAATGGACATAATGTTCACATTTGCTAGACCAGCCTTCTCCCTAATCATGAATTATTCTTCCCCAAGGCTCAATTGGAACATTACTTTAGAAGCAGAAGATTTAATCCTTTTCAGCTGATTGGAGGGAATGATTACAGTATTATTTTCTTGTACAGGCTGTCTCCAGTGAAGGTGCCTTTTTCTGTCCCCATCTTTAATAGGCAGCAATCTTTATTTCCCTGGAGGGAAATGGCAATGAATTTGAAATGGGATAAATCTTCAGGAATGCAAGGTGCTGAAGCGGTAGATCACTGCTGGTTAGTTAATTAGTTTAGCCCTCACTTGTTTCATCTCCAAGACAGAACACCTTGTAACAAGGGGAACCAGTGGGTGGGTGGGTGGGTGGGTGGGAAGATGGGTGGAGTGGGAGATCTGAGGAACCAGCTGTAGGCAAATAATCAGATGCCTTAAAGCAACAATGCCCCCATGAATTTCCTTCTGTGCAAATGCTTCATTCTGGATCTTTGAGTTCCACTTGCTACCATCATTAAAATAACAGCGCTTGCTTTACTCTGACCAGTCTGACTTTTAAGGACAATCCAAGTCACGAAAAGGAACTGCATCTTTATCTAGCAGAGATGGTTAAAGCAGAGTCAGGCAGAAAGGGTACAAGAGGAGGCTGAAGTAGACTGGAGTTGTCGCCCTGTAATGATATTTATATACAGGGCTGGCCCCAGACTAAGTCCTGGGAGGAAAAAAAAACTGTTTGAACATTCCTGGTGAGTGCTCTTTAAGCCCTGCTGCGCTGAGAAGCAATAAATAACAACCGAGTCAGTTTTGTTTTTTTTTTTTTTTTAATTTTCATGATTAATGTTTCCAGAGAAGGGGAAAAAATGTGGCTTCAAAATTAATTATCTTGGGCTGGAAGATCTAAGCCTCAGACATGTTATTTTCCTGCCCCTACCTCTTCTGAGGGAAAGTCCATGCTATGTAACCTTCCATTGCTGAGCAATTCCTGAAGTGTGGTTTTCTGGGGAGCCCGTACCACTTTCCCTTCACCCACCACCAATTTTATGTTTCCTTTTATATAAATAACAAAGAAAGAGATCAACAGAATCATAACAAAGTCCTTGACAGCTAACACGTTTTGCGTCTGATTTAAAGCAGGAAGCCCCCATGTCTAGCTGCTTGTGATTTATTTAGAATAAAACAAGGTCATGCTGCCTTGGCCCTGATTATAAATATATTACATTTAAGTGATGAATGAGGCATTCATAAGGAGCAGGAGATCAAGAGTGCCTGAGGCTGGCACTTTCAATCTCCTCTCAGCCTCAAGTCCAAGATTTCAAATAAACACACTGTTAAGTGAATGCTACGGGACCCACATAGGGAGCACTGGGATGGTTTTGTTTCTGAAGTGGAAAATAATGGGAGAGGAGAGGCTGTGTCAGAGCTCCTCAGAAGATGCAAAGAAAACCTTCTTCTGTAGGCTTTACCCAGGCCCCTGGGGTCCCTCCACCCACCAATTCCATTATTATTCTAAGCCACCATGAAAGGCGGGAAAGGTCACAGTTCTTCATATCAGAGGGAAAGATGGCATGACGTAGCTGTTTTCTGTGGACATGCTCAGTCCTTGAACTCCTTCATCTTCCTTGAACAGTCACACGGCTCCTTGCCACTCCCACAGATCCTATGATAGGGTTGGTGCAGGAACACCACAGGGAGTCGCTTGGGTCAGCACTCTTGTCTTTAAAAGGGCAGAGAGTTGTTTTAAGGACACACCACTGGGAAACAGCCCATCTGAGACTATGACCTGCAGGAGCCTGTGCCACGTATATCTACAGGACATAAGCTGCCTACCTTCCTGTCACCTTAAGTCAGCCCTGGATTCTGCCCCCAGGCACCCCAAACTCCTCTGAGTCCAAAGACCCCAAGCCTTGGTAAAGGACCACCAAAATCCCTCTCCTTCCTCTGCCATACCTTTTAAGTGATCAACCAAATTAATACTGACTGAGCACCTACCGACTGGCCTCTCTCAAAGGCTGAGCTCCAGCAGAAACGGCCCTTCTTGTTCCAGATCACTTTAGTTGTTGTCTGACCCACTTTTTTTTTTTTTTACTTCCATCAACTTCTGGCTCAAAAAAATAGTATTTCTCCCCAAACTGACATTTACCTATAAAATGTTATGTTTCTATTCTGCTGTGGCAGGAAATGGGACCGATCATCATATGCTACATAATAATGGAAAGAGCAAGTGCTGACAGTTTTTGCCTTTTCTGCCTCTCCTTCTCCTTCCTGAGATAACCAAATTCAGACAAATGACCAAAGCTGCAGATAGGAAGAGGTGCAGGGAAACAGAGCTAAGGAGTCAGTAGAAATGGATCCTAGTCCCAATTGCCACTGAAATGACTTATCCGACCTTGGTGAAGCCACTCAAGGCCCTCAGGGCCTTGGGACTCTTCATGTGAAATATTAGGGGTTGGACATAGGTCCCTGACTGTTCTATATCTCTATGGTCCTGCTTGCCCCGAAAACATTAATTGGATTTTACATCATTTGGTTTCATTTCTGGACATTTACAATTCTCTGAGTAATGGGTAACATTCACAGCCCAATTACTTTCCCAAGCTCATCGAAATTTAATTTGCTGCGTGCAGTGACACACAGCCTGAGTTTGACTAGGAAGTCAGCAAAGCCACACCAGTGATTTACACAGGGCTCCCTGACTACAAAATTTACCACCAGGAATGTCTAATGAAAGTTTTTCTCATGTAAACATATAGCTTTCACATCAACTGGAGTAGGAGCAGATGAGCTTCCTGAGACAGAATGTACTAGACAATACGCTCCTTTTCACATAATGAGCTCAGAAAATTCTGCACTGAAATGAAGGGTCTTGGAGTTATTATAATGATTCATAAATGAGAACTCTATCTCTTTCAGGATTTCACAATGCTATTTGCATGTTAAAAACACCTGACCCCTGGAGGCTGCATTTCTTCTTCTGCAGCTCTAAAAATACTATGACCTCCACATTTACATTTAAATACTGATACCTGTGCATTTTTACTCTCCATCTACTGGAAGGTTTTGGTGAGGAGGGCATTTTGACAAAATTAATGTGACTTTCAGAGGCAAGAAATATTATTAGAATTTAGAAGTCACTGATGCAACCATCATTAAATCGCTGGATCAAAAGCATTTTCTTCTTCCTGTCACTGTTTTTAAAACCATACATCTGTGCTGCCCAAAGTGGCAGGCACAAGTCACATGTGATTGTTGAACATTTGAAATGAAGTGAATCCAAGCTGAGATGTGCCTTAAGTATAAAATACACAACAGATTGCAAAGATTTTGCATGAGGAAAGAAGGTAAACTATTTCAGTAATCACTTTATACATCTATGTACAGACGACTTGTTGAAATGATAAAAGTTAGGATATCTTGAGTTAAATAAAATAGATTATTAAAATTAATTTTACCTGTATCTTTCTAGTTTTTTAAGGCTTCTAGAAAAGTTTAAACAGGTTGATCACTTATTCCCACTGAACAGCTCTGCTCCAAACGTCTCATAGTATGGTATCATGCTTCATATACCTAGCTCATACACCTAGCATATACATCTTAACTTAGTCTGCAAATTTTTTCTAAGGGTTTAAAAAGTGCCATGCTCCCTGCTTGACAGAAGGAACTGGAAAATGAAAGGACAGTTCTTAAGGATCTAACATTTTAGAAGAGGAAGTAGAAGTAAAGAAGCTTAAAATCTACTTGATACTCACTACTTCCCAAGCAAGGTCCTGACTTAACTTAGGAGTGTTCATATAAAAGAAGAACATTCAGTCGCCTTTGTAGCTCTGCAACCCTTATGATTGAATCTCAGGCCTAGTTTTTATGTCTTGGTCTGTGTCCAGATTTGGTGGAGCCTGAAGCTTAAGGAAGCCAGCTTTAGTTTTTGTTTTTGTTTTTGTTTTTAAAAAATGTTGGGGGCGGGATACAAAATGATAACAAAATGGTTGAGAGATGTCTCCCTCCAGAAGACCACTGACTCAGGTCATGTGGGAATGACTAGGCACTTGGTTAGGAGGGTGGGTTAGCTTTCCCTGCACAGGAAAAAGCATGGGTAAAGGTACTTGTGGCAAGAGCATAGAAGGCACCAGTAATGTAAAGAAGTAAGGCTGAACAGAACAGGGCCAGGGACACATTACATGGGGGCCTGCATTCCAGGCAAGGGCATGCCAGTTTCATCCTTGAATACAGTAATTGGGAGCTACTGAAAGATCTGGGATGACATAAGGCCAGGCACACTTTCAGCACATGTACCCACCTCTCCACAGAAGGTAGTATTTCCAATTTGAGGAATCACACCAGACTGTCCCAATGTTTAACATATCTCAACGGTCAACCCCCAATCCTGTGTGCCTACATTACAGAATGCCCTTTCCCATAAAATGTCCAGGGAGTTCTCTGGGTTGGCTGGGGTTCACTGAGTCAGTGTTATCTCCCACCTACCCACTAATTCTAGATCTCAGGCACTGTTCTCCATCACCCAGGAGGGGCTGCTGCTTCTGAATGAGCACCACTTTCTAATCCAGAGACCCAGTGTGGCAGTTAGCGCTGGAAAACGCAAGAGTTTTTATATAACAAAGAGTTTGGAACCTGGACAAACAGGATTGTCCCAGGGGCCTGAAAATGAAGGGATGACAACATTCCACTTTGGGTGACCTCAGCCAATGACACCTCAGACCTAATGTGGCCTGGCACCTCAGGACACAACTCCTCAGACTCCCTCAAGGAGCCAGTCTCCAAATCCCAACCTGCCACCCAAGGGATTTGCTCAGGTAAGTCCTGGACCCCTGTGGTCAGACACAAAAGCATTGTTTTCTGTTGATGACCTAGGATGAGATGGAGTCCAGCCTATCGGTCTCTCTTCTTTATGCACTTTGAGTGGCCTCTGTGGGGGTCACCTCAGTTAATGCCTAACTGGCAAACCATAACTTTGAACTTAGATATGAACCTGTGAACCCATGTGCTACTTGAGCTAACTGACTTACCCATTTTCCACAGATTTCTAGGTTCACCTACCACTAGGTCCTCTGGCAAAAATAAATAAATTGAACTTCTACCTTGTCAAATACACAACTACTGTGGGAGTCACAGAAGGACCTGGAACTCAATAAATGTACCCTCAAATTGCTTCGGAGAAAGCAATGGCAACCCACTCCAGTACTCTTGCCTGGAAAATCCCATCGACAGAAGAGCCTGGTGGACTGCAGTCCATGGGGTCGCTACAAGTCATACACAACTAAGCGACTTCACTTTCACTTTTCACTTTCATGCACTGGAGAAGGAAATGGCAACCCACTCCAGTGTTCTTGCCTGGAGAATCCCAGGGATGGAGGAGCCTGGCGGGCTGCTGTCTATGGGGTCGCACAGAGTCGGACACTACTGAAGCGACTTAGCAGCAGCAGCAGCAAATTGCTTACTTTGTCCTATTTTTAAAGTAAATCCCCACTGTAGACCTCTGTGCATGCTTGCTCAATTGTGCCCAACTCTTTGCAACCCCACCGACTGCAGCCCACAAGTCTCCCGTGTCCATGGGATTTTTCTGGCAAGAATACCGAAGTGGGCTGCATTTCCTCCTCCAAGGGATCCTCCTGACCCTGTGGCTTCAGAGACTCCTGCATCGGCAGGTGGATTCTTTACTACTAAGCCACCTGGGAATCCCACTGTAGAGCTCTATAGGACAGTAAATACCCCTGACTCCTCCAGGCCCTTAAAGGAGGTCTGATTACACTTGGGCACTCAGCCTGGCATCCTAATGGTACTATCTACCTTTTATTTCATGATCAAGAAAGTGAAGCTCCTTTCAACACAGGGATATTGAAGAGCAAGTGTAATACGAGTGACTGAACAGAGCTAAATTCCAATGTTGAGAGCAATGTATTTACCTTAATTGAGGCTAAAACACCTGTGAACATCTTCAAGAAGGTTGGAAGTCATGCTTGTAACTGTTCACCTAAATGCAAGCCTTAAAATGTCTTATAGGGTTTTACAGACCATACTGTGGCCCCTAAAATTCATATGTTGAAGCCCTAATCCCCAGTGTGACTGTATTTAGAGATAGGACTTGTGGGAATGCAAACTAGTACAGCCACTATGGAGAACAGTGTGGAGATTCCTTAAAAAACTGGAAATAGAACTGCCTTATGATCCAGCAATCCCACTGCTGGGCATACACACTGAGGAAACCAGAAGGGAAAGAGACACGTGTACCCCAAAGTTCATCATAGCACTGTTCATAATAGCCAGGACATGGAAGCAACCTAGATGTCCATCAGCAGATGAATGGATAAGAAAGCTGTGGTACATATACACAATGGAGTATTACTCAGCTATTAAAAAGAATGCATTTGATTCAGTTCTAATGAGGTGGATGAAACTGGAGCCTATTATACAGAGTGAAGTAAGCCAGAAGGAAAAACACCAATACGGTATACTAACACATATATATGGAATTTAGAAAGATGGTAACAATAATCCTGTATGCGAGACAGCAAAAGAGACACTGATGTGTAGAACAGTCTTATGGACTCTGTGGGAGAGGGAGAGGGTTGGAAGATTTGGGACAATGGCATTGAAACATGTATACTATCATGTATGAAATGAGTCGCCAGTCCAGGTTCGATGCACGATGCTGGATGCTTGGGGCTGGTGCACTGGGACGACCCAGAGGGATGGTATGGGGAGGGAGGAGGGAGGGGGGTTCAGGATGGGGAACACATGTATACCTGTGGCGGATTCGTTTCGATGTTTGGCAAAACCAATACAATATTGTAAAGTTTAAAAATAAAATAAAATTTAAAAAAAAAGATGGTAAAAGAAAATAAAAAAGAGGTAATTAGATTAAATGAGGTCGTAAGTATGGGGCCCTAATCCAAGAGAATTGGTGTCCCCATATGAAGAGGAAGAGACACCAGAGATGAGCATGCACCAAGAAAAGGTAAATTAAGCACAGAGCAAGAAGGGAGCCATCTGCAAGCTAAGGAGAGAGGCCTCAGGAGAAACCAAACCTATCAACACCTTGATCTCAGAATTCTAGCCTCCAGAAGTGTGAGAAAATTAATTTCTGTTGTTTAAACCTCCCAGTCTGTGGTGTTTTCTTATTGCATCTCCTAGCAAACTAGTATGTAGGATATCTGAACAGAAGAAATACAAGTTAATTTAGCCTGTTTTCCAGTTTGAAGAAAGAAACTCAGTTTCCTTTTTCTCCAAAAGAAGTGTGATTTGATGATAAGGTGATACAGTGAGGAGGTGGTAGAGGAACTTTTGAATGTTTTCTACCTGCCAGGAACTACTCTAAATGCCATGTAAACATTGAATCATTTGACCCTCCTGAGACTAACGGTAGATGTTATTACCCACCAAGTTTAGCTGAGGAGAGGGAGGGTCAGGTGACAAACACCAGTGTGAGATGTAAGAATAGGAAACCACTATATGTGAGATTCAGACAGGAGGTACAAGACGAAAAGTCAGAAAGAGAACTAGAATTCATATGCGAGGCCTTGCCTCTTCTTGACATTTGGCTCTTCTTGTAGGGGGCTCTGTCACTCTGGTGGTGTAACCACCTTTCATTTTTTGTATTTTATGTGTATAACCCCAATGCAATGGGATTAAATATGTGCTCCCTGGGAAGCACTATAAATCCCCCCAAAAGGGATTTCCTGAACATGCTCAATGTCAGCCATCTTTCACCCTTAGAAACTTTAATTACACCATTCTATCTGACTTTCTATGACCCCTTATTCCTAGATCTTGTTTATTCTTTGTATGTTCATTTAAATTTTAAGATTAATTCTTCCAGTGGTTATCACACCAAAAGACATGTAAAAATCATAGGAAGTCAACATTTCAAGTGTTCATTTTAGATGTTATCAATTGTTTTCCCACACCATGCTATTTGCAAAATAAATATCACGTAACTCTGTTACATTATGTTTCTAATCCATTATCAGTCAGTTCCAATGGACTAGTGCTTGAGCAACAGAAAGCTTATCTTTTTAGCACACATAAACCTGAAGTTTAGTTCCTCAATTTTTACAACTCAGTATTCTAAATGAGATACCTTTGAGAATCAAACTTAAAAGTTAAATTCACAGCCTCTTGCTCTCCGAAAATGAATGCAACACACATATGCCATGCAAGGATTAGAAATTTGTGCTGTCACAGGCACTTAACTGTAGAGTTTAAGTCCAAGTTATGTAGGGGAAATGAATTTTCATTTTAGGTTTACCATGTAAGTTTTCCTTTGTTTCCAATGAACATAATATTCTTTTAAACGTACAAATGTTGCTTCTGGAAATCCACCCCCCACTAACCCCACAAATCAGAGAGAGTGAGGCTGAAAACAACAATTTCAATACTGGATAAATGTGAACACACAGAGAACAAATGAAACAACAACAATAAAACACAGATGAGCCAGAAGAATTGTATATATTGAGGGGATGTGTCCAGATATGCTCATCACTAGGGAGAGACTAAGAGGCCCCAGAAGAGCACCCCAATTCAAAAATGGGACTTAAGTTTTAAAGGCTCAGAAATTAGATTTTGTGAATATCCTAGTCAGAAATTAGTTTCTCAAGAACAAAAGAACATAATTCAAATTCATAAGAGACTAATGTAACAGCCGGATTGTTGCTCAGTATATTCTTCCCTGTGGAGAAATCTACATGCAAAGCCAAGCTCTGATGAAGAGACTGAACAATTTACATGTGCTCTGGCATCAGAATATGGCTTCTGTATCTAGGAGGCCCTGAGGCCATTCTCTTAGGTAGGGTTGGATTCACATGGACAAAGTTTTCTCCAATTTTGTACAGTTTTCTCATCAGCAGCTTGAGGAACATTAATGTAGACAAATGGTTTTTGCTATCTCTGTGCTGGTTAGAGCTCAGAGGTGCCGCCACACTTCTAACTCCCAGCATTCAGAGAGCATGATGTCATGTAATGGTACCCCCTTTAATAGAGGAGTTTTCATTTAGACTTTAATAAGTTACTGCCTATTTAAAATCTGGTTTACCATAATGCGATTTTTTTTTTTTAAGATCACTTAAGGCAGTGGCTCAGCAGTCCCTCAGATCTGTCTTTTGCTTCAACAGTGTTTGGAGGAATCAACCCATGGACTCCCTTTCTTCCAGCCTCTGGCCACCCTCCAACCTTTTCTCCAGGCACAACCTTTATAATCAACCACTCAGCTCTCCTTGGCCTCCAGGACTAGCCAACACCATTTTTTGAATTTAACTAAATTTAATTTAACTTACTGTCAACCACGAGCTCCAGTATTTGTCATAATTATTCCACTGCGGTGGAGGCCGCCATCCATTGCTGGTTCAACATGCATCTGCGGGCACTTCCCTCTCTCTGGGCTTCTCTATCAGCAGCAACAATGTGGCTCTGGATGGTGTGGGCTAGTATTTTCTGCTGAGGAGAAGCTCAAAGGCACCACAAGTCTCTGGAAAATGCAAAATCAATGTTGCAGCTGTGCCCTCTTCCAGGACATGCAGAAGCTTCTCAAGATGAGTGGGGTAAAACCCAGGATGCTATGAAGCCGCCATTCTCAGGGAGAAGAATCTGAGCCAGGCCCTTCTGGATCTTCCTGCCCTGGTTCTGCCATGCAGACTCCCACTTCCATGAGTTTCTGGAGAGCCATGTCCTGAAGGAGCAGCTGAAACTCATCAAGATGATGAGTTTCAGGCAACCACCTGACCCACCTCCGCAGGCTGATGGCCCCCAGGGCTGGGCTGGGCGAGTCTCTCTCCAAAAGGCTCACCCTCAAGACTGACCAGGAGGCTCCAAAGACCAGAGGCCTCTGAGGAGCCCCTCTGGCATCAGGGCTTCTGCTTGAAGCCCCTCTCTGCAGCGACAAGGCAGCTTTTACTACCCTGGAGCTCTCTTCCATGACTTAGATATATGGAAACAATAAAGCTTTTTGCAGCCAAATATATATATATATATATATATATATATATATATATATAATTTCAGTTTTATCTCTTCAAGAGGACCTGTGTGTGTATGTTGCTTCAGTTGTGTCTGACTCTTTGAAACTCCATGGACTGTAACCCGCCAGGCTCCTCTGTCCATAGGATTCTCCAGGTAAGAATACTGGAGTGGGTTGCCCTGCCCTTCTTCAAGGGATCTTCTCAACCCTGGGATAGAACCCACATCTGGCAGGCGGGTTCTTTACCACTAGCACCATCTAAGAAGCCCTCAAGGGAATCTACTACTCAACAACCATCCCTCCAACAAAAAGATAAAACTACACACATAACAAACAGCAACATAGAATGCCTTTTAAAGATCCATTAATGTCTTAAGAAAATTAAAGAGTTAGCCTACTGTGGACAAGCCCTATTTTAAATTCTTTTCATTCTACACATCACATAGTGTGTAAAAAACTAAGTGAAAAACACTACTGAAGAGTATAAAACTGTGTATTCTGCTTTGTACACTGATTTCTCCCTTAGTTTCAAAAGATCAAGATATATCAAGCATTAGAACAATATACTCATATGTGAGAATATTATTGAAAATACAGCATAACAGATTATAGAGAATGAAGAAGTAAAATCAGAGGTGCCTGGGCTTGAGGAAGGAGATAGATGGGCCCCTGGGCTGGGACACCTGGTTTTTATCAAGTGGAGTGAAATTCAAGCTTTATATTCACACAGACCCTCCAAGGACAAGAGTTGAGTTCAGTCACTCGGTCGTGTCTGACTCTTCGCGACCCCATGAATTGCAGCACACCAGGCCTCCCTGTCCACCAATTCCCAGAGTTCACTCAGACTCACATCCATCAAGTCAGTGATGCCATCCAGCCATCTCATCCTCTGTCGTCCCCTTCTCCTCCTGCCCCCAATCCCTCCCAGCATCAGAGTCTTTTCCAATGAGTCAACTCTTCGCATGAGGTGGCCAAAGTACTGGAGTTTCAGCTTCAGTATCATTCCCTCCAAAGAAATCCCAGGGCTGATCTCCTTCAGAATGGACTGGTTGGATCTCCTTGCAGTCCAAGGGACTCTCAAGAGTCTTCTCCAACACCACAGTTCAAAAGCATAAATTCTTTGGCACTCAGCCTTCTTCACAGTCCAACTCTCACATCCATACATGACCACAGGAAAAACCATAGCCTTGACTAGACAGACCTTTGTTGGCCTAGATCTGATAGACAGAGTGCCTGATGAACTATGGAATGAGGTTCATGACATTGTACAGTAGAGAGGGATCAAGACCATCCCCATGAAAAAGAAATGCAAAAAAGCAAAATGGCTGTCTGGGGAGGCCTTACAAATAGCTGTGAAAAGAAGAGAAGGGAAAAGCAAAGGAGAAAAGGAAAGATATAAGCATCTGAATGCAGAATTCCAAAGAACAGCAAGAAGAGATAAGAAAGCCTTCCTCAGTGATCAATGCAAAGAAATAGAGGAAAACAACAGAATGGGAAAGACTAGAGATCTCTTCAAGAAAATTAGAGATACCAAGGGAACATTTCATGCAAAGATGGGCTCGATAAAGGACAGAAATGGTATGGACCTAACAGAAGCAGAAGATATTAAGAAGAGGTGGCAAGAATACACAGAAGAACTGTACAAAAAAGATCTTCATGACCCAGATAATCGGTGTGATCACTGACCTAGAGCCAGACATCCTGGAATGTGAAGTCAAGTGGGCTCTAGAAAACATCACTACAAACAAAGCTAGTGGGGTGATGGAATTCCAGTTGAGCTATTTCAAATCCTGAAAGATGATGCTGTGAAAGTGCTGCTCTCAATATGCCAGCAAATTTGGAAAACTCAGCAGTGGCCACAGGACTGGAAAAGGTCAGTTTTCATTCCAATCCCAAAGAAAGGCAATGCCAAAGAATGCTCAAACTACTGTACAATTGCAGTCATCTCACATGCTAGTAAAGTAATGCTCAAAATTCCCAAGCCGGGCTTCAGCAATACATGAACCGTGAACTTCCAGATGTTCAAGCTGGTTTTAGAAAAGGCAGAGGAACCAGAGACCAAATTGCCAACATCCGCTGGATCATTGAAAAAGCAAGACAGTTCCAGAAAAACATCTATTTCTGCTTTATTGACCATGCCAAATCCTTTGACTGTGTGGATCACAAGAAACTGTGGAAAATTCTGACAGAGATGGGAATACCAGACCACCTGACCTGCCTCTTGAGAAATCTGTATGCAGGTCAGGAAGCAACAGTTAGAACTGGACATGGAACAACAGACTGGTTCTAGGAAAAGGAGTTCGTCAAGGCTGTATATTGTCACCCTGTTTATTTAACTTATATGCAGAGTACATTATGAGAAACGCTGGACTGGAAGAAACACAAACTGGAATCAAGATTGCCAGGAGAAATATCAATAACCTCAGATATGCAGATGACACCACCCTTATGGCAGAAAGTGAAGAGGAACTCAAAAGCCTCTTGGTGAAAGTGAAAGTGGAGAATGAAAAAGTTGGCTTAAAGCTCAACATTCAGAAAATGAAGATCATGGCATCCAGTCCCACCACTTCTTGGGAAACAGATGGGGAAACAGTGGAAACAGTGTCAGACTTTATTTTTCTGGGCTCCAAAATCACTACAGATGGTGACTGCAGCCATGAAATTAAAAGACGCTTACTCCTTGGAAAGAAAGTTATGACCAACCTAGATAGCATATTGAAAAGCAGGGACATTACTTTGCCAACAAAGGTTTGTCTAGTCAAGGCTATCGTTTACCTGTGGTCATGTATGGATGTGAGAGTTGGACTGTGAAGAAGGCTGAGCGCCGAAGAATTGATGCTTTTGAACTGTGATGTTGGAGAAGACTCTTGAGAGTCCCTTGGACTGCAAGGAGATCCAAGCAGTCCATTCTGAAGGAGATCAGCCCTGGGATTTCTTTGGAAGGAATGATGCTAAAGCTGAAACTCCAGTACTTTGGCCATGCCAAGAGTTGACTCATTGGAAAAGACTGATGCTGGGAGGGATTGGGGGCAGGAGGAGAAGGGGACGACAGAGGATGAGATGGCTGGATGGCATCACTGACTCGATGGATGTAAGTCTCAGTGAACTCCAGGAGTTGGTGATGGACAGGGAGGCCTGGCGTGCTGCGATTCACGGGGTCACAAAGAGTCGGACACGACTGAGTGACTGACCTGATCTTATCTGAAACATAAGACCCAGAAGGGCTGTCGTATAAAAGTGATGTAAACCACCTCTTTACTACACTACTCATTCAGGATGCCCACAATCCTTTCTGGGTGTGCATCTCTGCCTTGCTTCTCACATAAATAAACTGCTTCTCTCTGCGTTCTCCCATGCATTGTGCTGTGTCTCTAATAATAAACTGTGTACCTGTTTTGCAGTTTTTGCCTCCTTGAAACATTCTTGGTTTCAGACAGGGTAAGAATCAGGGAATTTTGCTTCTAGCCTCTAGCCCACAGTGGACTGGTGGCTAGGTTCAATCCCTGGACAAAGAAATAAGATCCCACCTCAAGACTACTGTCCCTCCAAAAACAGGCTCAAATTCAGTGTTCCCTTTTATGAGCTATTCCATCATCACATCCTTAAAATGAGGTTAAAGATATCTAAAGTGTAAGGTCATTTTTTAGAGTTAAAATGTAGTATGTTTGGCATAAGCAGATACTCAATAAATAGTAGCTATCATTGCTGTCATTTTTGAAACACTTCATTTTTTGAGCATTTCCTTTCCCTCTGCAAAACAAACCCATGTCCCTTCAATTAAATGAGGTTTAACAAGATATTTTCCTAAACCGCAACATGTACAGATAGCTTAGGGAGTGTCTATATTCTTAACTTTTTTCTGAAGGATACTGCTGTCTTTTGCCTGGAAACTGGGTGAGTTAAAAAGAAAGGACCACTCGCTTGAATGGTTTTAAAGAGAGAACTGGAGAGAAACCAGGCTTCATTTTAGCCAGGACATGGAGGTCAAGACTAAAAAGTATATTGTTAAAGTGGAATTACCACAAAATTCAGAGGCTGGTTTCGTTCCACTTCTCAATTCTTTCTATTCTCTCTGTTTGCTCTCAAACTTAATATGTGTTTTTAGCAAATTCTCTTTTTAATCAAACTCTTTGATGTAATAAACAGCTTGGTGACTGTAGTTGATAATGCTGCATTCTACATTTGAAAGCTGCTAAGAGAGTAGATCTTAAAAGTTCTTATCCCAAGAAAAAATTATTTGTAATTTTCTATGGTGATGGATTAACTAGGCTTACTGTGATGATCATTTCACGATATACACATATATCAAATTTTTTTAATTTAAATTTCTTTATTTTAATTGGAGGTTAATTACTTTACAATATTGTATTGGTTTTGCCATACATCAACATGAATCCGCCATGGGTGTACACATGTTCCCCATCCTGAAGCCCCCTCCCACCTCTCTCCCTGTACCATCCCTCTGGTTCATCCCAGTGTACCAGCCCCAAGCATCCGGTATCCTGTATATAACCTGGACTGGCGATTCGTTTCTTATATGATATTATACATGTTTCAATGCCATTCTCCCAAATCACCCCACCCTCTCCTTCTCCCACAGAGTCCAAAAGACTGTTCTATACATCTGTGTCTCAATTGTTCTCTCGCATACAGGGTTATCATTACTGTCTTTCTAAATTCCATATATATACATTAGTATACTTTATTGGTGTTTTTCTTTCTGGCTTACTTCACTCTGTATAATAGGCTCCAGTTTCATCCGCCTCATTAGAACTGATTCAAATGTATTCTCTTTAATGGCTGAGTAATACTCCATTGTGTATATGTACCACAGCTTTCTTATCCATTCATCTGCTGATGGACATCTGGGTTGTTTCTATGTCCTGGCTATTATAAACAGTGCTGCGATGAACATTGGAGTACATGTGTCTCTTTCAATTCTGGTTTCCTTGGTGTGTATGCCCAGCAGTGGGATTGCTGGGTCGTATGGCAGTTCTATTTCCAGTTTTTTAAGGAATCTCCACACTATTCTCCATAGTGGCTGCACTGGTTTGCATTCCCACCAACAGTGTAAGAGGGTTCCCTTTTCTCCACACCCTCTCCAGCATTTATTGCTTGTAGACTTTTGGATCACAGCCATTCTGACCGGCGTGAAATGGTACCTCACTGTGGTTTTGATTTGCATTTCTCTGACAATGAGTGATGTTGAGCATCTTTCCATGTGTTTGTTAGCCATCTGTATGTCTTCTTTGGAGAGATGTCTATTTAGTTCTTCGGCCCATTTTTCGATTAGGTCATTTATTTTTCTGGAATTGAGCTGCAGGAGTTGCTTGCATATTTTTGAGATTAGTTGTTTGTCAGTTGCTTCATTTGCTATTATTTTCTCCCATTCTGAAGAATCAATATAGTGAAAATGAGTATACTACCCAAAGCAATCTATAGATTCAATGCAATCCCTATCAAGCTATCAACGGTATTTTTCACAGAGCTAGAAGAAATAATTTCACAATTTGTATGGAAATACAAAAAACCTCGAATAGCCAAAGCAATCTTGAGAAAGAAGAATGGAACTGGAGGAATCAACCTGCCTGACTTCAGGCTCTACTACAAAGCCACAGTCCTCAAGACAGTATGGTACTGGCACAAAGACAGAAATAGATCAATGGAACAAAATAGAAAGCCCAGAGATAAATCCACGCACCTATGGACACCTTATCCTTGACAAAGGAGGCAAGAATATGCAATGGAGAAAAGACAATCTCTTTAACAAGTGGTGCTGGGAAAACTGGTCAACCACTTGTAAAAGAATAAAACTAGAACACTTTCTAACACCATACACAAAAATAAACTCAAAATGGATTAAAGATCTAAACGTAAGACCAGAAACTATAAAACTCCTAGAGGAAAACATAGGCAAAACACTCTCCGACAGAAATCACAGCAGGATCCTCTATGACCCACCTCCCATGTATCAAATTATTATGTGGGATATCTGAAACTAATATAATCTTATGTGTCAATTATATCTCCATAAAAAATTCTTGATGCCCCCCCAACAGAAGAGGACCTTAGCATGGCTTTAACTCAAACAGCCTCAAATTGTGTTATTGAAGGGCTGAAGGACATGGGTGGAGGAGGTAGGAGGGAAAACAGTAAACCTTAATTTGCACTGAATATCATACTTTCCTCTTTTATTTGTCTCCTACTTTTTCCTTTTTGATTCTTACTGAAGTAAACATATCAGTAGATCTTTCCACAGAAAGAATAATAAATAAACAATAAACTGAATAATAAATCCTTAGTCTTTGCATATCTACATTTGTCTACATTTTGCACCCATGCCTGACCAATATTTTACCTGGGAATGGAATCCCCATTTGCTTCCTCATAGGACACTACAAAAATTATTTAATTAATATCTGGCATCTATGTTTTGCTGTGAGAAACCTATTATCAGTAAAATTACCTAAAAAAGAACAAGAACCTGGCTTCTTTTTCTGGTAGTTTATAGATGTGCTAGGTATGGACTTGTTTTTCAAATCCTGCTTGCAACTTAATGTTGTTTGTTATATTTGAGGAACCATGTCTTTCTTCAATTCTGAAAAAAAATTCAGCCATCATCTCTTAAAACATTAAACCTGCACCATTCTCTCTAACCTCTCCTAGAACTCTTATTAATGTTGGAGCTTTTAATTTTTTCCTCCATGCCTCTTAATTTTTCTTCCATTTTCCTATCTCTTTATCTCTGAACTACAGTCTGGGTGATTTTGTTAATTTCACAATTCAGAAGTCTTTTCTTGATAGATCCAATAACTGATTAACTGATTTATTGAGTTTTTCAGTTCAGTCAGTCAGTCTTGTCCGACTCTTTGTGACCCTATGGATTGTAGCATTCCAGGCTTCCCTGTCCATCACCAACTCCCAGAGCTTACTCAAACTCATGTCCATCGCATCAGTGATGTCATCCAAACATCTCATCCTCTGTCGTCCCCATCTTTTCCCACCTTAAATCTTTCACAGCATCAGAGTCTTTCCAATGAGTCAGTTCTTCGAATCAGGTGGCCAAAGTATTGGAGTTTCAGCTTCAGCATCAGTCCTTCCAATGAATATTCAGGACTGATTTCCTTTAGGATGGACTAGTCGGATCTCCTTGCAGTCCAAGGGACTCTCAAGAGTGTTCTACAACACCATAGTTCAAAAGCATCAATTCTTTGGGGCTCAGCTGTCTTCACAGTCCAACTCTCACATCCATACATGACCACTGGAAAAACCATAGCCTTGACTAGATGGACCTTTATTGGAAAAGTAATGTCTCTGCTTTTGAATATCCTGTCTAGTTTGGTCATAACTTTCCTTCCAAGGAGTAAGTGTCTTTTAATTTCATGGCTGCAATCACCATCTGCAGTGATTTTGGAGCCCCCAAAAATAGTCTGACACTGTTTCCACTGTTTCCCCATATATTTCCCATGAAGTGATGGGACCAGATGCCATGATCTTCATTTTCTGAATGTTGCACTTTAAGGCAACTTTTCACTCTCCTCTTTCACTTTCATCAAGAGGCTCTTTAGTTCTTCCCTTTCTGCCATAAGCGTGGTGTCATCTGCATATCTGAGGTTATTGATATTTTTCCCAGCAATCTTGATTCCAGCTTGTGCTTCATCCAACCCGGCATTTCACATGATACATTCTGCATATAAGTTAAATAAGCAGGGTAACAATATACAGCCTTGACGTACTCCTTTCCCAATTTGGAACCAGTCTGCTGTTTCATGTCTGGTTCTAACTGTTGCTTCTTGACCTGCATTCAGATTTCTCAGGAGGCAGGTCAGGTGGTCTGATATTCCCATTTCTTTCAGAATTTTCCACAGTTTATTGTGATTCACACAGCCAAAGGCTTTGGTATAGTCAATAAAGCAAGAGTAGATGTTGTTTTGGAACTCTCTTGCTTTTTTGATGATCCAGCCAATGTTGGCAATTTGGTCTCTGGTTCCTCTGCCTCTTCTAAAACCAGCTTGAACATCTGGAAGTTCATGGTTCACATACTGTTGAAGCCTGGCTTGGAGAATTTTGAGCATTACTTTGCTAGGGTGTGAAATGAGTGCAATTGTGCAGTAGTTTGAGCATTGTTTGGCATTGTCTTTCTTTGGGATTGGAATGAAAACTGACCTTTTCTAGTCCTGTGGCCACTGCTGAGTTTTCCAGATTTGTTGGCATATTGAATGCAGCACTTTCACAACATCATCTTTTAGGATTTGGAATAGCTCAACTGGAATTCCATCACCTCCACTAGCTTTGTTTGTAGTGATGCTTCCAAGGCCCGCTTGATTTTGTGTTTCAGGATGTCTGGCTCTAGGTGAGTGATCACACCATCATGGTTATCTGGGTCATGAAGATTTTTTTGTATAGTTCTTCTGTGTATTCTTGCCTCCTCTTCTTAGTATCTTCTGCTTCTGTTAGGTCCATACCATTTCTGTCCTTTATTGTGCTTATTTTTGCATGAAATATTCCCTTCATATCTCTAATTTTCTTGAAGATATCTCTAGTCTTTCCCAGTCTTTCTCAGAAATAGCCTTCCTCTATTTCTTTGCATTGATCACTGAGGAAGGCTTTCTTATCTCTCCTTGCTATTCTTTGGAACTCTGCATTCAAATGTGGAGAAGGCAATGGTAACCCACTCCAGTACTCTTGCCTGGAAAATCCCATGGATGGAAGAGCCTGGTAGGTTGCAGTCCATGGGGTCGCTAAGAGTCGGGCACGACTGAGTGACTTCACTTTCACTTTTCACTTTCATACATTGGAGAAGGAAATGGCAACCTGCTCCAGTATTCTTGCCTGGAGAATCCCAGGGACAGAGGAGCCTAGTGGGCTGCCATCTATGGGGTCACACAGAGTCGGGCACTACTGAAGCGACTTAGCAGCAGCAGCTGCATTCAAATGGGTATATCTTTCCTTTTCTCCTTTGCCTTTAGCTTTTCTTCTTTTCTCAGCTATTTTTAAGGCCTCTTCAGACAACCATTTTGCCTTTTTGCATTTCTTTTTTCTTGGTGATGGTCTTGATCACTGCCTCCTATACAATGAATTATTGAGCTTTACTTCATTCTGAATCTAAGCATTATGCAAAAAAGTATAGTTTTAACCCAGTTCCCTGACTATCCCAAAGAGATGAAAATGCATATTCTTATGCAAATGTTCTTTTTGTGGTAGATGTTTCTGGAGATGTTCCTGATTCATATTCTGTATAAATAGAATCTCGCCATTTCAATCCTATCATAGTGACATATTGGACACTTGTGATAAAATGAAGTAACATTTCTAATATACAGAGAGACATATATTTTTCCAGTTAATTATCTATCCTGTTTTAAAGCATACTTATTTTTAAAGTGTCAAAATGTACTAATCCATACTGCAATTGTTTGGAAAACTTCATGAACACATATATTTCAGCAAGAAAAGACACTTGATGCCAGCCAAATTCTCTTTTTTTCTGTCACTATAAATGGCTTTCCTATTTTCAACAGTTTTTCAAAATCGAAGTCATATCTAAGCTGACAACTTCTTTGGCAAGTCTCAGCTAGATGTAATTTGAAACAGTCAAGGAAGCAAAGCCTAAACAATAAGGTTTTTAACGGGAATGGTGACAGATCCTTAACTACTGTCATACTGTGTCTGACACCAGAAGACTTGAGAGGAAATTTGTTAAATAAATACTCACAGTTAAAGGAATACACCTGCATTTTAGAATATGTGTTCTGTGTCATGAAAATATGTAAGATCTGAGAATTCAGTGATATTAAGCACGTAACAAAAACATATCTGAAAAATGCCCTCAAGGGATTTCTCTAACCTTCAGAATAATCTTTCTCTAGGTGGCATCCAAAAGTCATTAAAAGGTCACAAGGGATACAAAAAAAAATCAAAGATCTCCTCCTTTTAGCTTCAGCTTAATTCTATAAGGTTATTTACTTACTAAGCCAGAAGAAAGTTCTAATGTGACTTTTTAATCACTATTGCCTACACAAACATATACACATACAATGAGACTTTTCCAGTATCAACACTATTTTGATATTCATGTATTATGTTGTCAGGATTGTTGTTGTTCAATTGCTCACTCGTGTCCGACCCTTTGTGACCCATGGACTATAGCACACCAGGCTTCCCTGTCCTTCACTATCTTCCAGTTTGCTCAAACTCATGTCCATAGAGTCAGTGATGCCACCCAACCATCTCCTCCTTTGTCATCCTCTTCTCCTCCTGCCTTCAGTCTGTCCCAGCATCAGGGTCTTTTCAAATGACCCAGCTCTTCACATCAGGTGGCCAAAGTATTGGAGCTTTAGCTTCAGCATCAGTCCTTCCAATGAATGAATATTCAGGACTGATTTCCTTTAGGATGGACTGGTTGGATCTCCTTGCAGTCCAAGTGACTCTCAAGAGTCTTCTCCATCACCACAGTTTGAAAACATCAGTTCTTTAGCATCAGCCTTCTTTATGGTCCAACTCTCACATCCATACATGACTACTGGAAAAACCATAGCTATACAGACCTTTGTCTACAAAGCGACATCTCTGCTTTTTAATATGCTATCTAGGTTGATCATAGATTTTATTCCAAGGAGCATCTTTCAATTTCATGGCTGCAGTCACCATCCGCAGAGATTTTGGAGGCCAGGAAAATAAAATTTGCCACTGCTCTAACTTTTTCCCCATCTGTTTGCCATGAAGTGATGAGATCGGATGCTAAGGTCTTCATTTTTTGAATGTTGAGTTTTAAACCAGCTTTTTCACTCTCTTTCACTTTCATCAAGGGGCTCTTTAGTTTCTCTTCACTTTCTGCCATAAAGGTGGTGTCATCTGCATATCTGAGGTTATTGATATTTCTCCCAGTAATTTTGATTCTAGTTTATGATTCATCCAGCCTGGCATTTCACATGATGAACGCCACATAGAAGTTAAATAAACAGAGTTACAATATACCGCCTTGATGTACTCCTTTCCCAATTTTGAACCAGCCCATTGTTCCATTTCCAGTTCTAACTGTTGCTTCTTGATCTGCATACAGGTTTTTCAAGAGGCAGGTCAGGTGGTCTGGTATTATTCCCATCTCTTTAAGAATTTTCCAGTTTGTTGTGATCCACACAGTCAAAGGTTTTAGTGTAGACAGTGAAGCAGAAGTAGATGGTTTTATAGAATCCCTTGCTTTTTCCATGATCCAATAGATGTTGACAATTTGATCTCTTGTTCCCCTGCCTTTTCTAAATCCTGCTTGTACATCTGGAAGTTCTTGGATCAGGTACTGTTGAAGCCTGCTGCTGCTGCTAAGTTGCTTCAGTCGTTTCCGACTTTGTGCATCCCCATAGACAGCAGCCCACCAGGCCCCTCTGTCCGTGGGATTTTCCAGGCAAGAGTACTGGAGTAGGGTGCCATTGCCTTCTCCGCTGTTGGAGCCTAGCTTGAAGATTTTGACTATTACCTTGCTTAGCACGTGCTAAGTTATATCAGTCATGTTCAATTCTTTGAGACCTTATGGATTGTAGCCCGCCAGGCTCCTCTATCCATGGGATTCTCTAGGCAAGAAAACTGGAGTGGGTTGCCATGCCCTCCTCTAGGAGATCTTCCTGACCCAGGGATCAAACCCTGCATCTCCCACATTGCGGGCAGATTCTTTACTGCTGAGCCACCAGGGAAGCCCCTGCTAGCATGTGAAATAAGCACAATTGTATGGTAGTTTGAGCATTCTTTGGCACTGCCTTTCTTTGGCATGGGAATGAAAACACGTTTTTCAGTTCTGTGGCCACTGCTGAGGTTTCCAAATTTGCTGGCATATTGAGTGTAGCACTTTAACAGCATCATCTTTTAGAATTTGAAATAGCCTAGTTGAAATTCCATCACCTCCACTAACTTTGCTCACAGTAATGCTTCCTAAGGCCCACTTGACTTCACAGTCCAGGATGTCTGAGTCTAGGTGACTGACCATAACATCATGAATATCTGGGTCATTCAGATCTTTTTGTATAGTTTTCCTGTATGTTCTTGCCACCTCTTCTTAATCTCTTCTGCTTCTGTTAGGTCCTTGCTATTTCTGTCCTATATTATGCCAGTCTGTGCATGAAATATTCATGCACAGAATTGGATCTTGATAGATCCAATTTTGTTTAAAAGATCTCTAGTCTTTCCCATTCTATTGTCTTCCTCTATTTCTTTGCATTGCTCGTGTAAGAAGGCTCTCTTATCTCTCCTTGCTATTCTTTGGAACTCTGCGTTCAGTTGGGCATCTTTCCCTTTCTCTTTCTCTTCTCTTAGTTATTTTTAAAGCCTCCTTAGACAACCATTTTGCCTTCTTTCATTTCTCTCTCTTTGTGAAAATTGTGTTTTAGAAACACCACAAATTTGAGGCTTTCCTAAGAAAACTAAACTAAATCACCAGGAAAACTGAAAGGAATCTATACTTAACAGTTGATTTATAACAATTTTCTCTACTTAAATCACCTAAGGTTAGTATCAGATAAAAATTATTATATTTGTTTAGGCTTTTAATGTTTCAACAGGTAAAACACCAATTCTGATGTGTAAAAATCTTTAATTTAAATGAAAATTACTAGGCAACATGAAGAAAAATTAAGTCTGTGTTTTTGTTGTTGCTGCTTAGTCACTTAGTCATGTCTAACTCTTTTGCAAACCCATGGACTGTAGCCTGCCAGGCTCCCTCTGTCCATGGGATCTTCCAGGCAAGAATACTGGAATGGGTTGCCATTTCCTCCTCCAGGGGCTTTTCCTGGCACCTGAATCAAACCCAAGTCTTCTGCATTGGCAGTCGAATCCTTTACCACTGATCCACCAGGGAAGTCTATGTTTTAGGACACAGCTAAAACCTCCAAACCCAGTGAATATCTGCACAGCTATCATTCAGAAGAGGAAACCAGCAGATGATTCTCAGAAGATGTGGCTTGATTATAACTCTCTTCTCTCCCAGTATCAACTTCAATTGATCCCCCTCTCCTGCACTGAATAGCTGCTTAGCCCTACAGGCTACCAGGAGCAGAGAAACTCCTGAGTTCTGCGGAAGTCCTGTAGAAGAGAAAGGTGCAAGATTATCTCTGCCATATACTGATAAAGCACCTGAGACTAGAACTGGAGCTGAGTGTCATAAACTTGTGGACTCCAGGGAGACCACTGAATTGCAGACATCTATATATTCCCAGGAAAAGCCAAAATCAACTGTAGGAAACAGCCTGATTCCCTGATCCCTAAAAGGCCAAGAAGGACCACATGATGGATTCAGTTCTTTCTTTCCTTGACCCTGGCAAACATAAGGAACCCAAGAAATTAAAAATAGAATTACCATATGTAATTTATATGTAATCTATATTACATATATAATTCTAAATCTATATATGTTGATTAAATAATAATACCATCTCTGTTACCAACAATCTTACTTCCTAGGTGTATATCTAAAGGAAATGAAATCACTATCTACATTTTCACATTCACTGAAGAATTTTTCATTATAGCCAAGACATGGAAACAATCTGTCTCTCAACAGATGAATAGATAAATAAAATGTGACATATATCTTTCACATCATACACACACACACACACACACATATATGTATACACGAATATTATTCAGTCTTAGAAAAGAAAGAAATCTTGCCATTTGCAACAAATGGATGGACCAGGAGGGCCTTATGTTAAGTGAAATAAGCAAGATAAAGAAAGATAAAAATTGCATGTTGTCACATATGTAGAATCTAAAAATAAATAAAATAAAATTCAAATTCATAGCAAATGGTGGTTGCTAGGGGCTGATGACTTGGGAAAATGGAGAAAGATTGATAAAAGGGTATAAAGTTTCAGTTATAAAATGAATAAGGTCAGTGAACTGAATGCATGACATGATGACTACAGTTGATAATACTGTATTATATCACTGAAATCTGCTAAAAGAGTAAAATTTAAGTTTTCTCACACATACATACACACAAGGGAACTATGTAAGGAGATGGATATATTAATTAACTTGATGAGGGATATGTTAATTAACTCTTCACAATGTATACATTCATCAACATGTTGTATACTTTAAATATATTAAAATTTTATTTGTCAATTATACCCATAAAGCTGGAAAAAAGTTAACTAAATATCAAATAAATGAAAATAAAGAAAAATCAGTTTCACCACTACTATTCAACATAGTTTTGGAAGTTTTGGCCACAGCAATCAGAGCAGAAAAAGAAATAAAAGGAATCCAAATTGGAAAAGAAGAAGTAAAACTCTCACTGTTTGCAGATGACATGACCCTCTACATAGAAAACCCTAAAGACTCCACCAGAAAATTACTAGAGCTAATCAATGACTATAGTAAAGTTGCTGGATATAAAATCAACACACAGAAATCCCTTGCATTCCTATACACTAATAATGAGAAAATAGAAAGAGAAATTAAGGAAACACAATCCCATTCATCATTGCAACGAAAAGAATAAAATACTTATGAATATATCTACCTAAATAAACTAAAGACCTACATACAGAAAACTATAAAATACTGGTGAAAGAAATCAAAGAGGACACTAATAGATGGAGAAATATACCATGTCCATGGATTGGAAGAATCAATATAGTGAAAATGAGTATACTGCCCAAAGCAATCTACAGATTCAATGCAATCCCTATCAAGCTACCAACAGTATTTTTCACAGAGCTAGAACAAATAATTTCACAATTTGTATGGAAATACAAAAAACTTCGAATAGCCAAAGCAATCTTGAGAAAGAAGAATGGAACTGGAGGACTGACTGAAGTCAACCTGCCTGACTTCAGGCTCTACTACAAAGCCACAGTCATCAAGACAGTATGGTACTGGCACAAAGACAGAAATATAGATCAATGGAACAAAATAGAAAGCCCAGAGATAAACCCACGCACCTATGGACACCTTATCTTTGACAAAGGAGGCAAGAATATGCAATGGAGAAAAGACAATCTCTTTAACAAGTGGTGCTGGGAAAACTGGTCAACCACTTGTAAAAGAATGAAACTACACTTTCTAACACCATACACAAAAATAAACTCAAAATGGATTAAAGATCTGAGCATAAGACCAGAAACTATAAAACTCTTAGAGGAGAACATAGGCAAAACACTCTCCGACATACATCACAGCAGGATCCTCTATGACTCACCTCCCAGAACACTGGAAATAAAAGCAAAAAGAAACAAATGGGATCTAATTAAAATTAAATGCTTCTGAACAACAAAAGAAACTATAAGCAATGTGAAAAGACAGCCTTCAGAATGGGAGAAAATAATAGTAAATGAAGCAACTGACAAACAACTAATCTCAAAAATATACAAGCAACTCCTGCAGCTCAATTCCAGAAAAATAAACGACCCAATCAAAAAATGGGCCAAAGAACTAAATAGACATTTCTCCAAAGAAGACATACAGATGGCTAACAGATACATGAAAAGATGCTCAACATCACTCATTATCAGAGAAATGCAAATCAAAACCACAATGAGGTACCATTTCACGCCAGTCAGAATGGCTGAGATCCAAAAGTCTACAAGCAATAAATGCTGGAGAGGGTGTGGAGAAAAGGGAACCCTCTTACACTGTTGGTGGGAATGCAAACTAGTACAGCCACTATGGAGAACAGTGTGGAGATTCCTTAAAAAACTGGAAATAGAACTGCCATACGACCCAGCAATCCCACTGCTGGGCATACACACCGAGGAAACCAGAATTGAAAGAGACACATGTACCCCAGTGTTCATCGCAGCACTGTTTATAATAGCCAGGACATGGAAACAACCCAGATGTCCATCAGCAGATGAATGGATAAGAAAGCTGTGGTACATATACACAATGGAGTATTACTCAGCCATTAAAGAGAATACATTTGAATCAGTTCTAATGAGGTGGATGAAACTGGAGCCTATTATACAGAGTGAAGTAAGCCAGAAAGAAAAACACCAATACAGTATACTAATGCATATATATGGAATTTAAAAAGATGGTAATGATAACCCTGTATGCGAGAGAACAATTGAGACACAGATGTATAGAACAGTCTTTTGGACTCTGTGGGAGAAGGAGAGGGTGGGGTGATTTGGGAGAATGGCATTGAAACATGTATAATATCATATAAGAAATGAATCGCCAGTCCAGGTTTGATGCAGGATACAGGATGCTTGGGGCTGGTGCACTGGGATGACCCAGAGGGATGGTATGGGGAGGGAGGTGGGAGGGCGCTTCAGAATTGGGAACACGTGTACACCCGTGGTGGATTCATGTTGATATATGGCAAAACCAATACAAGCCTCTAATTAAAATAAATAAATTAAAAAAATCAGGAGTAAGATATTAATATCTGGGAAGTTAAAGTATAATATTTGCTCTAAAGAAGACAAAGAACATATTTCTTGAGGTATTTTAATGTGACATATCTACTAGAAAAAATTAAAAAGGACTAAAATTAATAAACTGAATGTAATGGGTATATACATGTGGCATATATGTGATATATATGTAATAACTTTTTAGGGAGAAAGTCTTATATTTCTCAAATATTGCATTTTTTAAATACCATCTTTGACTATTCACTAATACAATTAGAAACAAATGATGTTAAATGATCAAAAAAGTCTTGCATATTTGAAATTTTAAAACACACTTCTAAATAAGCCCTGGAATGAAAACAAAATCAAAGGTGAAATTTCAAACTATCTGGAAAACAATGTAAAGGAAAACAGTCCATACAAACACCATTGAGAGAAAGCAAAAGAACTATTCAGAAGAAAACATTGACTCAAAAGTCTCATTTCCACAAAATAAGAATAAAGAGGAACTGAATATTCATCTTGAAACACTAATAACAAAGTTTTAAAAAAAGGAAATTATACAAGTCTAATTAAGGAAAAAGAAAAAGTATTGTAATTATTAATATTATAAATTCAAAAACTGATTCTTAGAAAAGTAAAAGTTGCTCTGTCATGTCCAACTCTTTGCAACCCCATGGATCCCCGAGCCTCTGTCCATGGAATTCTCCAGGCAAAAATACTGGAGTAGGTAGCCAATCGTTTCTCCAGGGGATCTTTCCTACCCAGGGACTGAACCCGGATCTCCCACATTGAAGGCAAATTCTTTACTGATTCTTAGAAAGAATTTATCAAATAAAGAAGTCCTTCAAGAGTCTAAATAAGGGAGAATAAGAGAGAAGAGAAAAACAAGTTTAGGAATAGAAAAGGAAACATAATTACAGATACAGAATAGATTAAAAGAATTATAAGACAATATTGTAGATAACTATTTGGTAAAAAAATTTTGAAAATCTAGAGGAAATGAAAAAATTGGCAAAAAAAAAAAGATGATGTGAAAACTTTAATAAAATAGATTACCATGTAAGAAATTGAAAAGGTGATTAATAACTCACCATTGAAAAAACTAACCGGAACACACAGGCTTACAGCTCAGCTTTACTTAACTTTAAAAAAAAAAAAAATTCTTAAACCCTAGCAGCAAACTTTAATAACTTTTTAAAATTTTTAATTAATTTTTATTGGAATATAGTTTATTTACAATGCTGTGTTAGTTCCTGCTGCACAGTAAAGTGAATAAGTTATATATATATCCACTCCTTTTTAGATTCTTTTCCAATATAGGTCTTTACAGAGTAATGAGTAGAATTCCCTGTGCTACACAGTAGGTTCTTATTAATTATCTATTTTATACATCAGTTCAATTCAGTCCAGTCGCTTAGTCATGTCCGTCTCTTTGCAACCCCATGGACTGCAGCACGCCAGGCTTCCCTGTCCATCACCAACTACCAGAACTTACTCAAACTCAAGTCCATAGAATCAGTGATGCCATTCAACCATCACGTCCTCTGTCTATCCCTTCTCCTGCCTTCAATCTTTCCCAGCATTGGGGTCTTTTCTAGTGAGTCAGTTCTTCATATCAGGTGGCCAAAGTATTGGAGTTTCAGCTTCAGCATCAGTCCTTCCAATGAATATTCAGGACTGATTTCCTTTAGGATGGACTGACTGGATCTCCTTGCAGTCCAAGGGACTCTTGGACTTTATACATAGTAGTGTGTATATGTCAATCCCAATTTCTCAATTTATTCCTCTCCCTACCTTTCCCCCTTGATAACCATAACAAACTGTAAATTTAAAAGAATGGAAATCACATGAAATATTTCTCCGAAAATAATGAATTGAATTAGTAATCAATAGAAACGTTTTTCGGAGAAGGCAATGGCACCCCACTCCAGTACTCTTGCCTAGAAAATCCCATGGATGGAGGAACCTGGTAGGCTGCAGTCCATGGGGTCGCTAAGAGTCAGACACGACTGAGCGACTTCACTTTCACTTTTCATTTTCTTGCATTGGAGAAGGAAATGGCAACCCACTCCAGTGTTCTTGCCTGAAGAATCCCAGGGACGGCAGAGCCTGGGGGGCTGCCGTCTATGGGGTCACACAGAGTCAGACATGACTGAAGTGAGTTAACATAGCATTGCATAGAAACTTTTTAAAAAAATCTCCAAACACCTGGAAGGAGAAGGCAATGGCACCCCACTCCAATACTCTTGCCTGGCAAATCCCATGGATGGAGGAGCCTGGTAGGCTGCAGTCCATGGGGTGGCTAAGAGTCGGACACAACTGAGTGACTTCACTTTCACTTTTCCCTTTCATGCATTGGAGAAGGAAATGGCAACCCACTCCAGTGTTCTTGCCTGGAGAATCCCAGGGACGGGGGAGCCTGATGGGCTCTCATCTCTGGGGTCGCACAGAGTCGGACATGACTGAAGCGACTTAGCAGCAGCAAACACCTGGAAATTAAACAACATACTTCTAAAAGACTATGAAGAAGTCTCAATGTAAATTAGAAAACATTTTGAATGCAATGAAAATGAAAATATCACACATCCCAAATAAATGAAACAGTGCTTTTTAAGAAATTTATAGCAATAAATTTTTATAATGGTAAAAACAATTTCTAATCAATAATATAAATGTTCACCTTAAGAAACTAGGAAAAAAGAGAGAGCAAAACAAATCCTACACAAGTAGAGAATTGAATGAAATTATAATAAATATAAGAGAAAAATCAATAAAATTGATAGCAAACAATAGAGAAATTTAATGAAACCAAAATTAATTGCTTAAAAACATTATTAAAAGGGATAAATCTCCAGAGTAAGACTGACAAAAACAATTTTTTCAAAGATACAAATCACCAGTGTCAGAAAGGTCCTACGTACATTAACAGGATAATAAGAGAATACTACAAATAATGCTAGACACATACATTTGACAACACCAGACCACTTTTTCAAAATCCACAAATTACCAAAATCTGAACGAGGAAAAAATAAATAATCAGAATAGTTATTATATTAGTTGACTAGGGCTGTCATAAGCCATAAATTGAGTGGCTTAAAGAGTAGAGACTTATTGTGTCACAGTTCTGGAGGCTACAAATGCAAGTGTCAGCAGGGTTGGTTCTTTCTGAGGGCTCTGAGAGAGAATATGTTATATGCTTTCCCCTAACTTCTGGTGATTTGCTGGCAATCTTTTGCATTCCTTGGTTTTGTCATCACCTTATCTCTGCTTTCATCTTCATGTTATGTTCTCCATGTATGTAGATGTATGTTCAAATTTCCTTTTTGTTATAAGGACACCAGTCATATTAGATTAGGGGCCCACTCTACTCCCCTATGACCTCACCCTGCTTCTAAACAATTCTGAGATACTAAGGGATAGGACCTCAACGTATGAATTTTGGAAAGGATACAATTCAACCCCTAACAGTTCTATTAAGGAAACTGAATTAGTTTAAAATCTTCTGGAAAAGGAAAAGGAAGCCTCCAGTAACTGATGGTTTCATTGGTGAATTCTATGAAACATTTAAAGAGAAAAATAACCCAATTCTGAATAAGCTCTTCAAGAAACACTTTGCATCTATGTTATGAAATGAGCATTGTGCTGATCCCAAAACCAGACAAAAAAGTACAAAAAAGAAACTATAAACAGATCAACATCTCTCCTAAATTTAGATACAAAAATACTCAGCAAAGTGTGAGCAGATTCAATGTGTCAATATACATTAAAAATGTCACATGACCAAGTGAGATTTATCCCAGAAATGCTACTGACCCCAGAAATATTAGTTTAATATTTGAAATCAACCAATATAATCCACCATATTTATAGCCTGATTTTTAAAAATATGATCATATCAGTTGATACAGAAAAAAACCATTTGACAAAAACTAACATCCATTCATATACATGATTTAAAAAAAAAAAAAAACCTCTCAGTAAACTAGGAATAGAAAGAAAATTCCTCAAACTGGACAATGGGCATTTACCAAAAAAAAAAAAAATTCATAGGTAACATCATGTTTAATTATGAGAGGCTGAACAATTTCCCATAGATTGAGAACAAGGCAGACAGCCATTCTCATCACTCCTGTTTAACACTGTACTAGAGACCTAATCAATGCAGTAAGACACCAAAAAGAATAAAAGACACACATTGAAAAGGAATAAATAAAAATATCCTTATTCCCAGACATCATAGTTTCCACATAGTTGTCTATGTGGAAAATCTCAAGGAGTCTATAACTAAAACTCTATAAGAACTAACAACTGAGTTTAGCAAGATTGCAAGATACAAGGTCAGTAAATACACCAGACAAAACAAAATAAATCTAGCAAACAAAACAAATGAACAAAAAAATAGATGTTCTATATATTAGCTAGCAATGGACAACTGGAAACAAATTTTTTGAATACCACTTAAAATAACTATAAAAATGAAATACATAGATCTAAATCTAAAAAAAATGTATGGGATTTGTATGATAAAGCTGAAAAATCCTAATAAAAAAAATGAAAGAAGACTTAAATAAATGGAAATACATACTACATTCATGGATTGGACGATTCAATATAATAATCCACCATAGATTCAATACAATTCCAAAAAAAAACTCAGTCATTTTGGTTTTTTTGTAGATATAGGTAACTGATTCTAAATTTTATATAGAAAAGCAATGGATTTGCCATATATCAAAATGAATCTGCCACAGGTATACATGTGTTCCCCATCCTGAACCCTATATATGGCAAAACCAATACAATATTGTAAAGTTAAATAAAATAAAATTAAAAAAAAATAACAGAACATACATTCTTCTCAATGTTATGTGGAACATATACACACCAATATAGACCTTGAAACCATGAAATTGATTCAAAAAAAAAAAAAGAAAAGCAATGGAGCTAGAAGAGCCAAACATTTTTGCAACTGAACAAAGTTAAAAGAATCGTACTATCAATTATAAGACAGGCTATAAAGCACATTAGCCAAAACACTGTAGACTCACAGAGAGATAGACACATGGATCAATGGACTAGACTAGAGAGTGTAACAACAGACATACAAATATGGCCAATTGATTTTGACCAAGGTGCAAAGCCAACAGAATTAAGACAAGATAATTTTTTGATCAAATGACATTGGAAAAATTGGACATCAAAATCACTGCAGATGGTGACTGCAGCCATGAAATTAAAAGACGCTTACTCCTTGGAAGGAAAGTTATGACCAACCTAGATAGCATATTCAAAAGCAGAGACATTACTTTGCCAACAAAGGTTCATCTAGTCAAGGCTATGGTTTTTCCTGTGGTCATGTATGGATGTGAGAGTTGGACTGTGAAGAAGGCTGAGCACCGAAGAATTGATGCTTTTGAACTGTGGTGTTGGAGAAGACTCTTGAGAGTCCCTTGGACTGCAAGGAGATCCAACCAGTCCATTCTGAAGGAGATCAGCCCTGAGATTTCTTTGGAAGGAATGATGCTAAAGCTGAAACTCCAGTACTTTGGCCACCTCATGCAAAGAGTTGACTCATTGGAAAAGACTCTGATGCTGGGAGGGATTGGGGGCAAGAGGAGAAGGGGACAACAGAGGATGATATGGCTGGATGGCATCACTGACTCGATGGACATGAGTCTAGGTGAACTCTGGGAGTTGGTGATGGACAGGGAGGCCTGGCGTGCTGCGATTCATGGGGTCGCAAAGAGTTGGACATGACTGAGCGACTGATCTGATCTGATCTGATCTGACGCAATAAAGTAAACCTCAACCTAATACAAAATTTATACTTCATATAAAATATACTCAGATTGAGTCATAGATCCATTAGACAATGGATCTTAATGTAAGACATAAAACTACAAGGCTTTTAGAAGAAAATGTAGAAAACCTTCATGATCTGGAGTTAGGAAAAGAGCTCATTGTTCTAACACCAAAAGTACAGTCCACAAAATTAAAAGTTGATAAACCAAATTTCATCAAAATTAAAACTTTCGCTTTTTGAAAGACACTGTTAGGAGACTGAAAAGACAAGCCACAAACTGGGAGAAAATATTTGCAAATCACTTACCTAAAAAGAACTTTTAACAACAACATACAAAGAACATCCAAAACTCAACAATCAGAAAACAACTCAATTTAAAAATGGGCCAAAGACTTGAGCAGACACTTCACCAAAGAGGATATATGGATGACAAATAAGCTCACAAAAAGATGTTTAATATAATTAGTCATTAGAGAAATGCAAATTTAAATTATAGTGAGATGCCACTGCACATCTATTAGAATGACCAAAATTAAAGTTACTGAGAATACAGAGTCCTGGCAAAGATGCTGAGCAACTGGAACTTTCATACATTGCTGATGGAAATGCAAAATAACAGAGCCCCTCTGGAAAACAGTTTTGCATTTTTTAACCATACATCTAAAGATACACATCTTACAACCCCACCATCCCACACATAGGTATTGACTTAAAAATATTAAAACATAAATGCACATAAAAACTTATACACAAATGTATATAGCAGCTCTATTCATAATCACCAATACTCGGAAATCACCCCAAAGTCCTTCAACAGCTGAATGAATAAACAAACTATTGATTCACACAACAACATGGATGAATTTCAAAGGCATTATGCTAAATAAAAGAAGCCAGTCTCAAAAAAGCCAGTTTCAAAAGGTTATATATTCTGATTTCATTTATATGACATCCCTGAAAAGACTCTGTTTATAATGATGGAAACAAATTAGTGTTTGCCAGGGCCTAGCAGTTGTGGGGAGGATGCAAGAGAATTTTTTGGAGTGATGAAGCTTCTGTATTCTGACTGTAATTACAGTTACATGAATTACATGTTTTAAAATTTGCAGAACTATACACCAAAAATAAAGTTCACTACATGTTGCTTTTAAAATAAAATAATGTTAATCAACTAATCTAGGCCACAGAAAAATATAAACTTCTTCCAATTCATTTTATGAATCCTGCATAACTTCAAGACCTGGTAAAGATGGCACAAAAAAGAACTTTCTTCTGTATATAAACATATAATTTCCAAAAATATATTATCAAAGAGAATCTAGCTTTGTAACAAATGAATATTCAAGAGCAAAACTGTTCAAGAGGGCTTATTTCAAGAATACAAAGGGAGATCATTATTGGGTAATGATCAACAGATTTGGGTTAATCAACGGAATTAATTGCACTGATTGTTAAGGAAGGAAAAGCAAATGGTCATATCAAGGATACTGCAATAGATTTTCTAAAATTCAGATGCCATTCTTACTAAAAATTTCATGTAAAATGAGAAATAGAGGATATCATTTTAAAGTAATAAAAAAAGTAATAAAGACTATTGTCAAAAGTTAACAAAACATATCATAGATAATATGTACAATACATACACATATATTCATGTTGTAGGTGATATATATCATAGGTGACATACACACATTAATTTTTTGATATGTTCATATATTTATGTGTATATATATATACACACATACATAAATATATGAACATATAATTTAAGTTTTTAGAAGTAGATAATGTTAAAATTTCCAGGGAATTAATAAATCCTAGAAAATAGTCAAAATTTTCAAATAGAATAATGGCAGAGAGACTTGCCCTGCATGATATCAGATGATTCTATTAAGCCAACAATGATTAAGTCAACATGGTATTGGGCTGGGAATAGACAAAAGATCATTGGCACAGAATAAAGAATCCAAATTTATGCCAACATATTCGAAAATTTAATGAGCCAAATATACTATCTTAACTCAATGAAAAAGGAGATTTTTTTTTGTTTTTTGAATACCAATTTTATTAAAAACTTGAGGAAGAAAATATAGCTATTTACAGGCTTCTATCTAGGTAGAAGAAAACCTTATAACCAAGATTAGACATTAGAAAACTATAAAAAATAGAAACAAAACATCCATTTCACTCCATGTGTTCAAATGTATAGAAAAAGAGAAGGAAAAAAAAGAGAGCAAAACATCTATTAAATACACAATCCATGTGGAAAAACATGTGCAATGAAGGAAATAGAGCATTTGTATCTATAACGTACTTACTGTCTTCCAAATTCCTAATATGGAAAAACAACCCAATAGAAATATGGGTAAGATAGAAAGCATAGGCAATTCAGAGAAAACAATGCCAAGAAATATATTAAAACAAACTCATGGCCCAGAAAATTCCAATTAAAATAACAAGGAGACCTTAGACAGGCAAAAATGAAAAAGTCCAATAATGCATATTGTTTCCTGGGATAAATGCTTCCCATGTGGCTGGTGAGAATACGCATAAAATATTAAAGCCTTTGGGGAAAACAACCTGGCAAATATCTATATTTAAATTAAGAATCCTCATGTATTTCAACACCACCACCCCACTCCTAGGGATCTATCCTATGTAAATGAAAGTACCATTATCTGAGTACCATTAACCACAGAAAATATGAGGAACTACAAGCAGGACTGATTGCCACAACACTGTACTATCTAAAAGCAGGAAACACGTGAATGCCCAGCCACAGAGGAACGACTGGAGCGCTTTGGTATATCCATATCACAAAGAAGCCACTAAAGAGAAATATCTGGTGATTTACAAAGTAAATTCCAGAAAAAAATATATATAATATAGTCATTCTAAAGTAAAGAGAAATACTGACCAAAAACTATGTATGTGCTATATTTATTAATGATCACATGAGCTTATGTGTTAGTATGTTGTATCATGTATTTCTCTATAATCATATAATCACATAATTACACAAGAGGACACACATATAAGGTTGATAGCTTGGGCTCTTAGAGGATGCAGGGAGTGATATCAGTAAAATCATGGTAGAGGAAGAACAGAGGGAGAGGGAAGCCAAGCCGAAAAGAAAAAATATAAAAAGCTGTTAAAAAAAAAAAAAAAGGGAGATTCAAATGTATATGGTAATGTCACATTTATGCATTTATGTAAAATATTATATGTATATAAGCAGTAAAAAAAAATTCAATTAAAGTAAAAGAAGCAAGCAAGAAGAGGAATCGGATGCATTTAACACAGGGAACAACCACATTACCAAACAGGGATATTGCTAAAGTTTCATATCAAGTTTTTTACTTGAAACTTGGATTCCATCTCCCTAAACGTACATACGCACATATTCCCATACAATTCTGTTTTACCCTATAATGTCCCTGGACCATATAGTAGCATGAGCTCTGTAGAACCCATTCAACAGGAAATTTGAGTTCCCTCTAGGAAAGTCAGGGAAGCCTTGTCCAGTTGCAGCAGCAAGCGTGATCACAGGAAAACCCATTCCATACATTCCTGCCTCCAAAGAATCAGAAGTGAGAGCAGGGCCAGGTGTATTGCAAACTCCAGGGAAAACCATTCAGTTGTATTCTACAGGAATGCTGCCTTCTAGAGTTGTGCAGTATAGTCCTGGCTATGACTTTTCCTAGTTGCAATCTAATGATAGAAATTCTTGTGACCAGAAGTAGGGATTCCCAGAGAGATGATTGTGAAGGGACTGAGAGATAAGAAGTTTAATTGGGACAAAGGTCTAGAGCAGCAGAGTGAGATGAGATGGAGTAGGTGCAGGGGGAGAAAAGGCTAGACAAGCATGCACAAATCATGACATGACAGGTTTGGTAAATCAAGAGCCATCTCTATTGTTCTCTTTTGATGAGAACATGAAATGTAAATACCAGCATGTAGCAATAGTCTATGCCTATGTCTTCACTTCCCTCTTCCAATAACACGAGAAGACTCTACACATGGACATCACCAGATAGCCAACAATGAAATCAGATTGATTATATTCTTTGTAGCCAGAAATGGAGAAGCTCTATACAGTCAGCAAAAACAAGACTGGGAACTGACTATGGCTCAGATCATGAACTCCTTATTGCCAAATTCAGACTTAAATGGAAGAAAATGGGGAAAACCACTAGACCACTCAGGTATGACCTAAATCAAATACCTTATGATTATACAGTGGAAGTGAGAAATAGATTTAAGGGACTAGATCTGATAGACAGACTGCCAGATGAACTATGAACAGAGGTTTGTGACATTGTACAGGAGACAGGAATCAAGACCATCCCCAAGAAAAAGAAATGCAAAAAGGTAAAATGGATCTCTGAGGAGGCCTTACAAATAGCTGTGAAAAGAAGAGAGGTGAAAGGCAAAGGAGAAAAGGAAGTGAAGTGAAGTCACTCAATCATGTCCGACTCTTAGTGACCCCGTGGACTATAGCCCACCAGGCTCCTCTGTCCATGGGATTCTCCAGGCAAGAATACTGGAGTGGGTTGCCATTTCCTTCTCCAAGAGAAAAGGAAAGATATACCCATTTGAATGCAGAGTTCCAAAATATAGCAAGGAGATATAAGAAAGCCTTCCTCAGCAATCAATGCAAAGAAATAGAGGAAAACAATAGAATGAGAAAGACTAGAGATATCTTCAAGAAAATTAGAGATACCAAAGGACCATTTCATGCAAAGATGAGTGCAATAAAGGACAGAAATGGTATGGACCTAACAGAAGCAGAAGGTATTAAGAAGAGGTGGCAAGAATACACAGAAGAACTGTGCAAAAAAGATCTTCACGACCCAGATGATCAAGATGGTGTGATCACTCACCTAGAGCCAGATACCCTGGAATGTGAAGTCAAGTGGGCCTTAGGAAGCATCACTAGGAACAAAGATAGGGGAGGTGATGGAATTCCAGTTGAGCCATTTCAGATCTTCACGACCCAGATAATCACGATAGTATGATCACTCACCTAGAGCCAGACATCCTGGAATGTGAAGTCAAGTGAGCCTTAGAAAGCATCACTACAAACAAAGCTAGTGGAGGTGATGGAATTCCAGTTGAGCTACTTCAAATCCTGAAAGATGATGCTGTGAAAGTGCTGCACTCAATATGCCAGCAATATGGAAAACTCAGCAGTGGCCACAGGACTGGAAAAGGTCAGTTTTCATTCCAATCCCAAAGAAAGGCAATGCCAAAGAATGCTCAAACTACCGCACAATTGCACTCATCTCACATGCTAGTAAAGTAATGTTCAAAATTCCCCAAGCCAGGCTTCAGGAATACGTGAACTGTGAACTTCCAGATGTTCAAGCTGGTTTTAGAAAAGGCAGAGGAACCAGAGATCAAATTGCCAACATCCGCTGGATCATCAAAAAAGCAAGAGAGTTCCAGAAAAATATCTACTTCTGCTTCATTGACTATGTCAAAACTTTTGACTGTGTGGATTATAAAAAACTGTGAAAATTCTGAAAGACATGGGAATACCAGTCCACCTGACCTGCCTCTTGAGAAACCTGTATGCAGTTCAGGAAGCAACAGTTAGAACTGGACATGGAACAACAGACTGGTTCCAAATAGGAAAAGGAACACATTAAGGCTGTATATTGTCACCCTACTTATTTAACTTATATGTAGAGTAAATCATGAGAAATGCTGGGCTGACAGAAGCACAAGCTGGAATCAAGATTGCTGGGAGAAATATTAATAATCTCAGATATGCAGATGACACCATCCTTATGGCAGAAAGTGAAGAACTAAAGAGCCTCTTGATGAAAGTGAAAGAGGAGAGTGAAAAAGTTGGCTTAAAGCTCAACATTCAGAAAACTAAGATCATGGCATCCAGTCCCATTACTTCATGGAAAATAGATGGAGAAACAGTGGAAACAGTGGCTGACTTTATTTTGGGGGGCTCCAAAATCACTGCAGATGGTAATTGCCGCCATGAAATTAAAAGACACTTACTCATTTGAAGGAAAATTATGACCAACCTAACAGCATATTGAAAAGCAGAGGCATTACTTTGTCAACAAAGGTCCGTCTAGTCAAGGCTATGGTTTTTCCAGTAGTCATGTATGGATGTGAGAATTGGACTATAATCAAAGCTGAGTGCCGAAGAATTGATGCTTTTGAACTGTGGTATTGGAGAAGACTCTTGAGAGTCCCTTAAACTGCAAGGAAATCCAACCAGTCCATCCTAAAGGAGATCAGCCCTGGGTGTTCATTGGAAGGACTGATGCTGAAGCTGAAACTCCAGTACTTTGGCCACCTGATGCAAAGAGCTGACTCATTGGAAAAGACCCTGATGCTGGGAAAGATTGAGGTCAGGAAGAGAAGGGGACAATAGAGGATGAGATGGCTGAATGGCATCACTAACTCGTTGGACATGCGTTTGGGTAAACTCCAGGAGTTGGTGATTTACAGGGAGGCCTGGCGTGCTGCGGTTCATGGGGTCGCGAAGAGTTGGACATGACTGAGTGACTGAACTGAACTAACTGATGTCTTCACTTAACATTTAGTTCTCAAATTCAAAATCCTAATCTTTAACCAGACAGGTAAATATTGAGGGTGTGAGAACAAGAAAAAAATTTTAAAACTGGCTGTCACTATTTAGTCTCTATTGTAACCTAGGTTATAGTTTTAGGAGTCGTCTTTGAAGTCACTTTTATATTTTAGTATCTTATTGGATGCTTCAGGCATTCAATCAGATCCAAATATTTTCCTCTTGCAAATGGAACCATAGTCTATAATTACAGCTTACCACAAGCCACCCAATTCTCCAGTGTTTATTCGATTGTGTTGTAAAAGCAGAAGGCAATGTCTGTGGTCTGATATCAACCCTCATCCCCAATGTCTGAAAACCTCCAAACAGAGTTGGGAGCCAGGACCACACCAGAACCTTTTTTTAACATATACATTCCACCCTTCACTGTCTGCCTCGCCCTTCTCTTCCTTCTTTAACGTGAACTCTTTCACACAGACACAATGTTATATAATAAAACCTTTACTTACAGGTCTTTCAAGAGTATTCATGTTCAACATAGTTTCCACGGTGATGTCTCTCATGGAATGTAATTGCTAAGCTCTGTCTAAGCCCAGCTGACCCACACGACAAGCCTAGACTCCCATCAGTGCAGAACATCCTGTGGCCTAAGCAGGCGGTCGTGTCACCTTCAGTGAAACTGAAGACCATCAGGCTGAGCTCCTCTCGTATCAAGGGGTTTAAAGGAAGGCTCATGATTCTATGTTGACAGCAAGGTTTGCACATCAGCCAACAGTCTGACCTAAAAGAAGGAGAACTCGAGTATGAGCCAAAGGTTATTTACAGCCTTCTAGCACTCCAAAGGCAGCCTGGCAAGGACTGCTGGTAGAGTAACAGACATTTTCACTTGTTTCTGATTCTGTCCAACCAGCAGATGAGTCACATAGCTGCAGCCAGAATTACCTGATTATATTTCCCCCTTGACACAAGTTAATCAGGACAGTGACAGCAGAAGGGGCCAAGAGAGGGAATGATTCAAATATCCAATTGCCAAGGGGAGTGTGTTAAGGGATATAATGAGTGAGAGGAGTCGGTGGTTGGGTCAGCCCCTCCTCAGTCGGCGGAGAAAAACAAGTGGTTTATAGTTACAACTCCCTTTCTTTGAGCTAGCTAGGATGGTCTGGTTCCACAGTTAAGAAAATTTTGGCTAACTTCCATCTAAAAAAGAAACTCTGTCAGCACAACCAATTGATTTGGCTGTCAAAATGGAAATGTCTTGGCTGGTATGTTGGTTGAAAGTTTATTATTATGGCTTCAGAGGAGGCAGAAATGAACAAAGTTCACAAATGTTCTCCTAATATACACTGTCAGAGATCATCAGTTTTAATTCTTCTAAGAAACTTTTTTCACCCCCAGTTCTACCTATTCCTCACTAAGCAATTCTTATGAAGTCTTCTTGAAACTCTGCTTATTTTGGAAATTGTCATTGTCTAATTTAAGTTGATTATTTATATAGACGATAGACTTTAAATTTTGAAAAGTAGTGGCAGCAATTAGCCCCCACCCAGAAAACAATTAAAAGTCAAAAATACCCTGATCCCCAGAGAAGCACAAGTTACATACTGCAAGCAACTGTAATACTCTCTTACTTGGGAAATTATCAAGTGTTGCTTCATAAATGTATTTAAGAACCACAAGGGTTTTTCAGTTGGTCAGGACATTTTCCTATTTAAACATTGATTTAAAAACCTTGCCAAGTAAACCAGGAAATCAAGAGAGCAAAATTATGCAGCACATAAAGAAAGCAGCTGCATTTCTCCAACCCTAGTAATTTAACCAGTCATTTATTTAAACAAAAATGAAGAGGGGGAAAAAGGGGGAAGCAAATCTGGCAGCACTAATCTCATTTCATTACCCCGGCAAGCCAAAATATCAGTCATCAAACACATTTGATAGAAAACATTTGTCCATTGTGTTGGTGTTCTTAAAAAGTAAAACCTACACTATAGTATAGGAATTTAATATCAAATTACATTTGAAGGGCCATTTCAGTAATTAAGTGAGAAAATAATATCAAGCAGACGCCTTTCAGCTTAAAAGCATGCCCCAGGCAAAATTCCCCAGCACTGAGAAAGATCAAAACTGTCAAAAGATTTGGGAACTGCACACATATACATACACACAAAGGCCAGGGCAGAGAATGTGCTTCTTCAACTGTGAAACACAATATATAAGAAGATGCACATTACAAGACACAGATAAAGGAAGCAGGTTGTCTTCATCAAATTTAGCATACAATAAGAAAATTGAGATAGAGAGACATCTCGGTCTAAAGATTTATTGTATGACTTCCATGCTGCTTTGGGGTTGAGTATTGGCCTCATGTTTAAGATTTCAAATTACATAGATGAAATCTCTTGTGGATATTTACATTGTCTCCTATTTAAGCCCAAGTGGGAACTAGCTAAAAACTGGGCAGAAAGTGTAATTGGCATCATCATACCTCAGTTGATGTTATCCCTTCATCTATATTTTTGCAAATGACAGAGAAATGTGCACAAGTATCAGGTTTGATTCTTCAATAAACTTTTGGAACATATATGAACAGATGAGATAATGTCTTAAATTATTGCTATGTAAGTAGCTACCTATTCATCCAAAATCTGTCCAGGTTACATAGACAGGATATTTAAGACTTGAATAGGAAGCAGAAGATTAAATACAAAACTTAAATGATCCTGAAAAATGTTACAAAGAATAGAACTTTCTGGATTCTTTGTTCATCTCTTTTGGTTTCAGAGAAGGGCTACAACTAATTAACTTTCATTTTTGAGACTTCTAAAGAAATGCAAAAAGGCCACCAATTGAGAAATACTAAATGATCCCTATATTAGTTTGGTAGCATAATCATAACAAAGTGAGACAAATTGGGAGGCTTAAACAACAGAAATTTGTTTAAGCCTTCTCATAAACAAAGCTTCACTTTGGAGCTTTTGTTCTGAGGTCGAAAGTTCCGAAGTGAAGGTGTCAACAGGATTACCTTTTTCTGAGAGCCTCTCTTGACTTATACAGATGGCCATCTTCTTCCAGTGTCCTTACACGACTGTTTCTCTGTGTGTACCTGTGTCTACTATCCTCTTCTTATAAAGTACCACAGTCTTCATCACAGCACTGTTTACAATAGCCAGGACATGGAAGCAACCTAGATGTTCATCAGCAGATGAATGGATAAGAAAGCTGTGGTACATATACACAATGGAGTATTACTCAGCCATTAAAAAGAATACATTTGAATCAGTTCTAACGAGGTGAAACTGGAGCCTATTATACAGAGTGAAGTAAGCCAGAAAGAAAAACACCAATACAGTATACTAACGCATATATATGGAATTTAGAAAGATGGTAACAACAACCCTGTATGCGAGACAGCAAAAGAGACACAGATGTATAGAACAGTCTTTTGGACTCTGTGGGACAGGGAGGGGGGGGATGATTTGGGAGAATGGCATTGAAACATGTATAATATCATATAAGAAATGAATCACCAGTCCAGGTTCGATGCAGGATACAGGATGCTCGGGGCTGGTGCACTGGGATGACCCAGAGGGATGGTATGGGGAGGAAGGTGGGAGGGGGGTTCAGCATGCGGAACATGTGTACACCCATGGCAGATGCATGTTGATGTATGGCAAAACCAATACAACATTGTAAAGTAAAAAAATTATAATAATAAAAAAAATTACCCTGCCACAGTCACTTAAGCATTGAAACTTTGACTCAAAAAAAAAAAAAAAAACACCAGTCATATTGGATTAAGGGTCACCCATAAGAAGGCTGAGTGCTGATGAATTGATGCTTTTGAACTGTGGTGTTGGAGAAGACTCTTGAGAGTTCCTTGGACTGCAAGGAGATCCAACCAGTCCATTCTGAAGGAGATCAGCCCTGGGATTTCTTTGGAAGGAATGATGCTAAAGCTGGAAACTCCAGTACTTTGGCCACCTCATGCAAAGAGTTGACTCACTGGAAAATACTCTGATGCTGGGAGGAATTGTGGGCAGGAGGAGAAGGGGATGACAGAGGATGAGATGAGTGGATGGCATCACTGACTTGATGGACGTGAGTCTGAGTGAACTCCGGGAGTTGGTGATGGACAGGGAGGCCTGGCGTGCTGCAATTCATGGGGTTACAAAGAGTTGGACACGACTGAGCGACTGAACTGAACTGAACTGATATGAACTCATTAATTAACTCTAAAAATCCTATCACCAAATACTCAGTCACATTCTGAGCTACTGGGGGTCAGCACTTCAACACATAAATTTAAAAGGACACAATGTATCCCATAACAATCTTCTTACTGAAAACCACTGAAAAAATGCAGAAGGAAATTTTTTTGTAAAATGCTTTCATCTATTAATGATCTGGAAAGTAAGAAATACTCAAGAGTCAAAAGGTAAGTGAAGAAAAATCTAGAGCTATAAGCCTATCACTGAAACTGGCTTCTACCAAGTTCATTTGCCTAATACAGGTGATTTTGACCTTTGGTTCTCCAGGTTTTCAGGTCACTGGGAATAGAAGATATGTCTAAGGGCTAAGGTAAGGGGTTTGATGGGAATTGTTAACTTCTTACCACTTCTAAAACTGAAACCCAACAACGAAACCTAAAATCATCTCCCAAGGGACTAGAAGAAAAATGCCTGTACCAACCAGAATTGAATAAACACCTCCCGTAACAGCTTGCTCTCATAAAATGTTCAGTATTTTTAAATGCACAAAAATAGGGATTAAAATATGATGAAGAAGCTGTTTTAAACTACCAGGATTTAAAGAAACAAAAATAACCTCTCAAAATGAAAAATATAATCATTAAAACTAAAAATACAAAGGATAAATTTAACAGAAGATCAGATGCAACTAAAGAGAGAATTTAAAAACTGGAAAATATTTCTCGAAAATGTTATCAGAATGCAATGCAGAAATAAAGAAACAGAAAATATTAAAAAATATTTAAGAGATGGAAAATAAAAGTATAATTTATAATATATATCTAACTGGAATTTTGGCATTCAGATAGAGAAGGAAGTAAAAGCAGGGCTGAGGCAATACTTGAATGCTAAGAATATTCCAAAACTGACCAAAAAAATAACATCAATCTACAGATTTTAAAATTCCAATAAAACCCAACCAAGGTAAATAAAAATAAGTCTACACCAAA